>NW_017728993.1:73515812-73516164 GCF_001723915.1 Gavialis gangeticus
TTTTTATACATCATTCATTCTTTCCACCACACCAACGCTTCTCAATATATTATCTACACACACAAACACATTTACTTAACATCCAGAAATCTAATCTGCGGCGCACAGCGCACTTAGAGGTTCCAGTTTACATACAAAGGAATATGAAGCGGGGTGGAAAGCCAGGTGGCCACACTGGCCAGCCTGCATGAAGGGGAGCAAGGGGGGTTGAAAGCGGGAGAGCTGCAGTTTCTCCCCCCACCAAACTCAGACGCAGCCTCTTTCCTCCCGCTACAAGGGATGAGGCTGCTACAAGCAGTAAAGAGAGGGGAGCAGCAGTGCCACCAGAGCCACTGCCTGTGCCTGAGACTCT
>NW_017728993.1:73517034-73517593 GCF_001723915.1 Gavialis gangeticus
CCCCTTTGCCACAGGAATGGCTTCCTCTCGCTCCACAGTCCCTGTCCCCCCACAGCAGAGGCAGGGCACCTTGGAACACTGGGGGCAAAAGGGACCAGTTGCAAATGCGAGCAAGGTCACCCAGACCACTGGGGAGATGCTTGCTCTGGATGGCCAGCCCTTCACCTTTGTTGAATGGCCAGGGTTCAGGCGGCTTCTGTCACTGCTGGCTCCATCCTACCCGGTGCCCACATGCACCACATTCAGCAGGACGGTGGTGTCCTCCCTATACAAAGCATACAGGGAGCATTTGAGGGAGGAGCTGCACAAGGCAGGTCCGTAGGTGACCGTACACTTTACCTCAGATATCTGGAGCAGCTGGGGTGGAGATTATGCATACTTCTCCCTCACAGGGCACTGGTGTGGCCAGTCAGGCTGTCGGTTGGCTCTCCTTCATGCCAAGGTGATGGATGAGTCCCACGCAGAAGCAGAGATAAGGGGGGCCATGAATTGCATGGTGCAGGGGTGGCTGGGCGTTGGGCAGGCTGAGCTCACCTGCAGCTTCATGGTCACTGACAAT
>NW_017728993.1:73518041-73524098 GCF_001723915.1 Gavialis gangeticus
GGTGTCTGCCTATCTTGCCAAGCCTGTGGAGCCACTGGACTGCGACCCCTTGTCCTACTGGGCAACCCAGAGCTCGAAGTGGCCGGATCTGGCCACAGTTGCCCAGGAATACCTGTCCTGTCCACCGACCAGTGTGCCAAGCGAGAGGGTGTTCAGCATGGCTGCAGATGTTGTGACACCCCACTGCACCTGCTTGGATCCTGGTTTGGTGGAGCAGCTGGTGTTCCTCAAGGTCAACCTCCCGCTACTGGGCTTTCCCAAGCTCCAGGTGCAAACAGAGCAAATGCCACCCTCCTCGCTCCATCTGGATCATGAGTTTTGTCTGTCAGCAGCCTAAGGTGCAGTTTCCCCCAAACCCCTGCACCTATCACTGTAAAAGTTGGCAGGCTTTGTGGGCTCCTCAGGGGCTAGCAAGCCTGCAGTTTTGAGCTCCCTGTGGCTTTCCACACAGAAGTCACAGGAGGTTTTCTCTCAAGAATTTGGGGTGCTGTTTCTCTGAACCCCCTGAACCTATCTTGTTGAAGGTTGGCAGGCTTTGTGGGCTCCTCAGGAGCTACCATTCCTGCAAGTTTCATCAAGATCAGACAAGAAATGCCAAAGTTATAGCCTGCTTTGACCTTCCCCATTATAGCCTATGGGGAAGTTAAAGCAGCTCGAATATTCGACCGAGCTTTGACTCGAAGCGGACCCAGTTTAATATTCAACATTGCTGTTGAATCGAATATTACCTGCTCTGCACAGCCCTACTATCTATCTGTCTGTCTATCTATCTATCTATCTATCGATCTTCCTAGTTTCATAGTTGGTAGGGTCGGAACAGTTCATCAAGTCCAAACCCCTGCCATGGCAGGAAAAAGTACTGGGGTCAAACGACCCCAGCAAGGTGTTCGTCTAGCCAGCAAGGTGTTCATCTATCTATCTTTGATATATGTTGACCTATATATATAGAGATCTCTCTGTCTGTCTGTCTGTCTACATGCCCAAAGGCATGCTTGGCCCCCCGTGCTTGTCCCTGGGTGTGGGTAACCCAACAGGATGTGGGGGATGGGGTTTTAAGGTGCCCCTCCTCACCTTTCACCAAGGAGGTAACTGACCTGGCATATCTGGGGGACTGTCCCACCATGGACAGCCCCACCAGACCACTCGTCCCTGGTAGGGTGCAGTTTTCTGTCATAACCAGGACCAGTGCAAGCCTACCTGCCTTGGTCTTATCCCCTGCTAGGCTAGGTTCTTCTTTTGACCTGCTGTGTTGCTGAGCCTCCTTCCCCTAGACAGTGATGTCCCCCACATCGAGGGGACGTTCAGCCTCCTTAGGCCCTGGCCCAACTTCCAGGTCAGTTGGGCTGCCAGATAGCCCATCATGGCCCGTAGTCCCAGCACTGCAGCAGCCAGCCTCCTTAGGCAGCAGGGGTCCCTTTCTGGGCCCCACCATACAGCCCTCTCACTGCATTTACTTAGAGCCCCAGAAGTCTTAATAACAGGGCTCTGCTGTCTATTGGGCTCACCTGAGCCCCAGGCTTTACCCCTGCTTGTTCTAATCAGGGGCTTGCCTGGCCCCTGCATAGGCCTGCAAGCTCTCAGCCCCTTTGTAAGGCTAGCCTCCTGATTTTAGGCCCATAGCCTTTTGCTAGGGTCTTGGGACCCTACTGGGCCCCCAGGAACCTCCTGCCATCTCCAGTCATTCCCCCTTTACCTCTTTATGTTGTGTGAGCGGCAACAGCTCAGCTGGGTGTTGTTGCTCCCTGGCTGCTTGCAGCAAACTGCTGGCTCAGCCCTGTGGGCCAGGATCTGAAATGGCCACCTCATGAGGGCTGGCCTGCACCTGCCGGTTGCCTCCTCTCAGCCTTAAAGTGGCATATACCAAAGGTGCTCTGCCATGCACATGCATATATATATACATATAAAATTTAATATATAAACATCTCCTTTCCAGTCCTTCCTGAAAAAGTTATCCATGATAATACATCGGTCATGTGAAATATTCCACTGTGTCTCTGTAATTCAATTCCATTATAATTTTGTGATTGTACTAGGTCCTCCAATTCTTCCTGTTCATTCCCTATGATTTTCACATTAGATAATAAACATTTCAGGTAACTGATTGCCCTTTTTTACCCATGATAATATTGCTAAGGCTTCTGTTGTTGTCTCCTCTTATCCAGGTCTCCTGGCAATGTACTAACTGGGCATGTCTACACATGCAATTAGTGCACCTGACTATACCCTGATGCAGTTTGCACTGCAGTTTATTGCTCCTGGGCACAGTATTAACATCTGCTTCCAGGACCTCAGCAAGCTGAGCCAGGGCAGAGCAGACCCAGCTGGCAAGGAGTCTGGAGGTCAGCCTGCCAACCTGGGGCTGCTCTGACCCAACTCAATGTGTTGTGGAGGGGCTGGCTGGGGCATAAGAGTACTTCAGTGTGGGGTTACCCTTGTGCCCCAGCAAGCTCCGTCAGTGTCTATATGTGCATTGCAGCAGAGCAAATAACTCTGCTATAGGATAGCACTTGTATCTGGCAATACTATCCTATGGCAGAGTTAATTAGTTTATTCCATCCTCATAGCACAGCACTTGTAGATAGTGAAGTTTTATTGCAGAGCTAATTAGGCAACTCTGCAGTGTCTCTCCACTTTAGATCTTTTGTCTCCTTCTCCCATTAAACTTAATTCTCTCCTCACAAGGTTAGTGAAGTGGTACATAGAGACAGCCTTCTTCCTCTTCAGATGAACATCATTACTTTTCAGTAGTCCTTTTTGGAACAGTACCCCATGGTTGACAAAGTCAACACTCCCCCCTGGTCATACCACCTATGCAGCTACATGTTGTTCTCCAGAATGTGTCTGTTCCCATCCAGCCTCTATTCTTAATCAGAAAGATTGATAAGAGCACAACTTGTTCATTTCTTCCTTTCATTCTTTCTCTTTCACATATAGAGATATCTGGTTGCTTTTGATTTGCTCAGGGTTGCCCCTGGCAATATCATTAGTGCCTATGTGAATGAGCAACACTGACAGTTGTCAGAAGGCTGGATGAGTCTTGGCAACCTTTGCATGACATCTTGGAAGCAGGCTCCTGGAAGGCAGCAGACCTTGTGGCAGAAAGACACCTTGGTTTCTCCCCAAAAAATCTCTGCCCTGTGACACTGTGATTTAAATCTCTGTGCTGTGACCATTCAATCAGGATAGGCCCAGCACACAGGGGACCACACCCTCAGCCTGTCTCTTTAGGGAACTTGAGCTGGCTGCATTCCTGAGGGAGGGGGGAAACCTGCTCCCTCTGCTTACGTGACTTGCATCACTTACCTGGGTAAGGGGTTTCTACCTGGGGAGCTGGAATCTGCCTGGTAACAGGTGATGCATTTCAAATTGGTTGGCTGACAGCCAACTGGGGCTGACCTCCGCTGGCCCAGGTGAATGAGGTCACAGGGGCTATATAAGTTAGGACGGGGAAGGAGGCGGTCTCTCTGGCCATGAGGTGATGCAGCAGCCAGGCAGGGGACAGAGAAGCCTTAACATCTGAAACTGGCTCTCTCCCCCCAAACTCACGAGCTAGGAACCGCCTGCCTCCAAAGGGAAACTTCACCTGCCTTTGGAAGATGCTTGTGAGTAAGCTACTCAATCTGATTAGATATTTAGCTGGAAGTATCACAGATGCGTAATCAAAAGGCTACCACAGCCAGACTGTTTGCTCTTTAGGATTTCTAGATATTGCTCTATCCTGTACCCTAGTTTACCCTACCCCCTGTAATCAATAAAGTTCTCCTTTTTGACTGGTGTGGGAGACTTATTGAGGGGTGGGTCTAAATTATGCCTAAGAGACCCCTTAGGTCTGTGGACTAAGGGAGACTATACCTATTTGCCCCCGGACTTGGGGAAGTACCCCAAGTGCCTGTATTGGGTCGAGTACCCATGGGACTTTAGGCCTGTGTTACCCCAAGGACACAGGGCCGCGAGACAGTCCATTCTTGGGGTGGTGGCGGCATGTTACCCCCAGACTAGCGAGTGTGCTCCGGGAGAGGGGTCAGCCGGACATAAGGCGCCCCTAGGGAGGCATTTGGAGCCTGGAAGGTGGTTGGGCGCAGGGAGGTGGGTGGCTCGCCGCAGGAGCACCCCCTACTGGCCCGCCTCACATGGTGGAAACAGCGGAGGGATACGAATACCCAGCTGTGTTCCTGAGGTGGGATCTCTGCACCTGCCACAGACCTCTGAAGCCAACAAGCCAGGACAGCAAATAGTTGCATCTGTGCCCCATCATCCATTGTTTCCTTTTGGCAGCAGTGGTCTCAGCTCTCCCACCCCTTGGGGTATGTTCTGTCACCTCTTTTGCCTCCTCCTTATCTGGTGGCAAGGTTTTTTACCTATTCTTTAACTGGTAAAACACTTTCAGAATAGGAGTGTTCTCTGCTGCTAGAGGTGACAAACTGCCAGCTTCCACCTTCCAGTGTGTTTGGGTCAGCTTTGTCTGTTCTTCTTCCATGATGCTGGAGATATCTTCGTGTACTGAGTTGATGAAGTCCTTGTGTTCACAGATGCTTCTGAGCTTAGTCAATCCCCTCCTGGACAAAGCCCAAACAGGTACAGGCAGAGGAAGAACTGGTAGTGGCAGTGGCTTTGGCACTGTGATATCTAAAAGCCATCTTGTTGATTCCCTTGCTAGCTCTTTCCTCTTTTGCTTCTACCTCCTAGACAATTCCTTCTTCCTCCTTTGCCTGCTTTCACTCAAAAAGCTTATAGTGAAGGAAGGGTAAGAAAGTGGCTGGGCAGACTCCCCTGTTTGATGGCCTGTTCACTGGTCATGATGTTGCTGGATTCTGAATAGCCTAGCTTTTTAGGCTAGGCAAGCCCCGTCTCCTCATCTATAACTGCTAAACTCATCACCTAAGAGCTCCTGTCTGCTCTCCGTCCCAAGCAACTTTGCAAAATGGTTGCCAAACTGAGCTAGCATCTCCAAGCTCAAATCACTCACCAGCACTCACAAACTCTCTACACAGATCACCAAGGATTTCTGCTCCTCTCTAGGGAGCTGTTTGCTGGCCTAGTGTCACTTGTTTGGGTGAGAAGGGTTCATTGTTCAAGCTTGGGATGAACAGATTTCTCCTTCACCAAAAAACAGCCATATCCACTTCCATATGTCACCCAGCATTATTGGCAAAGATTGAGATTAAAGTGCCATTGCTGATATTAATTTTGAATGATACAATTATTATATATTAGTATTATAAATTATATTATTATATATAATTCTTTCTATCTAAAGGGTTTTGCCTGTCTGTCTGTCTGTCCGTAATGCTTGGAGCACTCTGATTCGTTATCTTATCAGCCAGTGCTTACTGAAACAACCAATCAGAATGCTCTGCACAGAGTGATCTGCAGAGCACTGCCATGATGGCAGGAATGGAGTGGATGGAGTGGGGGGTGAGGCCAGTGTCACTGGCTTCACCCTCTTCCCCCCAGCCTTGCTCTTTGGAGGCAGTGGCAGTGTGGGGTGCTGGTGGAGGGGGACAGAGGGAAAGGCAGGGATGGACTGGGACAGAGAAGTGCTGCCATGATGTTGGGGATGGAGCAGCCGGAGGACCACTTAAATTTTGACAAGCTGTTGAGAGCTGCAAGGTTAGCCCCACCCCTTGATAGGTGCCCTGCCCCCTGGTCACCATCTTGGGACTGGAAGTCCCACCCTCTAACCTGTGATCTTTGCCACTGGAGTTCCCTCCCCTTGCCCTGGAAGTACTCTGTTTGGGATGGGGGTCTTGCCATCTTTGAACTAAAAAAAACAAATTATATACTAAAAATCAAACATCCATAATAACATATTTTAATTTTGTTTAAAAATATATTTTTCCTCATTTGTGTGTGTTTACATTATGCAATCACCTCTATATGGCTCAAAATGAAGTCTTACTCTTGTATATTGTGAGGTATGTGTAAGGGTGTGGGGGATATGGATGGGTGGGTATGGGGTTTGTGGGGGGTTGTGGGTATGTGTGTGACTGTGGGGTATGGGGGAGTGTGCAGCTGTGGGTGGGTGGATATGGGGGTTTGTAGGGAGCATGTTTGTGG
>NW_017728993.1:73524109-73525404 GCF_001723915.1 Gavialis gangeticus
GCAGGGTTTGTGAGGTGTGTGATTTTGCTGGGGGAGGGTGTGGCTGTGGGGTTTGTGAGGTAGGGTTTGTGGGTAGGATGGGGTGTGCATGGGTGCCCCTCCTGTGTGTGCTCCCCTGAGCTGGTCAGCACCTGTCCCTGCACTGCAACAACCCAGAGCCTTTCTGCTCTGTGGCACCTCCCCACCACTGCCAACAGTGCAGAACCCCTGCCCTGTGCTGCACCTGCTCCAGGTTCACCCCAGTGGGAGTGGATCAGCCAGAACCTGGGGACAGCCCTGGCCTGGCCTGTCCTATGCCTGCTCCGCATTGCATACCTATGGCACATCCTGCTGCCCACAGTGGGGCTGGGGTGATTCTGCAGCTAGACTGCTTTTCTAGATAAACCAGGTGGTGGTGGCTTCTTCCATCTGCTGCCATCGCTGGCCCCAGCCCTGTGGTACTGGTGGGGATCCACACCACAGCCCCAACATGGCACACCCTGCACTTGCTCCAGACTCACCTGCCCATGCTAAATAGTGGCAGAAGCAGTACCAGCTGGGCAGCAACTGTTGCTCAGTGTAGAGGAAAAGTGGCCCCTCCCTCTTGCTGCTGCCTGGTGCTCTCAGCTACAGCTGTCCAGACCCTGTACTGGGCTGCCCTGTGGCTCTGCCACCCCTCTGCTCTGCCACGACTGCCCCAGGCTCCAGACAGCTGTAGCTGGGAGCGTTGGACAGCAGCAAGGGGGAGGGCCAATTTTCTCTCGCACTGAGCAACAGTTTCTGCTTGGCCGGTGATGCTGCTGTCACTATTTAGCATGGGCAGGTGAGCCTAGAACAGGTACAGGGTGTGCCAGGTTGGAGCTGTGTTACGGGTCCTCACAGATACCATGGGGCTGGCGCCAGCAGTGGCAGCAGATAGAAGAAAACTGCCTGTGCCTCGTCTGCCTAGAAAGTCAGTTTAGCCATGGACCTGCCCCAATTCTGCTGCGTGTCTAGGGGGCAGTAGGATGCACCCCTGCCTGACAATGCCTGGGCCAGGTGGGACCGTGGAACCTGCCATGGGATACACAAAGCCCCTCTGTGGGCTGGATCTGGCCCACGGGCCGTATTTTGCCCACCCCTGTCCAAAACCAACCTTAATTTAACTACCCTCATTTCTGACAATGAGTTCAGCACAACTCTTAAAGTGATCAAGACTTGCAAGGCTGCTGGACCAGATAAGATATTCCCAGAATTCATTACCAAGTTTGGAACCACAATGAAAAGATGGCTTCATAAATTAATGTATAAGTGTCTAGAAACTAACAGACTTCTGA
>NW_017728993.1:73530404-73553415 GCF_001723915.1 Gavialis gangeticus
AGCACAACTCTTAAAGTGATCAAGACTTGCAAGGCTGCTGGACCAGATAAGATATTCCCAGAATTCATTACCAAGTTTGGAACCACAATGAAAAGATGGCTTCATAAATTAATGTATAAGTGTCTAGAAACTAACAGACTTCTGAAAATCTGGAGAAAAGCTGATGTCATTGCTATCCTGAAACCCAGTAAGCCAGCAGAAGATCCAGAGAGCTACTGATCCATCTCACTACTCTGCAGTACATACGGACTCATGGAGTGCATAAACCTGAATAGAATAAAGAAAATCATTGATCCCTAGCTCCCAAAGGAACAAATTGGCTTTCAGAAAAAGTGGTGTACCACTGACCAAGTTATGTTACTTACATCTGACATATAAAAAGGATTTGAAATGAGGCAGAGAACAGGTGTGGTCTTTATTAACCTTACTGCCACCTATGATACTTTATGGCACCAAGGTCTCAAATACAAACTGCAGTCTGTGATACCTGACCACAAGCTACATACTTAATCATGAACACAATCTCCAGCTTATCATTCAAACTTACTACTAGCTAAGGAGAAAAAAATAGAGTATGAACTCTAAAGAATGGAGTCCCCCAATGGTCAGTGCTAACACTAATACTTTTAAATGTATATACCTCAGACTTTCTGTATACAACATCTAAGTGATACATGTATGCTTATGATATTGCCTTAGTAGCCCAAGGAATATGCATGACAGAACTGGAAAAGACACAGAGTATTGATATTGAACTCATTGCTGTGACTATCTCCAAAAGTGGCACTTGAAGTTGAGCATCAATAAATCTTTATCACCACTCTTCCACCTGGACAATTGTCAAGGCTAGAGCACACTGAATATCCTTCCCCATGATCATACCCCAACCTACCTAGGAGTCACATTAAGTAATTCTCTATAGACATCACATTATGAAGTCAGGAGTAAAATCTCTGTACAGGTAGCTGCCTTAAGATGTTTAACCAGCATAACATGAGGTGGTAACTTTAAAGTGCTCAGAACCACTGCACTTGCAATTTTATATGCCCCAGCAGAATATTTTGCTCTTGTATAGTGCAAAAGTTGTCACTCTAAAAAGCTCAACACTGTACTTAACAGCGAGCAGAGACTCATAACAGGCTGCACAACTTAGACACATGCAATATACTCCCTGTATTCTGGGACATTAGATAAAGTGATGTAAGAAGACAGACTCTAATATCTTCATTACTGGCAATACAGGCAAGAGATGATGAAAATCATCTGCTCCATCAACTGTTAACTGAAGACCCAAGCAAATGGATGCTTAAGAGGCTTAGAAGTCATAAACCATTTGAAGCCCACATGCTTCTGGAAGAGACTGGGGATGCTGAACCAAACCTATGGGCAGCAATGGACTGGACCAAACTACTAGGAATGATCAGACCTATTCCTGAAGTGTTTTATACCTATACCAAAGGAGTCCTCTATTGGGCATGACCTTGACAGAGAAGTGTGAGTCAAGCTGAACAGGCTGAGATCTAGATATGGACAACATTTCACAAGATGAACGTCTTGGACAGCTCCCTGCGTGAATGAGTGTCCAATAAACAGCACAGCACTAAATCGAAAGCATCTGCAATCTTTGTGTGTCCAGCCAGGGTAGATAGAATCTGCACAATGAGTGATTATACCAGACAGTGGCTCATAGATTTGGAAGTTGATATCTGATGCCATATAAAGGAGAGAGTATAATGACTATTATCAACACTATACTATATTTTAAAAAATAATTGTATAGTATATTATATTATACAACAAGATAATACGTTATATCGTGATATACTACTACAAAATATATTACATTTAATTATATTATTATTATAAATACTATTACTACTACTACTTTATTAAAGATATTGGAACACTGTGGGTGTGTCTACATGTGCATTTGATGCAGGACCAGTTTACTCATGAGTAAATTCTCCTAGGCAGGCATATACACATGCAGGGAAGCAGAAGCAGATTCACTGCTAATGGCATCAAACTGCTCCTGCTTTCTGGGGCCCTGCCACCACCAGGGGGAGCTCTAGGCCTCCCAGGGACTGGCAGAGAGCACTGGGCCAGGAGATAGCTGGGGTTGGGACATTACACCCTGCCCTTGATGATTGCCTGCTGCCAGAGTGGAGAAAATGTCTCCCTTCCCTAACAGCAGGAAGCTCCTGGTCCCAGCTCCATGATCAGGGGCAGGAGACTTGGAAAGAGCTTCAGGGGTGGGGCAGGTCCTAGCTTGCTGCTAGATGCCCCACTCGTGGATCAGGGCAGGGAGCTGGGACGTACCCACCCCTGCAGCTCTTTCCAAACCTCATGCCTCAATCACTTAATTGGGGCACAGGGGCGGGGGCTGGAGAGTAGAGCTGTGTGAAATATCATTGGCAGTTTCATTTTGATGCTGTTTCTACTCGTTTTGAGCTTGAAACAGCAAAATCAAAATGAAACGAAAGGCTCCAAAACAGGCCCAAAATGAAACAAGGGTAGTCGAAATGTTTCAAAATGTTTCAAGTTATGAAGCTGAAGCTGGGCTTGCTTGCAGAGAAACTGAAAGTAAGGAGAGGGAGGGGGAAGGGGGGGAAGGACTGCTCTGATATTGACTGTATACCTGGTCAGTGATTGTGATCCTTCCCTGAGGTCCCTTCCAATCCCAGTGCTCTGGGGTAGGGATGGAAAAACAGCATAAAAAGCAGCATTGTTTGAACTGAGCTGCTTTCTGTCTTGGGGGTCAGTTACTGAGCTATGTCTTCCAACAGCTCAGTAGTGTCAGACAACAAAGGCTATCATTCATTTCCTACTTGTTAGCCTTGCAAGTGGGATTCATCAATACATTTTGCTTTCTATACCCTTTTATTTTATTTATTATATTCATTGATTCCTTTCAGTTTATTCCTCCCCAAAAATCCTCTTTTTGTTTTTGTTAGTTTATTTTGGTTCTTTTCCCCCAGAAAAGAAATTTGTGATTTCTCTCTCAGTGTGCATTCCATCCACTGTTCAGGGAAGCACGGCATATATTGCATAATATAATATAGAATGTATATAGGCACATATACATACATTTATATACTTTATTTATTACATAAATACATGCATACATTATATAAATACATATACATATACAATTATCTACATATATTACATAAATCAGATTACATTACAGAAGAACACACAGATTTTCCAACACAACAAGGCAAAGATGCTATGAAACACATCATCAAGCATGCTGGAAAGGCAGCTGGCAAGCCTTCAGGGAGGCGTGGAAGAGGGGGTAGAGAGAAAGCTGTAAGATCCTCCCCCCAAATTGTAATGCAGCCTTTTTGCTACAACAGCCAGGCATGAGGCTTCCATTAGTTGTACAGGCAGCAAGGAGGGGGGAGCAGTGCCAGTGCCATTGCCTGTGCCTAAGTCTGCATCCCTTTCAAGAGCACCAGCCATAACCCCCACCTCCAACCACCATGACAACAAGCAGCAGTACCAGCATGACAGCACTCCCATTTCACTCCCTATGCTGAGCCTTGAAGTGCCAGAGGAAGAGCTGGAGCTGGATCTGAGTGCCATAGAAAGGGAAATTCTGGGGAGAAGGGGGAATCATCTGAGTTTGTGCTCCACACCCCACAAGTTTTCCCTAGAGCCAGGTCTCCTTCCCCAGAAGGCACTTGGGAGGAGGTTGAAGTAGAGGGTGTGGAGGCAAGTGGCTCAGCTGAGTCCACTCCTCTACTTGCTGTGCCTCTGCC
Organism: Gavialis gangeticus; assembly: GCF_001723915.1. Classification (NCBI taxonomy): domain Eukaryota; kingdom Metazoa; phylum Chordata; order Crocodylia; family Gavialidae; genus Gavialis; species Gavialis gangeticus. The sequence continues at coordinate 73,534,169 of NW_017728993.1, forward strand.
TGATGAGGAGGGGGAAAGACAGCATCCGCACATGCACCCATAACCCAGAAGTGAAGGGCTAGTGTGCTCTGGGATCATTTTGAGCTGGCAGATGATCCCACATATTCTATCTGCTTGCACTGCTGAGCCAAAACCAGCTGGGGCAAGGGAACAAAACACAGATTTTCATAGACATTAGGGCTGGAAGGGACCTCAGAAGATCATCGAGTCCAGCCCCCTGCCCAAAGGGCAGGAAGTCAGCTGGGGTCATAGGATCCCACCAAGATAAGCATCCAATTTGTTCAATGTAGGTGCTTGAACCACCTCCGATGGCCGGCTGTTCCAGACCTTGAGGGCTTGGACAGTAAAGAAATTCTTCCTTATGTCCAGCCTGAAACGGTCTTGTAGTAGTTTATGACTGTTCGACCTCGTCATCCCTTGGGGCGCTCTGGTGAACAAATGTTCTCCCAGATACTGGTGGTCACCCTGATAAACTTATAGGTGGCCATCAGATCACCCCTGAGCCTGTGCTTTTCCAGGCTAAAGAGCCCTATGGCTTTCAGCCTGTCATTGTAAGGTCTGCTTTCCTGACCTCTGATCATGTGCGTGGCTCTTCTCTGGACTCTCTCAAGCTTCTCCACATCCTTTTTGAATTGTGGAGCCCAAAATTGTATGCAGTACTCCAGCTGCAGCCTCACCAAGGCCGAGTACAGGGGGAGAAGGACATCCTGGGATTTGAGCACCACAGGGATGCTGATGCTTCTCCACAGGCAACACCCCCTTGCCCTTGCTCCTCCTCAGCCTGGCACCAGTGGGAGCATTCCCAAAAAGAAGCTCCCCTCTCGCTTCAAAGCCCCCATCCCCCTGAAGCAGAGGCAGGCCACCCTGGAACAGTGGGGGAAAGGCAGACAGAAAGGGGGGCGCATTGCAAAGGCAAGTGAGATCTCCCAAAGCATTGGGGAGATGCTTGCTGTGGATGGCCAGCCCTTCTCCTTAACTGAGCGGCCAGGGTTCAGGCAGCTCATGGAGCTCATGGCCCCATCATACCAAGTGTCTGCAAGCATCATCTTCAGCAGGATGGTGGTGCCCCCCCTGCATGAGGCAAGCAGGGAGTACTTGAGGGAGGAGCTGTGCAAGGCAGGTCTGCCGGTGGCCTTACACTTCACTGGTGTAGAGAGTCATGGAGGCAGAATGATGGAGGCATGGGGATGTAGAAGAGGGGGATCCACTGTCCTGTGCCAGCATGCCATCCACCAACCAGTCTTCTCCTCCACCACAGGCACTGCCAGTTGTCAAGCACAGTTTCGGGATGTGAGGTATCCTTGGACTGAGGCGAAACACAAGTTGGAAAAAGATGACTTATATTTTTAGATTATAGATAAGGTTGTGAGCCAAATGATAACAAAACAGAAAATCATAGCTACAATAAAAACTAAAGCAAATACATCTAACACAGTTAATTCGTTGCACATGTTAAATCCAAAAGAGGAAAAAAAAAATCAGTTACATAATACTTACTGCCCAAAGCAAGCCTGTGGTCAACATAAGCAGAAGCATCACTGATACGTGACTTGGTTCGAAAAACACACGAGGGCCCTGTGGACTTGCCGCTCCAAAGAGGGGGAGAGCGGAGACCTGGGGTGATCAGTCCCTTCTCCTAGTGACCTGGATTTTTGGTGGTACCATTCTGGTCTCAAGAACTCTCCTCATCTTTTGTATGAGGGTGCTTATATACGTATGGGTAGCCAATTGTCTTGTGCCGTGCTGTTTCTTTCCTTTTTTGGCAGAATGTGGAAGTGCTCTTTGTTTGTGCCTTATAAGGTATATTCTCATGCATCGCTTGTGACGGTGTATGGGCCACGTCGGCTTCCCGTCATGTCCTGTAAACACCCAGAAGCCCCTTAGGCTTAGCTGTGCGTTGCCAACACAGCCTGGCCATTCATCTGGGTTTTAGGATATGACACCAGTGTGGGCTGAGGGCATGGCTTCCATGGTGGAGTCCAGAGGCAGCAGACCCCACCATCAGACAGGTATTGCTCAGGCCTTGGTGGCTGCCTATTTAGCCAAGGACATGGAGCTGGTGCTGTGTGGCCCCTTGGCCTACTGGGAAAGCTGCAGCCATATGTGTATGGATCTGGCCACGGTTGCCCTGGAATATCTGTCCTGTCCACCGACCAGTGTTCCAAGCGAGAGGGTGTTCAGCACTGTTGGGGATGTAGTGACACCACACCACACCTCCTTGGATTCTGGTTTGGTGGAGCAGCTGGTGTTTCCCAAGGTGAACCTCCCACTGCTGGGGTTCCCCAAGCTCCATATCCATGAGTTTCTGCACCTAGGAGGTTGATGAAGTGCAAATCATAGGCTCATCTGTGAAAAGTGGTTTATAAATTCCCTTTGAGGATCAGGCCTGAGAGATTGGAGACGTGGTGTTCCACTCTCTTCACTTGGTTCCCTATGCCCACTCCACAGTTATGGGTTCAGTACTGGGAGATCCTTCTCTCTCAGCATCAGCTCCATGACAGTGGGGTTGGCACTGGGAGACTTTGTTTCTCAGTACTGGATCCATGACAGCGGGGCTTGTGCTGGGAGATAAGGATTTAGCAGTGCTAAGCCTACAACTGCATATCTGGCTCTGGAAGCTTCCTGTTGGCAGGGCTGGGAGATAAGGATCACAGGGCAGTCACAGGGCTCAAGCTGGAAGATAAGTATCTCCTAGCACCAGCCTCATGGTCACAGATCTTGCACAGGGAGATAAGGATCTCCTAGCTCCCACTTCCCGATTGCAATTTTGGAGCAGGTCACTTTGAGTTCCCTGTTGCTGGGACAGGTAGACACAGTCCATGCCCAGGCACCAGTGGCAGAGCCTGCCCTAGCAGTAGGAAGCTCCCAGAAGCAGGGAGCAATCTCCTGCCCCCTGGTGGTCAGCTGACAGGGAGCAGATATGCTCCCAGTCGGGAGTCTACACGAGCGCTACTGTACAGTAAGTAATTACAAGTAAATTTGCTACTTGCGTTTGCAAGTAGGGAATTTACTCGTGATTAGTGAGGTTTACTGTGCAGTAAGTGTGTGCATATGTAGATCCACATGCTTACTGTGTGGTAAACTATGCCACTGCACAGTAAAGTGTCTTGTGTAGACACACCCTGTGTTGGTTTCATTAGTAGATTTAATATAAAAATGACACAATTTCTAAGCTAGTTGAGAAGTGAATAGTTTTTTTTTTGTGGTTAACTGGAAATAGATTGAAACCCTGCCTTTACAAAGTACAGCAGAATTTACCCTCTTTACAGTTTCAATAAAGGAAAAAAATGCTTTGTGTAAACTCTAGCAATTATCTTGTATATTTTATTGTAATGTGAGCAGCCAAGCGTAGATAGTTAAAATGATAAAGAGAAATAAGTAAATCCCACTTCTCTTGTTATGGCTTTGGAGCTGCACATCTGTATGAGAAAAGAAAGAAGGGCAAATGAAAAGGTTTTTATGAGAACTGTTAATGTATAGTAAATATATTGATGCCATCTTTCTGCTAGTACCTCCCTGCTTTAAGTCACTTGACACAGAAGCATAAATATTTCCTAATACAGAAAAGCAGAACAAAAAACCTTTCCCATGAAGACAATTAAGCAGCAGTTTATCACTTTAATACATTTATTAAAAAATAAAAGTCCTTTCAATGACAACTTCAAAATGATGGGCTTGGAAAATCCTAGTTTTAGGAAGAGGATAATGAGGGAGAAATGTTTATCCATCTTTTTAGAGGGTAGGCATTGCTTCCCAGGTTCTGAAATTATTCTACTCTGTGCCAAATTATGCTGAATTTTCTAGTGTTTTTTTGTCCCTCCTCCTCCATCAGGCCCCTCCAATAACTGAACCTTTCTTCCCCATACATGTCAGTCATTGTACCAGAACAAGTGCCCTATAGTTACAATGGGTGCAATTCAGCCCTGTGAGAAAAGCAGACAGCTTGGATGGAATTTATGCCTTTTCTGTACCTTTGGATTTTGTAAAGCCAGCAAATGGCATACTTACCATAGTGCAAACCAGAGTGCTGACAGGCAGAAATGCTATTTGCATCTATGCAGTTTAGCCTGGTTTCAAGCTGAAATAGCAGCTCTGCATATAGATAGTAAGGTTGTGCATTGGGGGACTATGCAAGTTGCTGCTGCCAATAACTGAAATCAGGGTAAATCCTCACTGTAGGAAAGGCCATGCTAGGGTTCTTAGTCCTTGTGCTGGTATTCTGCACAGAGGGCTCTTTGCTTGAAACATGGGCATTGTTTATGTGTTGGATTTTATTTATTTTTCTTTCTTTTCTGTTCAGTCTCATTTATATTCAGTAGGCTAGCGCCTAATGTAATGGAGATTATTTTCAGCACATAGGACACCTTTAGGATTACATAGGGACTGTGTGGACAATGGAGGATTTGGGAATGAGGACCTCAGGGAGTATGTTTCTCTAGATTTGGGTCTTTATTTAAGTGGATTTTTCCCCAGCACCAGGAGAGGAAGGAACTGGTTTACTTTGCTTGTGTACAAAGGTGAAAATTGCATCAATGTAGCCAGCTACTCTGGGAGTTGTCAGTCAAAGAAATGAATGTAGTGCCATCTTTGTTTACCATCTCAGGGTTTCTGCTAGAGGATCTGCTTAAGTCTCCACTCTTCAGTTGGCAGCAACCTCTTTTTGAGAAGAGGGGGAAACTGTTGAGTGACTCATTTTGTTACAACTTTTATAAGAATGTGCATCTCCAAATGAACACTCCAGATGAAGGCTTGTTTTTCATTATGTTGAAATGAATGTTGCATGAAAAAAATAGAAATTTCTCTAATTTGGTCACCAACTAACTCTTTATCATAAAACATATATATATTAGTTGTATTGAATAACTACCTGGTATTGAATAATTTGGTGCAGTGCTTGTGGGATTTTTTTCAGTGAAAAGTCCTATATAAATATACTTGTAAAAAGTTATCTCCTCTAAATATTTTTGAATGAAATAGTCCTAGTTTTGTAAGTTCTAGTTTTGTAGGATTTGTAAGTCTCCTCGCTTCAGCCCATGTGCTGATTGCCTTAATATTTCTCTTCTCTGGCCCTTTCCTTTTCCTGATTTATTTATCTACAGCCAGAATATGTGGATTACTGTCATTTGTGGCCATGTGAAAACATTGTTTCTACCAGGAGAATAAATATTTTCTTTGTAGAAACTAAAAGTTTACAAACCTTTATGCCATTTCTTCCAGATCAAATGTGGTGGTTCTAGGAAAACAAGAACCCAACTGCAAATGGGTATAAGTTGCTCCTAGGAGAGTTTCTCTCAGGGAAACAAATGCCTTTACATTTCCCACAGCTTAACTCCTCCCAGGTAAAACCATAGGAAAAGGATCCTTTGCTGACTAGAGATTGGGGTCAATCCCGTCTAGAGTAGGCATGGGGGGGGCCAGTGTAGGGATTCATTATTCGAGGCTGTAGTTATGTTAAGCTATAGTTAAGCTGGAAAGAGGGTCAGGAAAATCAGGCCTCACTGATTGTTGAGTGACCTGATAAGGAAAGCAATAAATAAAAAAACCCACATGAATTAGGAAGAATGCTGATAAAGAAAAGCAAAAAGCAGTAGCTGAACAGTTTAAAGTAGAGAGTAAGAACTCGTTAGTGAACTCAACAGCTTGAGAAGTAAAAAGTAAGAACACGCCAGTAAAGATAATAGAGGTGAGCTGCAGATATCCAAACTTGGCATAGACAAAATAGAAGCTGAAAAATAGAGCAGAGCTGGCATGAGACACGGGTATCTTGGGTGTAAATATGTTGCCCTGCGGGGTCAGGCCAAGTCTCAGGATCTCAATATTGCGCTGTTAGACAGGAGGGTGTGACACAATTGCACATATACACACACACACACACACACACACACACACTACCAGCTCAGGCACATACACATCCAAACCAGCCTAGGCACATGCACACATATCACCAATTCAAGCACATACACGATACACCCCAAAATTTAGAGACACAGATCACTAATTCGCATATCATGCACACAGTGCATACACACACACACTCACCAGTTCACACACATACAACCCACCTACACATACACAAGTTCCTAACTTGGATGGTACAGTGGGTACGTTTGTGCATGGAGTACCTGAGGGAAGGTTAAGGTGAGAGAGAGAGAGATAAAGTGTAGGGAGTGAAAGTTGCCAGAACCCGGATTAGAACTGGTGGACTACAGAGAAGCTGGCTGAGGAACTGAGGCTTGGGTTTACTCAAGGTAGACTAGGGCTGGAAACTGAGATATTGGAGGGGGCAGATAAGTGGTGGCAAGGAGGAGACAGCCAGGAAAGAAACTGAGGCAGAAACCTGGTTGCTCAGGGGAAAAGGAAAAGGCAGTGGGGATAAGACAGTGGCAAAGAAACTGGGTTTAGGGCAGAGAGGAACTGAGGATAGGTGTTGGAGGTGGCAGAGAGCCAGAAGCAGGAGAGGGAGAAATGAGACAGAAGTTAGAGGGGCAAGGAGCTGAGATTGGAGCAGGGCCAAACCATAGCAAGGCAAAACCCAACTCAGGGGTCCAAATAACAGTTTTATTACACAGACAACACACTACACCGACCAATGAAGGTATTGGTTCACACACAGGCATGCGCACACACACATGCACACATGCATGTGTGTGAACCAATACACATTGGAAGGGGAGGGAATGCATTTTAAAATAAATAAAAAAAGAAAAACTGGGGTTTTGCTACAAATACAGGGGCTGAGAGACTTGTTTCTTCTAGTGATCTTGGGGAGCATGATGTCAGATAACAAGTTGCTACCCTTGTTCTAGGCGGATTCACTGAGTTGGGCTGATTGCTAAGCAGACCAGCTAGTGTACTGTCCCAGAGATAATAAATCTCTCTGAGCTTTGCCTCCAAACATGAATTTCTGCTGCTGTTTCTGCATTGCCTCTGGAAGGCTGCTTGCTAGCCTTCCAGAAGATGTAGACCCACACATCAAATGCACATGTAGACAGCAAAGGCGACAGCACAGCAAAGGTGACAGCAATCCAGAGGCTGGCTAAAAACACTCCCGCATGCCACAGAACAACAGGCAGGTGCTCTTGCCACTCCTGTAGATTGGAAGGGGAGGGGATGAGCAGATACCAGCTGCTCGCTACTGGTTGCTCATATGCCCAGGACTGTAGCATGGGAAGCAGGTGTGGACTTTGCCATGTTGCTCTGTCCTGTTGGCTCCTGGCATTAGAAGCCAAGTGAAGAGAGTGAAGCCAAAACCCCCTGCTACTTCTCACACCGGATTAGTGTGAGGAGCTGGCATGGGCTTTGTCCAGTTATTCCAGTTTTCCCCAGGAATGGGAAGACTGGAGCAGCTGCTGCTCCTCACAGTTTCCCCAGACCACGATCACTCTGGTTTCAGGAATGTGCAACGGACAGTATAGAGGGGGCGATGCAGGCTGAATGCCTTTTCTGCTTCCTCTCCTAGAATCGTTTGTAGTAGTGGACATTTTTCACTGCTAGAAATGAATGCTTCTATGTGGCCTGTGTCTCCCTTTGGTCTCTGTTCCTTTCTCCGTGTCTCCCTCTGGTTTTGACTGTAAATTATGTGTTGGGCAGACAAAAAACAATCAGAACTAGAAGCTATTGTGCAATGTTTTGGTTTTAATGATTTGAAATTTTCTGACAAAAATCTGTCTCAGTGGAAAATTCCTGATTAACTTAAACAATACAGTTGCAAAAATAACTGTGGTATATTGTTATTTAACAATGGACAATACTATAGGTGTATTGCAGAGTCAGGGAAAAATGGAACAGACTTCAGTGTAGCGTGACGGGTTTAAAAGATGCAAAAGCACAGTGGAATTGCTCTTATTTAAGCTCAGTTGTTCCAATTTTTTTTTAAAGTACGAGTGTGGCAGAGTTAAAATAATCCTTCTTGACTGGCAGCTAGAGTATGTATTCCTATTTTTATATTTTCCCCAGAAATGGTACAAACCTGCAGTTTAATAAGCATTCCTTGATTAAAGTCTTTCTGTGTTTGTCTGTAGTAATGCGAGGCTAGATTGAGCAGAAAGAAGACATAAGCCTCATAATGACTTCTAGTGTTTGAAATTATTTAATTTGGTCCAAATGTGGAATTCAGTGAGGCTGAACCTGCCAGTGCAAATGTATTTCTAATTGCATGTTTTAGAATACTAAACAGAATCTATCGACCTCCTTGTCAGAGCCTTCAAGCAAACATACCATTCAGGAATCCTCTCTTAAAGCACAGAGCACTGGAGTCACAGGAACTGGGCTAAAGGTGTCTCAGTTTGTGTAGATACTGTATGTTATCTCTACATACTTATTTAATTAATTGACTCTATCTCCCTTCTCTATAATTGGGAGCACAGAGTTGTTGTTAAATAACAGCTCCAGAATCTCCATTACACTCAGTGTTTTCGCTGGTAATAGACTGTTAGTAACTGTTAGTAGAACTGAAAGTAATTTAATTCATGGTGGGAGAGTTTGATATTTTATAATGGTACAAGAGGCTCATGCAGCCTAAGGCCCTTTGTCTCCAGTAACAATAGGCCTGTGGAAAGACACATGCCAAGTAGTTTTTGTTCCTCCAGGTCCTGTCTCAGATACTGTAACTTGTTGATTCCTTACGTCATCTCAGCCTTTGCCCATATAAACATTCATTTTTTTTTTTGGCTGGGAAAGCAGATAGCTTCCTCAAAGATGGCAGTGCCTCTGCATTGTTCTAGTCAGCCATGAATATCTAGTGGGTGCAGCTACACATGCCATTAAGGTGAGGTGATAAACTCCAGCATAGTTTGTGCCAGAGTTTATCGTGGTGCCTTAATGGCATGTGTATATGCTCAAACTGGTCACAAGAGTGCCCCAGCATGTGGAGCCCTGTGGCGAGGCAGCAGACATGGGTCTGGCCTCCTGCTGCCTGGGCACAACTTATGTTCAAGTCAACGTTTACATAGGTTTAGGCGCAGTTATTTTTGCTGCCATAAGATAGTACTGTCTCCAACAGTGAAAATTAGTTTGGTGTAGTCTAACAGGGTTGCACATGTGGACTGTGGTGCTTTATACTACAGCAAATTAGTCTACTGTGCAGTTAAGTGCATGTATAGATGCACTCAGTGGGTGCATCTACACGTTCATTAATGTACCTTAGATACTACACATGTAGTTCAGTACTTGCTTCATAATGTATTAACCGAATGCACAGTAACTAGAGTTGCTATGCAGTAGCACTGGTGCAGTTATTTTGTGATGCTTACTGCATAGTAGTCTAATAACACTGCACAGTGGTGTGGCGGTTAAAAACCATGCTAATAGTTTACGGTGCAGCGTTATTATGCTAATGCTCAGTAAGCGTAGACATGCCCAGTATGACTTACTTGCCTTGTTATAGTAAAGAAAATTCCTGGGTGTTGAAAATTGCCAAGAAAACTGGTGGGAAGTAGAACCCCTTCCTTTTTCTTTCATTTTGTGGAATTTCCTTGGCTCCTACTCCACTTTTCCCTGGGCCTTCCAACAGCTTAGGGAAAATACAGAGAACACCACAGCACTTCTTCCATTTCAATCAAATTTGAGGAGAACAGTAAAATTTGTGCTCTCTTTTTGGAAACCAAAATATAAGAGTTTTCACTGGATAAGAAAGTAGGATAGATTTTTTTTTTAAGATACAGAAATAAACACTGGAAAGGGGTGAAGTTTCACAGCAACCTTCAGGAAAATCAATTTATACTGAAAATGTTGCATCTGATTGTGAATACAAACTAGTATTCAGTTATTTCCATGAACAGCTTAAATGGGTTTGCTAATGTAAGAGTTTCACAAGCTAGCCTTGTATCTGTATCTATATTGTGATTATATAAAGTGATCAATACTATACTGATTTTCATTTTTATATTCCCAAATATTTGGATGACTAAAGGCAAGTAAGACTGAAGTTTGTTGTTGACACATAGAATAAGGAATTATGTTTCTTGGGCCTGTCTTCGCTAAGAAAAAAACAGCTGGAACAAGGTAAATTCTAGCAAAAAGCAGAAAATGTGTAGTTTTAAAACAAATTGGATCAAGTTAAAGGTTATGGAATAACTTTTAGGAAGGCCTGGCCAGCTAACCTGTATCAAAATTACAACTATCTTCCCTAATTTTACCTTTCTTTTGCTAACTTGAGTGAAGAGTGTTGTCCATAACTCTGAATACACAAAGCTACGAGTTTACCAGAGCAGCCTTTACTTGTTATCAGACAGTGAATCAGACTTCTGGCAAGGGGGATTAATGCAGGGTTATGTTAACTTCAACATTTCTTACATAAAACAGGTACAGGAAACCTTTGCTATTCACGGTTTTGGCATTCGCTGTTTCAAATATTTGTGAATGCGGAACCCGCATTTTAAATACACTTTATACACTTATAGGAGCTCCTCAGGACCGTTGCACTTGCTCCCACTGTGCTCCTGCTGTCACCGCCGTGGCCTCCCCCCCACCCCCTGCCGACAGGGTCATTGCGTTCATGAACGCAGACTATGTTCATGAACGCAGTGCCTTATTCACGGATTTCGCCATTTGCGGGGGATAGGAGAACATATCCCCCATGAATGGGGAGGGTCGCCTGTATTTCATACATTTACATTTTTATAATCTATGACATAACACAATCGCATAAAGGCAATTGAATATTGATTATACACATACCGACATTTCAAATAGGCACATTCCAACTTGTTCTAAACACAAAGCATTTGGTTTTGCCCACTTAGTCCAAGTGGGTAACTGCTGATCCTACTGGGAAATTGTTTACCCTTGTTCTTGAAGTAAATCTTGTTGTTTGCTCCAGTTCAGGGCCTAGTATCACTGCTTATAATTCCATTAAGTGGAACACATACCATAAGCTTCCTGGTTGAGCAACTTCAAGTTGTTTCTAAGTTTTTGACCCACTAACCCTTTCCACTCATTCCAACAGAGTTTAGTCTATGGCTCAACCAAATTTTTGCACAAATTTTTCCCTAAAGAAAACATACAATACACGACAGTTGCACATGCAGATAGAATTTAGACTGGATTTTGGACATCTACTTAGGTTTTAGTAACTGAAGAATTAGAGAGACAGCCCTAATATCACTGATGATTTTATTCATTACAAATAGCAAATATGCTAGTGAGTATCTTACAATGAGTGTTTATGCAATGTTAAATTCTGAAATTGCACTGAAAAAAATCATTATTTTAACTTTGGGCATTTCTTGCATTTGAGATGAGAACATATTTCCATAAAATATCCAGGCAATGCCAACACTTCTCTCCACATGTGCTCACATACGCACATACAGCCATATACAAAGCTGCTTTCATGTAGCAACTCATGGAAATAACAAGAGCTGCAATTTTCTCTCTTTTCCCTGGTCCATCTTTGAAATGTTGCTGAGCAACTGCCCCCTAGACTGAGACACAGCATTTTCCACTAAGCTACAAATGTAAGTGTTTGTACCAGATAAGGCAAGGTGAGGGAGGCTGGAGGCAACGTATCTTATCATTTCTTTGTTGCCAATGTAAAGGACTATGCAACATATGATGCAATAGAGAATGAGACTTTTCTTAATTTTTAATGTGTTCCTTTTCAATTTTTAGATATTGTGTATCCAGAAGGATCCTTACCATTAAAAATAACGGATCCAATATTTTGCATATAATTTTACCTTGAAAATAATTTTCGCTGGAATAATACATTTAATATACATGTATTATGAGTTATGCATATAGGCTGTGTGTGTTAAAAATCATCCTCTTTCTCTGGTATTTTATTACTTCATTTCATTTGCTCCCATGTAACACAAACCTCTTAGTTTTTCCCCTCCACGTTTAGGTTTGTTGACACATACATATCTACTATCCTGGGGCTGTTCGAATTCCCTTGGGCCTCTTTGTATTGCAAGCAATTAATTATACCATTGGTACATTTTAGCTTTCACAGAACAGAAACAATTACAACATTAACTTTTAACAGGATAATAAACCTGTAATGGCACCATCAGTAACAGAAGTTTCACATAGTAAATAATCTAGGGATGTTTTTCAGTTAATAAAAATTGTGTAAAGCAAGTTCTTATCCATTAATCTTAACTGACTGAAAATAGGGGGAGGGAAGAGGACTCAAAAGTGAAAAGTTAAGTGCACTACATACTAAGAGACTTATTTTTATTTTTTACTTTTAATCCTTAGGAGATTTGGTTAATACTTTTTGCTGCTGCAGTCTTTGTATGTGACACTATTTGGTTTTATTTTTTATTTTTTCCCATTTGCTACAGTGATAGTAACCGATCAAACTAATCACTAGAAATATTCAGTAATAGGATTACTGAGTCCTATTATTTACCTCTAGGAACATAAAGGCAAGCTAAAGTATTTCTCTCATCTTATTAAATACTTTTTTTTTTTTACTTTACATTTTCAGTGTGTGAAAGAATTGCCTTACCACACTAAAAGAAAAAAAAAGTCTTTCTAGTTTAGTGCCCTATATTTGAAAGGGCTAAACCCAAATGCTTCAAAGGAAGCATTAAAATCTCCTGCTGTGTGCTTAACTGAACATTATTTTAACATATAGTGTATTTCCAGAACTTCTGCTACTAAGTGTGTTATATCCTGAAATGTGAAAGTATAAGGATTAGCACTTTCTGTAATTTTAGTAGTGTAAACCCTTTTCTTATTTATTGTATATATAAGAGAAATACACTACGTTCCCCCATGAACACACAGGCGCCCAGCATACTGTTTTAACTAGTTTGTTTGTTTTAATAATATTTTATATTCAAATTCTATCCTCAGTGATCATGAGTTTGGATGAATAAACAGAGTGTAGTAATGGGTGTAGTACCCTTTGGAATTTGTCAGTGTCGTTAATTTTATTTCATGATTGTTAAGTATATTATAGACCAAATTTTACTGGTAAAATATGCCTTTAATCAGCGGTAAAACTGCACACTAGCATTATTTCTGAATAATGATTTTCTTTCATAAGGAAGTCTAACTGCTAAACAGCTTCCTTTTTCTTTAATTATAATACACCTGGGGACAGAATTGATCCCACAGCATAGGTTTTAGTTGGAAGGGTAACATTTTCAGGCCATATCATTTGTAACAGTTCAGTGCAGTCAGTTTGAGCCTTGTTGCTACATTGATTGAAGGTAAGAGTGTGCACACATGTAGGTACTGAAAAGAAGATGTTATACTGTAAGTTCACGTCTTAGCTGTGTGTGTGTGTGTGTACCTTCAGTATAAGGTTGATCTGCTTGTGGGTTAGACATGATATGTACGTGTTGGGCAAGCTGGAAAACTGTGACTGAAATGAGGTTGGGTAGGATGCCCCTGTGTTATACCAACTTTGAATGAGTTTTAAGACCTTTGTGATTGTTACAGCCTTATGCAAGTTAGAGATGTTCAGAATCGCTGAGTTTGGTCTAATTAGCAACATGATCAAAACACACAGGTGAGCCCAGGGACCTTGCTCTGTAAAGAAGTTGTCATTTATTAATTAATAGTTAGTTTTGGACTTGTGAAACTAATGTCCTTGGGAGACTGATGCTCCCTATCCATGGAACTGAGTCAAACGATAAAGCTGCAATACATATCATCCCTTATGTTTTCATGTGAGGCTTGATACTGTGTAGAATAGGACCCATAATCAATGGCTTCTGCGAGGCAGATGAAAGAAGAAATCTCTTTATAAGAGCACACCCCATCCCACATGGAAGTGAATTGTGATCAAATATATGTACAATTAAACATGGATGTTTGACTGAATTTTGCAACACCATACTACCTTTAGAGGTTGGAGTTTTCTGTACTTACGTCACAGTACTGTCAGATTGGTAGGTAGCATTATAAGCAAGGCAATCACTGCAAATGTGCTGACTGCTCAAAGTGAGGAATAAGTCAAACTGAATTTGAACCATAAAGGCTTGCTTTGTGAAAATGCTTCTTAGTTTCATGAAATTACATTTTAAAAATTCAGGCTTACAAGCAGGATAACTGGTATTCAATTCCCCTTTGAATGCTGTATTTCCCAATAACACTTTATTTGACAGAGGCATTTATATCACACTGGACTTCGCAATCATGGTAAAATACAACTTTTCCATAGTGGTAGAAATGTGGGCTTGAGTCAGGATCAGGCAACCCATGCTTCTTTCCCCACCCTGTTCAGTCCTGAGCAAAAGGGATGACCAAAAAGGACACTAAATTCTCAGGGTACATTATTTTTTTGATGTGACGAGATGCTGATGGATCATGCTGTCAGAAAGGCAGGTGAACTCTAGAAATGATTAAGCTTCATATAAAAGTGTATATTTGCCATATATTTCTGTACAATATGATACAATTCTTGTTGATCTTCTCAGATTCTGTCACATACTGAGACAGGAATCAGATGTAGTGACTGAGACAGAGAATCCAGTTAAAGATATCTAAGTTCTGTCTTGTTGTGAGTTAAAAATGTTAAATAATGTTAGTTCTTGCTTGTATCATGCATGTTTTCTGCACATTTCTATTTCAGATTTCAACTTCCCCTTTATTATAACACACAGAATGACAAATGTCTATCAGCCATGCCAAAGTGCAATATGTTAAAATATGCCTCTACTTCCATTACAGTATTATGCTAATATAGGTGAGTGGGAAAAGGCACAAGATCTCTGAGGACCTGCCACCTGTGAGAGATGGCCTATTTGCCTTTTGTCCAGTAGCAGCAAAAGACTTCCTGTGACAGAAAGATAATGAAATACTTTTACTTTCATTTAACCTCCTCTGAAGGTTTTTTTCTTTGTGTTGGTGAATTTTAACCAGTGTAAGAACACCGGGATAGAAGTAAAACTAAGGACAATCAAGTTCATGTTATCCTGGAGAAAATATGTAACAAGTATTCTGAAGTTTCCAGGCTTTTTCTCCTTTGATCACTGACAAGGAAAAAAATTACTGCACACCTGGAAAAACAGCCACTATAGAAAATGAGCCATCTTTCTTTAATTTGTAAGGATAAATACTTCACCATACTCTCATATTTCCTTGCTCAGATAGGCCCTGCTGCAGCGTCTTTCCTTGGAAAAAACCTATTATTTCCTAATATCCTGTTAATTATAGTTTTTAACCACAATACTGGTTGTTAATGTAGTTAACTCATTTGTTATTGCATTAATGAAACTCATTGGCCTGTTCCTCTTGACACTTAACCATCAAACAAATCATTAACTATTAGTAAGTAATTTCGTAGAAATTATAACACCATTTACAATGTGTGAAAAGCTTGCAGTTTGTTTTTTACTGACTAAACAATAAAACAAACAAGTCACTAATTTTTAGTGCCATGCTCTTTAGACTTGTGCATGCAGCAGTTTTGTTACAGTTGCAGTGCCAGGGAATGTAGCTATAGAAATTAAGGTTGCTGAAGGGTCAGGGGAAGATGTAATTCAGTCACTCCAGATGGTGAAGTCCAGTTTATTATTTACAGAGTAGGGAGTTGCCAAGAGAGTTCATTTAGAGGATACTGTATTCAGCTATATTTAAACTGGCTTGTAATTACAGCTGATGTAGAATGCTGCTGTGAGAGAGCCAGCGAAGTACTGCTGGCTTTGGGGTTGAAGCACAGGACTGTTACGGGATATGGCTTCAAATCCTGGTTCTGCCAAAAAAATTCTTCCATGACTATGTCCAAGTCAACTAACTTCCCTCTGCTTTGGTTCTTTCATGTGAAAAAGGGAGGCAATGATGTGTGTTTGTCTAGTGCCTAATACCAGGAGGCCCTGTTTCTGATGGGGAGAAGGGAATGTGTGTGAAAACTTGGCTATAAATACAGACGAAGGCTCTTGAATATAATTTTAGTCAAGTTCTTAGATAAGTAACCTACAGAATATAGACATACCCCAGTTTGTCCCTGTTAATACTGTGCAAACATTATGAATGGTTCTGTATACCCCTCTTACTAACTGCAATTTCCAGCAAAAGGAAGGAGACGGATCAATCAGTAAAGCCCATGTACATGTTATTTTTACTGGTATGGACTGAATTGCCTTTCTTGGTGCTTTGGCCCTGGTTGTTCCCTCCAAGCCTTTTTCTTGTTTAACAAGGAATCTTTACTGCCTTTTCTATTAACTTCTCCTGGAAACACATACAACTGTTCTAGCACATTTTTTATTGTTTCTTTCCCATCCAAATTGAATACAAAAATGTGAGGGCGTACTATCCTTAGACTATTTTCACAATGTATATCTGATAGAGTCTAAAGTCTCCCTTTTCAGGCGACCAGCTTTTATTGTCACAGAAATTGACTAAATAATATTGGAAGGTTTAGATCAAACCTCCTCCTCCATTGGCTTGGCTGCTTCTGGAGTTCTTGTCTCAGAATTACTCACCCTAGATCTTTCCCTTGGAGAGACATCCTATCTCCCTTAAGTCTAGCACAGGGAAGTAGCTCATAATTCATTAATGTGTATACAGTGACCATAATAATTTGAAGGGAATCTGGGACGGGGCAGTGCCAGGGGGCACAGGCAGCAGCACACCCACACATCCCTTCCTCAGTGGCTCCCAGGAGCAGGACTGGGCAGGACAGTTTGGTGGAAGTGTATATGAGTGTGCACCCATCCCCTTCCCCCCCACCCCCCACCATCTGCTGTCTCCTATGACTGAGGCCAGGCAGGGCAGCATGGTGCACATATGTGCATACACACACACACACACACACACACACACACACAGATGCACAGGGATGCACATGCACACGCACACACGCATGCACACATGACCCCGCAGGTCCTCCCCTTCACCTTGACTCTATGGTGCAAGCTATTCCGTTTGCAATCCAGTTTGGACCATTGACTGGGCTCCCTGGAGAAAACTGAAACAAAACTTCTGGGTTGGCATGAACCCCCATACATGTGCTGAGCTCCTTATTCAGGAGTTGGGCAATTTGTGGGTGGGTAGGCACCAATCTGGGACTTTTGCTTCAGTTTTCTCCAATGGCTGGGATGCTGAGGCAGCCTCTAAAATCTAGGACTGTCCTGGCCAATCTGGGATATATTGTCATCCTACTTACGTAGTAGGATTGGATCCTGACAGTGATTTAAGGATAGTAATATACTCATTTGGGGCCTTATTGGACAAGTCTACATTACTTCTGTGGTGTATCTGAATGCACCACCAAGAAGCTCAGCTCTTCTCATCCTACTTACGTAGTAGGATTGGATCCTGACAGTGATTTAAGAATAGTGATATACTCATTTGGGGCCTTATTGGACAAGTCTACATTACTTCTGTGGTGTATCTGAATGCACCATCAAGAAACTCAGCTCTTCTCACCTGATCCTTCACTACACATGCCAAATCTGGAAATAAGGCAATATAGCCATCCTCATTTGTCCCCTCTCCCTTTGAAAGAGATGGATACCTAAAGAGCAGCAGCTCTGCCTCATTCCCAGTCTTGGTGTGTAGAGCAAGAGCAGGTGGGTAGAACCATACTTTTTTAGTGGTTGACTCAGAAAAAGGGCAGAAGGGTCATTAACATACACATAATGAGCACCACAAATGAATAGCTTTATTTGATATTACCCTCACTAAAGTAATAGTGTACACAGAAGTTTGCATGCAATAGTTTGCCCTCTCTCAGAACTCTAAAAAGCAAACTGTACTCTCCTTGTCTCAAGCACAGACAGGTTGAAAATATTAGTTTACGGAGGACTGTTGGGAACTATGAGGAATTTACAAAAAATGTTGCCCCTTTCTCCAAATGTCAGATGCTTCACTGAATTGTGTTGGCATTCTCTGGCACTAATGCACATAATGAGAGAATATTTGACATTATACTTGATATCTCAGCTTAGGAACAAAACCAGAATGTCAGCAGATATAGTAAAGGTTATGATAATGGCTGCAGCTTCTCTGGCTGACAGCTGTTGTCTGTGTTCTTTTGACTGTTTTTGAGTAAAACAAGCTAATTCTTAAAAAAAAAAACAACAAAAAAAAAACAAGGAGGTGGGGTGGAGAGTTTGAGTAGTCTTTTTTGTGTAAAGTTTTATCTGCTGATCCTAATGTAGGAATTGATTGAAGTTGGCCCTAAAGAAAGAATTTAATCCATTACCTCAACTTCTCCCTTTTAGCATTGAAATGTAACAGTCACAAGCAACTACAGCTATTTTAGCATTACTTGGTTCTTAATTTGTTCAAAGTGTCATACAGACTTTAGATAATAAATAGGAATTTGTTCTGAACCAGAGCTACATGGAGTTTCTAGTTCTTTTGGCAGATGCTGTTTTCTCTTGGCAACTCATTTTCAGTTCAGGACCACTAATACATTATTTAGGTTCTGGACAGCACACAGCGACCAAGACCATAGCAAATTAGGTGGAGCTGTTAAGCCAGCTGCTCTCTTCAAAGCAAGCACACTTCCATCCTTTTTCTTTCATATGGTGTCAGATACAAAAATCTGAATCTATGAGCCACTGTCTGGTATTATTACTCAATTCTTGCTACCTCTTTTGGCCATTTGTAAGAGTTCAGCTTTCAGTTAAGTGCTGAGCTTTTTATTGGATATCACACACACACAAGGGGTTGTCCAAAGCATTATAAAGCATCTATATCCAGATCTCAGTCTGTTCAGCTTGACCCACACTCCTCTGTCAAGGTTGTGCTGAATGGGGGACTCATTTGAGGTTGGTATAAACTGCTGTAGGAATAGGTCTGACCTTTCCCAGTGGTCAGCCCGCTCTTTTGCTGCCCATAGGTTTGGTTCAGCATCCACAATCTCTTCCAGAAGCTTGTGGGCTTCATGTACAAACAGTTTATGATTTTTAAGCTGCTTAAGCCTCTATCTATTCATGTCTTCAATTAATGGTTGATGAAGCAGGTGATCTTTGTCATCTCTTTCCTGTATTGCCAGTAGTGATGTTAGGGTCTGTCATCTTATATCACTTGGTCTAACACCTGAGAGTACAGGGAGTACACCTGTGTGTACATTAGGCAGCCTGGTATGAGTCTGCTCACTGTGAAGTACAGTGTTCAGCTTTATAGCATGACAACTTCTGGACCACACAGCAGCAAGATATTGCAAGTGCGGTGGTTCTGAGCACTTTGAAGTTGGCACCCCATGTCGTGCTGGTTAAACATCTTAAGGCAGCTACCCATACAAAGACTTTATTGCTGACTTCAGAATGTGATGTTTATAGGTGAGAGAAGGGCTTAACGTGACTCCTAGGTAGTTTGGGGTGTGCTTATGAAGAGGA
>NW_017728993.1:73558415-73559442 GCF_001723915.1 Gavialis gangeticus
GAGAAGGGCTTAACGTGACTCCTAGGTAGTTTGGGGTGTGCTTATGAAGAAGGAAGTAGTTGCCTTCCTTAATATTTGGTGTACTCTTGCCTTGAGAACTGTCCAGGTGGAAGAGTGAAGATTTATTGATGCTCAGCTTAAAGTACCACTTGTGGAGATAGCCAGCGATGAGTTGCATGTCAGTACTCTGTGTCTTTTCCAGTTCTGTCATGTATATTCCTTGTGCTACGATGATGAGATCATCAGTGTACACATATCACTTAGATGTTGTATGTGGGATGTCTGAGGTATATATACATTGAAACGTATTGGTGCCAGCACTGACTCTTGGGGAACTCTATTCTTCAGAGTTCCTACTTTGCTTTTTCTCCTTACCTGGTAGTGAGTTTGATTTGCTGGAGATCATGTTCAAGATGAAAGAGCATAGCTTGTGGTCAGGTATCACAGGGCACACCCAGACGAGCGAGCACATGTCTCTTGCAGAGTCTCAAAGGAGTTTGAGATGCTGCAAGAGGCACAGTGAGATTAGAAAAATGTTCCGTGTCCTGCATATTTTCAGTGAGGACTCAAAATGTGATACCTGGAAATCCAGGTATAAAAAACAACAACAACAAAAAAACCCTGTGGAGAGAAAGTAGGGCAAAGCACAGTCCCACACCATGCCCTGAGTCAAGCAGACTTGAGTCTTCCAGAGATGCTCTGGTATCCAACCAGAGAATCTCTATGGTGCTCCTGCTGCCCTAGCATGCTCTCTCCATGTGTGGGGGAAGGCGGTTGGGGGGGCAAGCAGGAGTGGTGCAAGACTGTGGCATGACCTGGGCACAGTCTCTGGTAAGTAGGGACTGGATATGTGTGTGGGGGGGTGTGGATTGTGGGTATGGAGGAGGCTGTGGATGTGTGGGGGGGTCTTGGGTGTGGGGGGCTTGTGTGGGGGTGGGGTTGTTGGTTGGGGGGCGTCGGTCTCCTGCAGGGAAAACAGACCCCTGCTCCCCCTGCAGCAGCAGTGGCCATTAGGTGCTCATGGCTC
>NW_017728993.1:73560710-73561134 GCF_001723915.1 Gavialis gangeticus
GCCCTGGTCCCAGGAGCCACTTGCAGGGTGTGATGAGCTGGGGAGAGGGGTGGAGGTGGCAGCAGGGGTGTGTGAGAGAGAGGGGGTTGGGGGTGGGGGAGTGCACCGGGTATGATAGGCCACTAAAGCCAGGCTTAGAGGTCCCCTACCCACCAAAGCAGCTGCTGCAGGGGGAGGCTGATCTGGGAGGAAAGGGCCCAGCTCAGTCTCTGATCCCCAATTGAGGACTTCTCAAGGACAGTATGGGGCAGGGAGCAGAACAGCAAGGGCTGGTGCTGCTCAGAGCCACAAAGCGACGGATGGGACAGCTGCAGCCAGACTCATGTCCTGGTGCTGAGACAGCTGTGGCTGGGAGGGAGCTAGTGGGGGCAGGCAGGGGCCGTGGGTTGAGAGTGAGGGGCAAGGACAGGCAGGGCACTGGCAT
>NW_017728993.1:73566134-73566907 GCF_001723915.1 Gavialis gangeticus
GTTGGTTGGGGGGCGTCGGTCTCCTGCAGGGAAAACAGACCCCTGCTCCCCCTGCAGCAGCAGTGGCCATTAGGTGCTCATGGCTCGACGCTGCCAGAGCCCCCCTGTGGTGTGGCGCAGCCTAGGTTGCCTCAGACATGGCACTGCCTGTGCCTCTTGTCGCCAGTCCAGCTTGGCCTGGCATGGAGCCACGCACATTTAGGCAGTACCAGACCACTTGGGCTGTCACCAGGGCCCTGGCACTGCTTGTGTTGCACCAGGTCAGGTCCTGCTTCCACGGAGCTGTCCCGGGGCATATGGGGCAGGACCCAGCCTGGCATGATGCATGATCCCTGTGAGTGATGCCATGCCCCTGGTGACAGCCCAGGCAACCCAGTGCTGCCTGAAGGTGCACAGCACCATGCTGTGCCAGACCTGCAACAAGCAGCACAGGTGGTGTTGGGTCAGAGGTGATTGGGGCTGCTGTGGGGGGGTTGTGGCCACCTGGGGGGAGCTGTGGGCCCTGTGAAGGGGGGGCTGTGGCACTGCAGGGGGGAGCTGAGAGCCCTATGGGGGGGCAGTCCATGTGCTGTTTTTGGGGTTGCACCCTGTGGGGATCAAGGGACTCACCCATCCTGAGCAGGTCCTCCCACGCAGACCTCCCACTTGTACAGTCCCCCCAAAACCCACCCACAAACCCCACATCTCCAAGCCACCCCCACAAACTGCTCACCCATATACCCAGCCACACCCCACAAACCCCTGCACAAGCCCCCAAACCCCCAAAGCTCCCC
>NW_017728993.1:73567657-73568496 GCF_001723915.1 Gavialis gangeticus
AGGCCACTAAAGCCAGGCTTAGAGGTCCCCTACCCACCAAAGCAGCTGCTGCAGGGGGAGGCTGATCTGGGAGGAAAGGGCCCAGCTCAGTCTCTGATCCCCAATTGAGGACTTCTCAAGGACAGTATGGGGCAGGGAGCAGAACAGCAAGGGCTGGTGCTGCTCAGAGCCACAAAGCGACGGATGGGACAGCTGCAGCCAGACTCATGTCCTGGTGCTGAGACAGCTGTGGCTGGGAGGGAGCTAGTGGGGGCAGGCAGGGGCCGTGGGTTGAGAGTGAGGGGCAAGGACAGGCAGGGCACTGGCATATCAGTGCTGTTCAGTGCTGCACATCCTGGTGAGCAAAGGGGGTTGGGGCAACTCTGATTTTTCTATGACAAAAGAACCCAAAAGTAAATGCCAAAATGCACAGGGCAGGTGCTGGCCCCAACCTCTAACTCCCCCTGGCTGTAGATCTGGGAGGAGCTGGGCAGGGTTAGTTTGCCTCAAGTGATATAACTTGCCCCACACCGAAGTGCATGTTCAAGCATGTGCACTGGGGTAAAAATCTTTGGCACAAATATGTGCCGCTCCTATTTAAGCTGCTGCAAGTGCACATCCCTGTATGTATGGATGCGCTTACAGAGCACAGTTTATTTTTGAGGCCTTGGTTCCATACAGTATCATAGGTAGCTGTGAGGTCAATAAAGACTACATCTGTTTTCTGCTTCATTTCAAATTTGTTTTCTAATCATATGTAGAACTTGGTTAATGTAACTTGGTCAGTGGTACACTGCTTTTTCTGAAAGCCATCTTGTTCTTTTCAGAGCTGGGGATCAATGCTGTTCTCTGTTCTGTTC
>NW_017728993.1:73573496-73573727 GCF_001723915.1 Gavialis gangeticus
GCTGTGGGCCCTGTGAAGGGGGGGCTGTGGCACTGCAGGGGGGAGCTGAGAGCCCTATGGGGGGGCAGTCCATGTGCTGTTTTTGGGGTTGCACCCTGTGGGGATCAAGGGACTCACCCATCCTGAGCAGGTCCTCCCACGCAGACCTCCCACTTGTACAGTCCCCCCAAAACCCACCCACAAACCCCACATCTCCAAGCCACCCCCACAAACTGCTCACCCATATACCCA
>NW_017728993.1:73578727-73584662 GCF_001723915.1 Gavialis gangeticus
ATTATGAGCTCCATGAGTTTGTATGTAATGCAGAGTAGTGAGATGGGGTCAGTAGCTCTTTGGATCTTCTGTTGGTTTATTGGGTTTCAGGATGGCAATGACATCAGTTTTTCTCCAGATTTTTGGAAGTCTGTTACTTTCTAGACATTTATACATGAATTTATGAAACCATCATTTCATTGTGGTTCTGAACTTGGTAATGAATTATGGAAATAGCTTATCTGGTCCAGAAGCCTTGTGAGTTTTGATCAATTTAAGAGCTGTGTTGAACTCATTGTCAGAGATGGGGGCAGTTAAATTAATGTTGGTGTTGAGTGATTGAAATTGTTCATGAGTTTGATTGGTGTCTAATCATTTCTGTATGTCACTTGCTTGGGTTACCATACTTGCTGTTGTTGCACAGTATTTTTGCAATGGAGTTTGCTGACACAAGGCAATGCCATTTTTAGTGCATTTGCCTATAAGGTGCTTAATGGTGCTCCATGTTTGTATGCCTAAGTGGGTCATATCCAGTTGTTCTATGGTAGTTAGCCATCTTTCCTTTTTGATATTGTGGAATGTGGTAGCCAGCTGTTCTGTAGTTCTTTTCTGGTTGCAGGGTCATTACCTTCCTTAATGAAGTTATAGCTGTTCGCACTGCTCATTCCAGCATGGCCCATAATAGCTTCTATAGTTTCTAGGTACACAGAGTTTGGCTATTTCAATTAGACAGTTTGTAAAAGTACTGTAGCCTTGACCGACCAACCAATGTTGGTTTCTAATGAATCCTCTAATTGGTTTGATTGTTGCAAGTTTTATTGCAGGTTACTCCTCTCACTGATACATAGTCATGCTAAGCAATTTTAATGTTCATGTATTTCTGTAAGTATGAGCTCTAGCTTTAAATTTCTATTTATTCAAAGGTTATGTTTGCTGTTATCAGGCTATTTGGTGAATGCTTATCCAGCTGAGCCATAAAGATCAACTTTAAGCATGGAGAGAATTGTTTACTTTTTCTAGAGTGTTAAGATAGCACATAAAATTATTTTGCTGCTTGTTTGCACTGCTCATTAACTTATGTATGCTTATTAAGATACATATGTTAATAAACACAATAGTAGAAATTACTTTTTAAATGTTTAAGGCGGACTAAACTCAAACTATAGAGTTTGCTCTATTGGAACTGGTCTTTCAAACGTCTTGAAGGAATCATGAAATACTGTTTCATAAAAAAGTCTTTCTGATGCAACCTGTGATTACTTGATTGGTCAAACTCTGCAATTACTAGTGTTGTTAGATATCCTTTATGACCCGTCACACAATTGCCATTTATAGGAATTGGGTAGCATCCCTTTAAATAGTTTGAAAGTCCTTTTGTAGCTCTATCTTTTATGTCCCAGAAACCACCATAACACATTCAGAGCAGCAATATATAATTAGGCTTTGCATAATATATATCAGTAAATACATTTATTTCAACCCCAGTGTGCTTGGATAGTTCCATTATATTACATGTGTATTCAAAGAGCAAAGGACAAAACAATTAATCGCGTGTCTTCTTGACTTTCTTGAACTTTTCATTGCATCCCTTGACCCATGAAAAGTATCTCTATACTGTGTGGTAGCCTGCTCCAGCTAGCAAATCTCACCTTCGTGTCTCTGCCTCTCTCCCCTGACATGGTCCAAACCAGGAAAATGCCTGTGAAGATATTCTGGGGCATCCTTTTATGGTCCAAGACCTTGACTCTCAAGACTTGGCCGCTCTCTGGTGGACTTGTGACTGTTGGGAACCACTCTGGAGCTACTTCTGACACTGGAGTGTGTGAGTAGAAGAAGGTGGGTAGGAGCTACTACTGCATTTTTCAGCAGAGATGTGCCCCCACCATGTTGTAGACATATTAAGTGAAAATATTTTTACATGTATTTTTGAAGGGCCAGAAGTGGGTGACAAAAAACGGTAAGTAGCTAGGAAGACAAGCCATATGAGGAGAGATTGAAAGAAATAAGCATTTTTAGGTTGCAGAAAAGGAGACATGATTAGTAGTCTTAAAATATGTGAAGCTATGCTCTAAAGAAGGGAAAACATTTTTTTCCATTGCTGCAGAGAGCAGAATGCATATCAATGACTTGAAGTTGCAGCAAAGAAGGTCTAGATTGGATATCAGAAACATCTTCACTTTTGGAACATTGGGGCAGTGGAACAGACTGCCTAAGGAAGATGCGGGATCTCCATCATTGCGGATTTCAAAGGGAGGTTGGATAAGCATTAGCTAGGAAAGATATAGGATGTAACTATGCTTGGAGCATTCAGAACAGAGCAACGGTTAGAAGCCAGATCACTCCTTCTCCCACCACCTTGACCTGGTTTCTTGGGAGATAACAGGAGCTCTGTAGCCCTGAACAGGTAGATATTGGAGAGGACTATTCTCAGCAGCAGAAGAATGAAGCAGAGTTGCACAAGTGGCAAATGAAAGAAGATTAAGCAATGGGGGTAAGTTTATGGAGTAGATACAGGACGAAGAGTTGTGGCTGTCCAGTTCAAGGCTGTGATGTGTCGAGTTATGCTTGCTGTCTCCAGGTTGTAGAGCAGAGTGTTTGTTTTTTTCCCCCATGCATCTGGATTTTGCTAGTTGCCGCATAGGGCCATGGAGGAATGTTATTTTCCTTTCTTTGGGCTATAGTATCAGAGTTTTTGTGGGTTTTTTTGCCTTCCTCAGAAGCATTGGGTGTTGGCTGCAGCCAAGGATAGGGATTTTGACTAGGGTTTGCCAGTGTCCCTACTGGGAGTAAAACCTGGAGGTTCCTGGTTAAGAGGGTCTTTCTCTTCCTCTCAGGATTACACCAATCACCACATTTTGGATCAGGAAGGAATGTTACCCCATTGGTAGATTGTTATGGACTGTGAGGGCTTTCATCTTCTTCCATAGCAGGAACCTCTTCCTTGATCTCTCTAGTGCATTTTAACAGCCCTTGCAGTGGTGGGGCCTCATCCCCCAGCTTTACCTGTGGCAGGTCGGGATGCTTTTAGTGTCTTTGGGTAGCATGCTTTGTAGTTGTGCAACATGGTTGATTGTTTACTTTTAGGAAGAGGGTAGGCAAAGACTTGTATGGGATGGTTTGGATAGATCTAATCCTGCCTAGACCAAAGAACTGGACCAGATGGCCATTTCAGCTATATTTTTCTACGCCTTTGTGTTTATGTGTTAGTTTCTACTGCATCCTTTGTGGGGAAATATTATTGAAAATAACCTTTGAGCTCTGGTTGTTATGGCTATTTACCAGTAAGTGTACACATTTTCTAATTTTTTACGGGGAAATACACTTTTGTTTCAATTCATGTGCTAGAGATTAACTGTAGTCCAAACAAGATCTAGCTTTGTCTGCAAAGTCTGCAGGACGCTGTCAGATGTTTGACCGCTTTAACTTTCAATCCCCAAAACTTCATGTGGAACTGCTGTAATTAATCTGACATGACTAATCTTTTCTGAGACATTTATGAAACAAGTATTAAAACTGCTTGACTGACAGATCAGTATCCATCGGATCAGGGCATCAACTCAGACAATTTTATTCCCCCTGGTTACCCCTTTTCTATAGGCAGTAGTCTACTAGCAAATCAAAGTAAATTTGACCTTCAAAAATATTTTCTCTTATTCTTGTTTTAAAAATAATAATAATAATAAAAAATCAAAGTGCATTGTTATGGTTGTAGGTTCTATAATGTAAATAGATCTACTTCTTTACAAAACGGCTTGCTTTTCTTTTCAACATCCTTCCTACCTTTCTACACAAGTTACCTTTTGGTTCCAGTAATAAAGGATAATTTATTAGTGCAACTGGGTGATAATTATCATTAGATGAAATAAATATAAAACACAAATGGTTTATAGCTAATCAATAATCATGTACTATGTTCAATCCTCGATATTCGGGGCATGTCTAAATGGCATCATTATAATGAAAATCAATTTATAGCACAGCTGTGTTAATTATGGAGCTAGATTAAAGTCTTAGTCCTGCTCATTTTGGTTCCTATTCAAGTAATGCTTTTTCTGTCTACTTGCAAGTGGATTTTTTGAATTATAGGTAAAATTGGTGCACAAAAAATTCATATTATTGTAGCATTCGCAAGGTCTTTCATAGGTGTTACACAGACAAGCTCTGAATCCCTTTACTGTAATAATGTAAAATATGGAAAGAGCATAGAAGATTAAGGACAAACTTTAATGTTATATGCTCCTGTGTTTGGATTTAATCTGTGCCTGAAGATATTTTGACCTAAATTATAAAATATATTGCAGTTTCATAAGCGACAGCTGCAGCCAGTTCATTCTGTGCTACTCAGATTTAACTTCATGGAATATGGAATAGGTAAAATTATTTATGACCCATTCAGTCACAAGTTCCTGCTTTGGATTGAAGAGAAGACTATACATTTATATTCCTGTGTCACTCCATTATTCTCTGTACTCACCCTTTGGCAGTGAGAGACAGAGGGCGCATACTGTTCCCAAAATTAAAATACTACAAGGATAAAATACCCAAGTGATAAACTTGTATAGACCTTTTAGGCATATGGTTATTTTTTCAGTAAAAGTAGCAATGAGCTGTAGATACAAGCACTTCCCAAATTAGGCAGTATTTGAAATCCAAGACATTTTTGGACATGAAAGTTGCAAATGTTTTCTAATTTTATAATGGACTGTATGAGCTGAAAAACTTAATATAAAACTCAGAAGACCTAAGTGATCACCTTTTAATGTTCTGGTCATCCAGCAGTCTGTGGCATTTTCAGTGTATTTGTCTGTACATTGAAACACACATATGAAGCAGCATTATTCCTCAGTCAAAGCTTGCTGTTTAAAATGTTTGTTAACACATATACTGAACTTGTTATTTCACAGGAATGCTTTCAAATGTTCTTTACATCTGCTGCTAGGAAATAATTGCATGACTAGCAGTACAGAACATCAGGGGATGTATTCAGAGAACCTAATATTAAATGCTGAAAATAAGTTTACGATTTCTGTGATGATAAACTATTTGCTTTGATCATTAATGCTAAAAGGAATCAATAACACAAGCAAACTGGCTACCGTCTTGCCAAAAATGTTTGCGTTGGAAGTTATATTTCACCTGCCCTAAAAATTGTTGTTCTTTACCTAATGAGTCACTTTTTGGAGACTCATAATGAATAAGGCCATTGCATTGTTCAATACCTACTTGTAGACTGTGCTGTTTCAGACCAGAATTGAAATTCATCAATGCCTGTCTTGTTGGTAAAATCATTAGGAAGCAATGCATTATTAAAGAGCTTTCCAGACACAGGCTGTGGAATTGCTATTGATAACAAATGTTGTTAATGTTTTCCAGCTAAACAGGCATACTAAAAAAAGTAATGGGTCTACTGTTTCCAAATGACACAAAAGCTGAAAGAAAAAAAACTTAAATGTCTAATGTCAAATTTTCTTCATTGGTTCAAAGACTTCTAGAAAATGTGGCCCTTTCATTTGGAGTATTTGGCCCTTTCTTTAGCAATGGCCTGGTTCTGTTTCTATTGAAATGAATGAAAAGCTTTGCGCTTGCAATAAACAAAAGTAGGATTGGGCCCACCCTCAGTTAAATAGGTGTACAGATCTGGCATTTGTTACAGGAGTTGACTGTTGGATTTAATTTCAGGGAAGTTTGTATTAACAAGAATTTTTATTTATTTTTATTTTGTTTAAAAGTGATTGACTTCTTCAAAAGTATGAATACTTTGAGTGAGGACAGATGAATTCATAGAGGATGTTCAGCTATCAAGGGTACATGTCTAGCAGAAAATCTCTAAGCAGGATCCAGTGACTTGATGAATTAATTTGTGGTCTAGAATTCTTTGTTTGGTGGTGTCTTTTAGAACTTTATTTTTGACACTCTAATCCACTCTTCCTTCCTTCCTTCCACTTTGGACGCACCA
>NW_017728993.1:73589662-73592338 GCF_001723915.1 Gavialis gangeticus
GTAGTTTAGATTGGTAGTAAACAGAACATACATTTACCCTTTGGTGGGGGGATGGGGCCAAATCTTGGACTGGGCTCTGTCATTTTTAAACCAAACTGGGGGCACAGTTGCAGGGTGTATAAGTGTAGCTGGTGAGCATGGGAATAGCTGGGGGAGGCACAACTATGTGGGAGTGTGGGGTTGCCAGGCATGTTCATAGGGATGGAGGGGAGCTGGGAGGGGTCTCTGGGAAGCCTGGCAATGCCCATACCCCCCAGGGCCCTGCCAGAACAAGCCAGCCCCCCCAGGGGGTCCCTGCGCCCTGGCTCCTGGACCCCCCTGCATGAGGACATCAACCAGGTGGAGGAGCGCAAGCACGGCTTCAAAACCAGCGTGAAGAAGCTGATGCAGCGTCGGGCCAGCCCCCGTCGCAGCCCCCCTGGCCCCCTGCCTGCCCATGGAGACTCCCTCAAGAGACAGGAGGAGGGGGGGCGCCGTCGGTACACCCGCTCCTTCTCCTTCAAGGGGTTGCTGCGGAGGAAGGGCCCGGCCCAAGAGGAGCTGAATCCCCTTCCCCCCCCATCCCCCTCATCACTGCGCCCCACCTCCCTGCCTGTCACCCCCTGCTACTGCACAGACCTCCCCGCACTGGGACAGCAGGATCCCACGGCACACGGTAAGGGGCCCCAGAGGCACTGGCCAGGAGGAAACCCAGGTGTCCTAAGGCTCTAGACCCTGTTCCTCTCAGAGTAGGGAGAAAACCCAGGCATCTGGGGAGTCCCTGGTGCCCTGATCAAACCCACTAGACCCAATGTGCTATGTAGAGCTAGGAGGGAACCCAGGTGTCCTGGCTCCCAGCTTCCTTGCACTGGACCCTTCTGGCCTCTGGAAGCTGGGAGAGAACCCAGGCATCCCAGCTCCTGTCCTCCCTTCCCAGTCTAATCCACCAGATCCCACTCATGCCCCAGAGCAGTGTCCCGGCCCCCAGAGCCCCTACACTACATCATTGTGCCTTCTGGGAGCTGGGGGAAGAACCCTAGACACTCTGGCTACCAGCCCCAGCTCTATCCCACCAGACCCTACTCACATCCCAGAGCTGGGAGAGGACCCCCATGCTCTCCAGCTGGTGGGAGAGTCCAGATGTCCTGGCCCACAGCCCCCTGCTCTAACCAGCTCTGCCTCCCAGGCCAGCTGCTGCGGGACCCTGCTCTCTATGCCCGGGCAGCCCAGAAGCTGGACAAACTGCTGAAGCAGCAGCAGCAGCTGAATAGCCCTGGGAGCACTAACGGGGCTCCCTCCCCCAGGCTGGGGGCCAGGACCCCCGATGTCCAGCTGGGCATCAGGCACTCAGGTAAGCTGCCACCTGGGATGGGCAGGGGGCTCCCTGTCCTCTGGGGGAGGCTGAGTGCTCACAGGCCTGTCTTTGCCTCCAGCCCCGCCAGACCCCTCCTCGGAGACTGCCAATGAGCAGCACAGGGAGCAGGTGATCCAGAGACTCATCAGCCTCCTGGAAGAGCAGGCCAAGGACATCAATCGGGAGGTACTGGCCTGAGCCCCTGCACTTGTCAGCCAGTGCCCCTCACTCCTGACCTGCAGCCCCCTGTGCCCTCCCTGGTGCCCCTTCTGCCCCACAGACTGCCCCCACCCCATGCCACTCACTCCCAACCTCCACAAACCCAGCACAGGGCCCCTCCCCAGCCCTGTCAGTTTTCCCACACCTGCAGCCCCCTACTCCCCACAAGTCCTAAGAGCCACTATTATGCCCTCCCTGCAGTCCTTTTCCCTAGCCCTGCCAATTCCCCGACTCCTGACCCACAGCCCCCTTTGCCCTCCCCCAGTGCCCCTTACTCTGGACCTGCAACCCCCTGTTCCCTGCCTGTCCTGCCAGTGCCCCTCACTCCTAGCCTGCAGGACTTTGCCTCCTCCAGCCCCTCACTCCTGGACCATAGCCTCCTGCCCCCCCAGCCCTGCCGATGCTATGACATTTCCCCTCACCCGCAGATGGAGGCAGACCCCTTGCTGCGCAGCACCCTGTCCCGCATGTCCTTCCGCAGCTTCTCCCAGCTGGCCGAGGCCTTCACCGCCCGTGCGCCCCCCAGCAGCCCCAGCCCCCAGCTTGCACGCCTGGCACTCACTATGGAGCTGACCCGGAGGGTGGCCGGGATCAGCAACCATGCGGTGCAGACCCTCATGGGCTACAGCCTCCAGTACATGGAGCTCTTCGTGCCCTGGCTCCAGCAGCAGGGCGGCTGGGTAGGGGTGCCAGGCTGGCCTGGGGAGGAGGCTTTGCGATGGGGTGGGATTTGCATGAGGGACTGGTCGGGGATGGGAATTATGGGGGGAGGAGGGATCACCATGCCTAGGGAAGGGGCAGCTGGGTTGGGCTGGGGAGACCAGGGGACATGGGTTAAAGGGACACTCGGTCAGAGGGAATTGGGTGCGGGGGCCACATGAGTTGGGGGGGAACTATGAACTAGGGGGCCAGGCTACAGTGGAAGGAATCTACGGCTGTCTGTGGGCCAGGCTGGGGGGGTGGGGTTGGTCCATCTGGGCTGACCTCCCCCCTACAAGCCTCCTCCCCACCCCACAGGAGAGCATCGTGGGCCAGGATGAGCTCTTTGACCTCCAGCTCGACTAGGGGGAGGAGGAAGGCTGCAAGTTGGCAGGGGCAGGGGCTGGCCATCCACCACCCCCCCC
>NW_017728993.1:73593132-73594353 GCF_001723915.1 Gavialis gangeticus
CTCAGGGTATATCCAGCTGGAGGGGACCTCGAAACAGATACATCCCCCCATCCCCTCCCCTGGGGCCATGGGGGGAGGGGGCACTGTGACCTCTTATTAAACATTTTTTAAATATATTTAACGTTCTTGGTGGCTCCGGTCCCTTCTTGTCCCACCTGCGACCCCCCATGGGGGGCAGCAGGGCAGATGCAGTTACTTCTGGGGAGGGAGTATTGTATTGGACCCTACCCCCCTGGCCTGGGCCTGTGATGCGGCCACTTGTGCGGGGACGGCAGGGGGTACCCTAGAGAGGGGTGGCGGAGGGAGAGCATGAAAGCATGGTGTTCACTACCAACGGAGGGGAGTGTGAGCGGGGCCTTAGCTGACAGGCATACTCTTGGACCTTTCAGAGTGGGGGGCCGGCCCCAGGCAAAGAGAGCGCCTAGCCGATTGGTTGCATCCGCCCAGCTGCTCACCAATGAGTTTGTTACTAGGGGAGGAGGCGCGGCCTCGCTTGGGGTTGAGCGGGTGGGACCCGGTTTTGACTGGCAAGGCGGCTGGCCAACGGCGGCGGGGGGGCGAGAGTG
The DNA here is from genome assembly GCF_001723915.1 of Gavialis gangeticus. Taxonomy (NCBI): domain Eukaryota; kingdom Metazoa; phylum Chordata; order Crocodylia; family Gavialidae; genus Gavialis; species Gavialis gangeticus. The sequence continues at coordinate 73,593,699 of NW_017728993.1, forward strand.
AGGTATCAGCTCACCAATGGGATCGGTCTTCAACTAAGCGGGTTCAAAGGGGTTGGGTCCCCGCTAACGAATGGCCCCCGGCCTCCGCCAATGGGATGTTTCACGACCTTTGAGCGACATCGTCCCTGTCCACTACAACAGCCACTCGTCTGAGGCGAGGCGGGACGCGAGCGACTGGTGTTTGCCTCTACCAATGAGAAGTTCCACTCACCGTGAGCGACATCACTGCCGTCCAATAGAACTGCTGTCCGTCTGAGGGGCTTTGTGAGTGACACCCGTCCCGTCCAATAGCCTTCGACCTGCACTGAGAGCCGCGACGGCGAGGCTGAGTGACACCTCCCTCCCCCAACGCCGCTAAAGGGGGCAGGGGCAGAGCCTCACGGTCTCCGCCAATAGCGGTGCCCCTTAGCCGGTAAGGGTGGGGCCCGCACGTTGAGCGACATCTCTAAGACCCAATGGTGGGGACCGCGGCGCGGAGCGGCCAATGGGGATGGTGCGGGGCGGGCCCGGGCCCTCCCTCGCTATACGGCCCGAGGGGCGGGGGGAGGGAGCACTCGCTCTCCCCGGGCTTCGCACGCAAGATGGCGGAGGCCGCCAACTGCATCATGGAGGTGCGGGCGGGGGACGTGGGCGCGCGGGTCTCCCGGGGGCCGTA
>NW_017728993.1:73594364-73601032 GCF_001723915.1 Gavialis gangeticus
ATGACAATTCAGACCAGAAATTGCCTTACCTATTAAGATATTCATGTATGGGAGTTGTATATTATATGATAACTTTGATGATGAAGCTTTAGTATTAAAAATAATAGTGCATTTGGATTAAAAAATGTTAGGTAAAAAATAAATCAGGCTACTGGAAGACAACAAATGAAACAGTAAGGTGGAGCTGATTTTAGGTTTTTGTTTTGCAGGATGCACACTGAGTCAAGCAGCAGATTCAGAGTCTCTGTGTGGATGTGGATGTCTTCCTGAATAGAGTTTATATATTCTAATGCCAGAAGAGAGCATTATGTTTATCTTGTCTGACTTAATATGACAGGCCACTGAATTTCGATCGGTGATTCCTACAGAATTAGGGTCTCAAAGTATAGAAAAACATGGTGGCCATTGCAAACTGTCCTGTACTTCCTCTTGCAGTAATGCACGTTCATGCAAGATCATAATGGCAAATTATGCTCTGTCCCTGCCACCTTATGTTACTAAATGCAAGTAGTGTTGACTTAAGAGAAAATATACAGGACTATTCAAAGAGCAGTGTAGGCAAGAGATCCTTGCTTGCTTGCTTTCTGAAATGAAGAAATAATTATATTTAATTGTTGATAGTGTATTTGAAGTTAAAGACATATATATAAGTGCAAATGTATTAACTTTAAATGTTTGTCTATTTTTTTGCAAATGGATCAATTTATTTCAAAGAAATGACAAATTCTACATACAAATTCAATTATCCTAATTCATAATAGTTTTACTTACTACATAGAGTGTAGAGCTAAATAAAACTACTGCTGGGACAGACCACATGGCATTAGACATATGATAGCTGAACAAACTTGGAAGTTAGGCATAATCAGTGTTAGAGATGAGTCAGTCTTAAAATTGTCTTTTATTACAAGTAACATTCCAGCTGAATTTGTTATATATTTAGGCACAAATTTACATGGGGAAATTCTCCAGGAATTGAGTGACCAGATTCAATTGATACAATAAGAAAGGAATTTTTAGATAGACTAGTGTTTCTTCAGAGAACATTGGTTCACTGAAAATGAAATGTTTTCCTTGTCTTTTTCTGAAGCACAGACTTGGTTTCCTACAGGTTTTCCATGCAGGCTGCTTGGAGTGCTAGGGTCTGTAGCTCATGGGCAACCCCGTCTTGCCAAGCATTCTGTGAACGGAGATCCCAACCATTTTTTAAAACTTTATGATAGAGCTGGAAACCTGGTAGTCCTTGGAGCTGAGAGTATAGAGCCTCAGCATAAACATGTGTGTGCGGGGGGGGCCCTACTTGAGATTATTGCCTGGAGAGAGGGCTCCCACATTGTCTCAGTTATTATTTGGTCTTGTATCAGAGGATTCCAGGAGTCAGAGGTAGTGCAGGGACCTCCTGGAATTGGGGATTCCGTTTCATTTTACTGTTGGAATTACTGAAATGAAAAATAATTGAAATTTCCCTTTCTGATGGACATTTAGAAAATCCTAGTTTTAATTCCCATGCAGGATACAAACCTTTTTTGAAGACTCAGAATTTCTCATAGCAGGAAAATTCCAAGTTTTGGTGAGGGGATGGAGACAAAAACCCAGAGGTAAGTAAAGTGCCTAGAAACCTAGATAAACACATAATAATGGAAAGCAATAATGGTAACCTTAGCATTGCTCTCAGGGATAGGATAGGATAGTCAGTTACATACTTGAAATAATGTTCATACACTATACAGGATGTATTGGGAACAAACTGGAAGAATTGGAAGTCCCAGTACAATCACAGAATTATGATGTAATTGGGATTATGGAGACCTGGTGGGATAGTTCACATGACTGGAATGCTGCCTTGGATGGGTATAGCTTGTTCAGCAAGCATAGGCAGGGGAAAAAAGTTGGAGGTATTCCCTATATATAAAGGCAATGTATGCATATTTAGAGGTGCAGTCCAAAATGTAAAGTAGGACTGTTGAAAACCTTTGAGTAAAGATCGGAGGGAAGAGCAGCAGGTGTCATGGTGGATATCCAAACCAAGAGGAGGAGGATGAGGCCTCCTTTAAACAAAAGACGGAAACTTCAAAATTTAATTATTGGGTCATCTGTGGGGAGGGAAACACAACCGTGCATAAATGCTTCAGTAAGTTCTTGAAGTACCTTAGGTATAACTTTTTCAGATGGTAGAGGCCAAAAAAAGGGGGAAGCTCTTCTTGACTTACTGCTCACAATCGGGGTGGAATTGTTTGATAATGTGAGGGTGGAAGGTAACTTGGGTGACCATGAAATGATAGAGTTCACGATCCTTAGAGGAAGAAGGGAGGAGAACACCAAAATAAGGATGATGGACTTCAGAAAAACAGACTTTAATGTACTCATTGGGCAGGATCCCTTGAGAGGCAAGTCTGAGGACTAGGATAGCTGGCTGTACTTTAAGGAGGATCTCTTAAGGGTGCAGGAGCAAGCTATTTTAATGAGACCAGAAGAACTTCCAGGAAAGTGGAACAGGAGACCAGCCTGGTTAAATAGCTATCTCTTCAAGGACTTGAAATTCAAGAAGGAATCCTATAAAAAGTGGAAACATGGTCATAGTACTAGAGGAGAGTACAAGAATATCATATGGGCATGCAGGGAGAAAATTTGGAAGGCCAAAGCACAGTTGGAGCTGCAGCTGGAAGGGATATTAAAGGCAATAAAAAGGGATTTTACAGATGTGTCAGAAGAAGACCAAAGATTCCATAGGTCCCTTACACTACAGAATGTGTAAGGCAATCTGGTCACAGACAATACAGAGAAGGTTGAGGTATTTAATGCCTTTTTTACTTCAGTTTTTGGAAATAGGGGCAGCTACCAGCTGCCGAGTGCAGTTGGCAACAGAGATGGGGAAAGAGACAAACAGCCGACATTAACGACCGACCAAGTTAGGGATTATTTGGAGAAGTTAATAGCCATCAGGTTGGCATGATTGAATGGGATTCACCCAAGGGCTGAATTGGCTGAGGCAATTTCAGAGCCATTGGCTATCCTTTTTGAGAACTCCTGGAGGTTGGGTAATGGCTGGAAAGGGGCTAATGTAGTACCAATCTGTAAGAAGGGGAGAAGGATGATTCAGAGAACTACAGACCAGTCAACCTGACCTCTATACCTGGAAAAATCATGGATCAGATCCTCAGGGAATCCATTGTGAAGCACTTAGAGAAGAACAAGGTGATCAGGAACAGTCGGCATGAATTCTCCAAAAGCAAGTCATGCCTGACTAATCTGATTTTCTTCTATATTAAAGTTGCAGGCTCTGTGAATGAAGGGAGAGCAATGGATTTGGTATACCTTGACTTTAGTAAGGCTTTTGACACAGTCTCCCCCATCATTCTCATTAACAAGCTAATGAAATATAGACTATATAAAAGGAATGTAAGGTGGATACATACATTGTACTCAGGGTGTAGTCCTTAATAGCATGATGTTTAGATGGAAGGAGGTATCTAGTGGGGCTCTCCAAGCACATATCATGAGTCAAGTATTGTTGATTAGCTACATTAATCATTTGAATGATGGCATACAATGCATGCTTAGCAAATTTGTGGATGCCCCCAACTTGGGTGGAATTGCAAATACTTTTGAGAGCAAGGCCAGGATCCAGAATGGACTGGGTAGGCTGGAAGAATGAGATGAGATTAATCAGGGACATGTACAAAGTCCTGTACTTGGGACAAAATGACTGCATGCACAAATACTGACTAGAGAGTGACTGCCTAGGCTTCAATACTGCAAAGAAGAACCTTCAGGGGTTACAATGGACCATAAGCTGATTATGAGCCAACAGTGTGCTTTTGTGGCAATAAAAAAGGTCAACAGCATCTTGAGGCATATAACATGTTTCACTTTTAAGTCAAGAAAAATAATTCTTCCTCTCTATTCAGCATTGGTGAGGCCTCACATAGAGTACTGTGTCCAGTTTTGACCCCCGCACTTCAAGGAGGACATGGACATTTTGAAAAGAGTACAGCCCAGAGCAACAAAAATGATCGGGGGCCTGGGAGACAGGATTTATGAGGACAGACTGAAAGAACTGGAGTTATTTAGGCTAGAAAAAAGAACAAGGCAGGGATTTGACAACAATCTTTAAATAAATGAAGAGTGATTATATAGAGAATGGAGATGAGCTATTAAGGATAACCCTAGGAACAATGACTTCCAACAGCAGCTGGGGAAATTTAGGCTGGAGATTAGGAGGACCTTTCTGACTATGATGGTAGTCAAGCATTGGAACAGGCTACCTAGAAAAGTTGTGGAGTCCATGAATGATGCATGCCCCCAGTGGTTTGGGAGCGGGGGGGCATGGCAGCACTGGTGGTGGTGGGAGCATGGCAGCGGGAGCGCAGCAGCGGTAAGTGGGGAGCTCCTGCAGATGCTGCTGGCATGCACCCCCTATGCACCACCAATGGTGGAGTATCTATGCCAGGAAACTTTCAGAAGCTGGTTAGACAGACACTTGGCTGGATAGTAGTCAGGGATGATCCTGCCTTGAGCAGGGGGCTAGACTAGATGATTCCCTTCCAGTTCTACATTCTTATGATCTTACAACCTTTGGTCATGTCTTCTGGGATGTGATACTCTATATATTTATGTATTAGAAGATTAGAAAGACCTATTGCAATTTTCTCATTTTAGCTCTTGTGTAATGCTGGCCGTCTGATTTCCCTGAATTAATTCTTATTTGAACTAGATCACTTATTAATAAATGCTGTGATAGAAATCCTAGTGTGTTACAGTTGTGATCCTTTTTTCTTTTAAAAATTTTCAGTTTTGTTGAAAGTATTTGCTGGCTGTTTTTTTTCTTTATCTTTTTTATTTTATTTTTTAAAAATATGGCTGATGTCACTATGGAGTGGGATTTGGAGGTTGTTTTACTTTACAGAATAAGGTTAACATTCTCTAACAATTCTTAGGTAGAGAAAAGCCATTTTCTTGGGTTAAAATATAGTTCATTGTCAGATCTGATCTTTCATAAATGGGCTAGCAAGCTCATTTACATCATTTGCACCACAAAGATTTCATATTGGATTGCTTCCATGAGAAAGGCAAATGATTTTTTAATATTTTAAAACGATTTAAAATTAGAATAAGTCTTATAAAGTTTATAATGAAGCCTGTCAGACCCACCTGGCCTATAGTGAGATACCCTTGGAATGGGAGATTCCCCAAGACATTGCAAATTTTATTTCTTTTCTGTTTGTATTGTTGACATTGGGGCATACTGAAGAGTTCGGAGCCCTTCTCCATGACACTTCTAAGTTAAATAGTTTGTACAATGATTTTATGGTGTCCAGATTTTCTTAGCAACCCTTTTCCCTATCTTAAAAAACAGAGGGGGAAGTGAGGCTGAAGTAAAGTAACTGCATAAGGGAAGAGAGACAGTTGCCATAAATTTAACATAAACTTTTTCACTTCTTGTCACTTGGATTTAATGATGATGAACAGACAGATCCCAGAAACTGTCATGGTTGAAAATTCAGTGCTGCACATTTTTTAGCTAAGTCATCCTTTCCTGCCTTAGAGTGAAACACAGAGAAGTATTTATTCATGCGGAGAAAAATACATTTTTGTTCAAAGAAAAGGTTGCATTTATTTCAGACACTAAGGAGTATATAGCAGAATCACATTTCGGTAGTCATCAATTCTGCATTGATTTTGTTTCCTCCTTCTGTAATAAATGATATGCTTAGATTTTGTACAAATGTTTATTAGTTTTCTTTGATTTGAAGATAAATTTTGAGACCTCTAAGCTTCTGGCAGCCAGATACCCCTAAATTAGAGAGAGGGGGGTCAGTGGGCCTATACCTTTGGGGTAGTCAAATTGTGGCATTATTTAACAAAATTTGTATCTCACTTCCTGAACACAGAATGACCCTTCATATGCATCCTTAAACAAACTGCATAGATATAAACTATTTCCTCATGTCATTGCATCAACCTATATGTGTATTCTGTAGTGAAAAGGTAGGGATTGAAAACAAAGGGATGCTACTGAGGCTAGAAATTTGGTTACCAATCTCTTACAGCTGAAGTAATTTTTTGTTTTGTTTGTTCTCACATATGTAGGCATGTGAATATCCCTACATGCATACATGTTCTTTAGAGTTCAGTTTTAATTATTTTTATAAACATAGTAGATATCACCTCATGTTGGCCTGTGGGCATGTATTTTTTCTAAATTTTAAAGATAGAGCATCATATTCTCAAATATTCTCTGAATTGGAAAGAGAGTTCCAGAAGGATAATGCTAATTGTCTCAAGAATACTCAGCATGGCCTCTTCAGATATGAGGGGTGAAATCTTGGTCTTTAGGTTAATGGCAAAATTGACTTCAAGTGGGGTGAAGATTTCACTGCAGAACAGCATGAGGTAAATGAAACTAGGGCTTAGTTGTTTTTCAGGAACTGTCTGGTGAGAGAGGGAGTTCAGACCAGGAGTACAAAAAGCAATAAAGGTCAAGATGAATACACTGAATATAATATATTGATTCACAGTAGTAATTGGTGTAACTGATCCAGAACCAGAGTTATGTTTCTCACTCTATCTGGTACAAATCACAACCCTTATAGCAACATTTTATAATAGCAGCAGTTTGTTAATTGTGCATTCAACGAGACCATCATTAGAACAGTTTAAATGGGATC
>NW_017728993.1:73606032-73607283 GCF_001723915.1 Gavialis gangeticus
GAATACACTGAATATAATATATTGATTCACAGTAGTAATTGGTGTAACTGATCCAGAACCAGAGTTATGTTTCTCACTCTATCTGGTACAAATCACAACCCTTATAGCAACATTTTATAATAGCAGCAGTTTGTTAATTGTGCATTCAACGAGACCATCATTAGAACAGTTTAAATGGGATCAAAAAATGCATGTATAAAGACTGCTGCATCAGCAAGAGAGGAGTGAGGAGGACATCATCTGGTCATGTGACTAAAGAGGTGAGGTATATAGACCAATTTAATTAGAGGAAAAACTTGCAATTCAAGTATCAGGTCAGAATCGGGTAGGACTCTTGAACTGCTGCGAAGGAGGAATATGTAACAATATTATTGAACGAGAGAATGAAAGATGTGGGTACTTGAGGCTGGTGACTAGACAGAACATTTTGCCTATGTTGTGGCATCATGAAGTTATTGGAAATATGATTTTCCCTTAAAGGTGGCACAAGGACCATTAGGACAATTCTTCAAATCAATCTTTGTTATATTAACACAGCACATAAATTCAAGACTATGCTGGTAGACTGGATTATCCATTGGGAGTATGTATAAATAGAAAATGGTCTGAGGACCCAGACATTCAGGACAACAGAGTTAGGGATGTCATTGTCCTCATTGGAAAAGCAAGTGCTGAACTCAGGGTGATGCCACACGTTCACCTGCAATGACTGCAGTTGAAATGTCATGACCTATAAATTAATAGGTATCAGGAGATGATCTTTGCCTGAAAGTGAAAAACTTTGCAATGTCACGATGGTATGTAACACGTGATAAACTGTTTGAATGTCTGTCTGCTCACAGTTTAACTGCACTTAATAAGTGTTAAGGTGAATATGTGACACCAATCTCAGGGTGAAGTTATACATTACACTTGGGCCATACTAAATCTGTGAAATGTTAAGCGGTGTTAAAGTAAGAACATGCTGTTCCTACCATTTCTTCCCTGCACAGCTCTGACTTCCTGCTAGAGGGCTGGCAAGCAGGGGCATGACTAAGAGCCAGTACACTTGGGCTTTATCCCTGTTCTTGATGTGGGGGGGTTGGGAGTGGTGCATCCTGGGATGCTGGAGAACTGCAAACTGTTTGTTTTGTCTCTGTCAAGCAGACTGAAGTTACCTTAACCTGAGCTAGGTAGCATGGCCCAAGAGTTAACCTTTGCCAGAAGTGATGTAACTTTCATAGATTTCATAGACATTAGGGCTGGAAGGGA
>NW_017728993.1:73608552-73615242 GCF_001723915.1 Gavialis gangeticus
CATCATAATTATTTGCATTAAGCAGGAGGACGAGCTCCTTTGAGATACTCAGAGCATACTTTACACTAGTTAATAAGCTTTAATGTGCCAGCACTCCCATTTTAAGTGCCCTTAGAATGATTTAAGTGTAACATGTAACTTTACCATTAGCATGACTAGTTGAACTTAGACTAAAACTATCTTCAGGAGTCAGTTCATATCTAAAATAATTCTGGTGTCTAGGGTGACAAGTGAAACTCTGTGCTGATATTTTAAAAGGCAGCCTACAATTTTGAACAGTTGTCTTATTCCGTTGTGGAAGTTGTGTGGTTCAGCCTTTACTGCTTTAAAATCCCACTACACTGTGTGAGTCTGTGATCCTCACTCCTGCTTATTCAAGCCTCAGTGGATTTCTTCTTTTTTGCAAGATGACTTCCAGATTGAGCAGTGCTATCTGCTTTCCTATAGGGCAGTATTTTGAGAGTATATATTTTTTCTGACCTTTATAAAACATGCCAGACTTCACATTTAAGCATATCACATTTGCTTAAATAACATACCCAATACACTTTCACTCCTCATGAGCTTAGAGCTCACCTCCCAGTTTCTTTTCAAGAATACTATCTTCCCTGTCCTCAGTGATCATTTATTCCATTATTGTTTGGGGGTTTTTTTATATCTTCTCCTCGTGTTTGCTAGATGAATTTTGGTCTTTTCTCCTTCACTGCTTGGAGGAACCTGCTTTATTTATCTATATATTTATTTTACTGTTGGCATCCTCTCAAATGTACAAACTGTTGTTCTCTATCCTCTGTCATGTGACATGTTATTTGTTACTACGTATAAAAGCTCTGATTTTCTGGCTGAAATGATTTGCTTACATGGCTTAGAGCAATGCTGTAGGCCAATGCATTTCCGTGTTTCCTTTGGTGACAGGAAAAACAGGCTCCTTCAAACTGCCATCTTGAGCTCTCTGTGTTGAATAGATTAGAGATAAGTGTAAATTGCTAGTCACAATGAAGCTTTTCTGCCTTAAAAATGACCTTATGTTCAAAGGTTGTTTTTTTTATAAATTGGATTTATAGTATTTAAGACCTTTAAAGAATGAGAAGTGTCCCCCATCCTAAGCCTTCAAAAGCTCAGGAGGATTCTGTAGGCTATACCTAGTAAGGGGGTCTGAACTCAAGTCTTTTGAAGCCCCTACAATGCTAATGCCAATGGAAGAGTATTCTATTTCCCACCCTTATAGCTCATTCTCTTACAATTCTGTGCCATTTGCAGAGTCCTGGAAAATGGAGAGTGATGATTGCAGGAAGGACTAAGACCTGATTCTAAAGTGGATCTGAAAATACTAAGTGCATCTGAAAATGTAGAACTATAGTGTTTCTGGCAGAAAGATGATGCTGCCGTTCTATTTTCTATATGATACATGTTTAAAGAGGTGTTGCTCTCTTCTTGCTATTATTTGTATCAGTGCAGAAACAGAACATGAATGTGAATGAATTCCAGTATGCTCTCTCTTCTGGAGACTTTACATTCTTTATTGGTTTGTTATGCTGGTTAATATAACTCCTTTATCTTTCAGCCATATTTGAAAATTATCCCACCTTCCTTAACTCTGGACTAGCTCTGCAAGCGTTGTAAATGTTGGGACTCCTATAGCAGCATACTGATAAAATGGCTTATGGCAGCCAGTAATTCATCAATGCTCACTGGATGCAGATGGTCCACAGGATCAAGGCCCTCCATTTGTGACTAGAAGAAAACTATCTTCTCTCCCCTGTCTTCTCTTCCATCAGTTTTTTCCCTGTCTATTGGCTCTACATTTTGCAATTTATTGCAGGTTAGCACCATGTGGTGGTCTGGATCTTAGCTGACAGTTTATATTGGCTAGTTGCAGAATGTTTTCTCTGACCAGGTTTTGATTGCTGCTGGTGGAATGGGTTGTTGCCTTGGGTTTAGTAATAACTCCAGCAGTGCTGAAGAGTTTTTGCATTCTTTGTTTCTTCCAGTTTCTGGCAGAATGCTCTTTTTTTTCTCTCTTTAAAGATCAAGGATATTTTTAAACTTCATACGGTTTAATGCCAGTTGAATGATGGGGAATTTTAAATATATTTATCCGGACCATGTTAATATTTGTACTATAGCTGGCTTACTTCAAAAGAAGTAAAAATAGTGCTTTAATTTTCCACGTTTTGTTCTGTAACTAAATAGCAGTATGCAGCAGATTAAATGCATTATCTCTCTTAATAAGAACAGAGTGAAAACTAATTTTGGACTTAATGACAAATGGGGCATTAGAAAAAATATTTGTATATTTAGTTACTTTTAAATTAGACATGAGGTAGAACCAAAATATCAGATCTAAACACATTAGACTGGATCTGGTGTTCAAAATCCAGATAATGACTTTTCAAAACTAGATCAGAGTGTCATCCCCCATAAAGCGTGTTCCATTAAGGTAACAGTAACGAACTGGTTTAAGAGGAAAAAGTAGATTTTAGGGCACAAACAGTAGGCCTGTGCAAAGTGGCTAGTATTCCCTTCGGATTCGGATTTGGCCAATTCAGGGGACAGTGATTTGATTCAGTGATTTGAATCACTGTTCCAAATTATTTCAGCTGAATCTGATTCAGAGATTCAGCCGCAGCCAAATCAGCTGAATCTCTGAATTGGCCCCATCCCTCACCGGCTCTTGCAGCTCCATCAATGGCTGCCCCACCTGGCCCCAGCTCCCGGCTCTTTGGAAAAAAAAGCCCACACTTACTAGCTGCTGCCAGGCATGGGGGGGCACAATCCCCACTGCTGCATGGGGGGCTCTGTCACAAGCCCCCAGCTCCTGGCTCTTAAACCCCCCCCCAAAAATGCCCCCACTCGCCAGCTGCTGCCAGGTGGGGGGCAATCCCTGCTGCCCCCTGCTGCCCTGCACTGCCTGGGGGGCTCTGCCATGAGTACCCCGACTCCTGCCTGCTCTCCCAGCCTCCCCTCATAGCTGCCCTGCCTGGCCTCAGCTTCAAGCCCTTAAACCCCCCCCCCCCCAAAACAAAGCCCCGAGTCACTGGCTGCTGCCAGGTGTGTGTGTGTGTGGGGGTGTGATTCCCGCTGCCCCCCCACTGCCCCATGCAATACCTGCAATGCTGATGGACTCAAGTGCAAAATAATATATGTGGTTATCTACAGTAACAGATTTTATAAAGAACAAAAGCTAGAAACAGTGGACCATCTCCAATGCTTTTGCCTGGTTATTTCTTTATCACTACAGTGGAGAATGAACAAAAATCTTCCACCTACTGTAACAAGTGCACTGTGAAGTTCTCACCTATAGATAAATGCATGTTAGTGATGTTTGATCAAAAGCAAAATTAAATATTTCTTTGCGTTACAGCTCTTGGTCTGACTTGACAATTTTCTTTGTTGTGCAAATTCGGTAACAAATGTGGAGACCATTATCAGCATCTGATGAATCTAGGAATAAACATATTAGTTTTTTGCTTAATGCTTTCCAACCTAAGGGAGCCCTTGCTTGGGCTTTATATAGTCTCTTGGAGTGTCCCCTGTAGCCAGCTCAGGTGTAGCTTCTAGAGTGAATGAGTCCCTAGTTCCTTAGCCTTTTGATTCCTGACCCCCACCGCCCCAGTTATCCATGTGTCCCTCAGAGATTGCCTTCCAACATAACATCTTGAGAGGAACTTTACCTCTTCAAATGGATGGAGTGCATCCAAAGTCACATGCAACAAAGCAGGTAGCTCTTTGTAGGCAAAGACAACCTTTGCTGGCTAGTAGCAATGCAGAAGATAGAATCCTGCTGGGGGATTCACACCCCACTTTGGCACTGTGGTGCATGTGCAGTGAACTCTCAGAGCTCACTGGCTTTTCAGTGTAGTTTTCTGTGGGAACCATCACTTAGTGCAACTCCAGAACCCAGAGCGTAAATGCTGTCACCACCATTGCTCCCAACCCCCTTTTTCCTTTGCTGCTAAATTCCCCTCCCCTGACTCTTCTCCCTCAAGGATTTCAGAATGGGTTTACACATTATAATTGCCATATGCTAACTTTAGGGTATGCTAGGTTGTTGTTAAAGGCTGCATACACATACTTAGATAATCTGGGAGAATTCTTCCAGGTTTGTTCTTTGGTAGAAAAACTTATTCAGAACCATGTGTACAGACATTCAAATGCTGAGGCCCTGAAGAGTGGAGAGCTAGCAGTGATGAAATTGTGCAGCTAGTGGGTGCCCCTGTGCACACATCTCAGTGTGCCCTGCAGTCTCCCTTAGTTAGTTTGGTGACGCATGGGACATAGTGCACAGGACAGCCTACATCACTGACCCAGACTGCCCAGGGTCAACACGTTTCCTTGTAGTACAGTGTGGGAATTCTGAAGGGGCATGTTCTGTTCCCTGCTGGAGCAGCAGAGTCCAGCAAGTAATACACTGTTTCCTGGTGGGCAAAGGGGATGCTGGAAGACTATGTTCTTTTCTGAGAGAAGCCACAGCATATATAGACATTTGCTTTCCCAGGATAAATTCTCTTGAGAGTGATTTAACCCTGGTTATTCCCAGGGAATTTTTTTCTCCTGGAGCAGCCATTTTTATTCTGTCAAGATGTGTATGCTTGTGGTTTCTCTTGGGAGAGCAGCAAGTCTCCCAGGAGAAACTGAATGTCTGTACAGGGCTAAAGTTAGCAAATGTTAGAATCAGTGGCACATCAGAGTTAATTCCCCCTGTGACGTGCACAGCTCTGAGCTGCTGCCAGAGGGCTGGCAAGCAGAGACATGGCTAGGACTTGCTCTGTGCACACCCCAGCTCTTTAGCAGAGCAGCAAACATAGCCCCAGCAAACACAAAAATGCATGCGTATGCACGCGCGCGCGCGCGCTCACACGCACATTCTCGCTCTCTCTCTATCTCTCCTCAGACATGATTCACAAGATAAATGTTTGAAAAAGTTTACTTTAGCTGTAAAATATGTATTTATTTGTAGTGGTTATTTTCTGACAATTTATGTTAATCCAGCTAATTTCACTCTCTCCTCCTCTGACATTCCTAGGCTAAAAGATACCTTTCCATAAGTGCCTTTTAGGGGGCTCAGTCTCATTTCCTTTGTCATGAGCTTTCCTATTCAGTTGCTGACACTGAAATTGTTTAAAAAGCAATTATTTAAAAGAATGATGTTTTATGCTATAGTGCTAAATAGCACCAGTAGGCTTATATTAATTGGAAACATATCTTAGATGTAAAACCAGCAGCAGCAATAATCAGATATATAACAAGAATGTGATTCATTGATCTCATTTTGCTGGTTACTCTTTCATTTTAACAGCTGTATTGACCCCTAAATGATATTCATTTGTATTTCCAGCCATTGGAGATATTGTTACATACCCTGGTCTCGTGTATGCCTTCAGATTTAAGATGGCCAGCAAATAAACTGAAGTTTGGCCATCAACATCATGATAATTTGGACATTAGTATGAAACAGTGATTTTTAGATAGATTTTTTTGGAGCAGCTTTGATCCTTTGGTGGGAAAATCAGAACCGTGGAGAGCACGCTCTTAGGCTTCAAACAGTCACCAATTTTGTGCTGCCATAGAAATTTTTATGGTGGCAGAAAACCTGAGTGAACAGATGTCATAGCCTTTTGTTGCATCACACATACTTAAATGTTTAGGTGCCAACAAAGGTAATAAAAATATATGGTGGATTTTTTGTGGTTGATGTCTGTTTACTCATGGCAGGAGACTGTGGGCCCAGACAGAAATGCCTCCAGCCTCAGGTGCTGATCCTGAGGAAAAGGGTCCCAAGCACCCCCACTGACTTGGGGCTTGAGTCTGCAAGGAGGAAACCTCCCACTTGCAGATAGATGCGCCTGTGTGTCAGGACATTCCCCAGCAAGGAATTCTCCTGGCACATATCTAGAAAGCAGGGAGAAGAGAACTTCCATAGGGGTTTCCCTCTAGCACTTGCACATGGTGCCCCAACTCAGAGGTGGCGGTGAGAAAAGAATGCCAGACACCAGCGTAGTTATAATCAGAGGACTCTCTCCTTGCAGATGTGCTAAGGGAATGACTCCTCTGCTGCACTGCACAAACAGAAGGCAGAAGCCCTCTGTTCTTGCAGACTGGTATGGGGGACGTCATAATACGGCACAGTTGATCATGCTTCAAAGAGGACGTCTGTCTCCAGCCTCTGTGTGCTGCTGAGGAATAAAGTTGGCTGAATTCACACTCTTGTATAAGCTACCAAGGAGTGTATTTCAGCAAAAGATTTGGGATCAGGATTCCTGAATTGGTTTCTCTGCCTGCCACAGAGCAGCTTTTTAACTGTGGGCAGTTCATTAACTGTTCTCAGTCCCAATTTATCATCTGTTATGCATCTAAAGTCAGGAATATTCTTCAAGGGGATTACTCACACCCTTAAATTCCTTGAAGGATCAAGACCTAATTTACATCTCAGAGTTATTTTGAAGCTTAACTCGTGTTTATAGAGTGCTTTAAGATCTTCAGATAAAAGCTTTTATAAACATGCATTATGAAACAACAAACTATTTAGCAGTATTAAAATGTTTGAATGAACATTTAATCCCCCTGAGAAGAATCTGTTTTTCTTTATTTGACAACTGTTTTGAGTTTTGCAATAGGTTAATGTAACATAGCTCTCTTTTGTTTACTTTAGCATTTTCATAGATTCATAGATTCATAGATTAAGGGTCG
>NW_017728993.1:73615253-73616934 GCF_001723915.1 Gavialis gangeticus
CTTCCTCCTGGTGTTCACTCTCCTCCCAGTCTCCGTCTTTTTAAGGGCCACATTCAAACATTTATTTAATTACATGGAAATTGATATATAAATACAGCCCAGAACAGAAGACAAACCTACCCTTACCCCTACCAGGTTCAGAAAGGTTAACAAAACTCCTCATATATATGTTTTATAGCCTTAGGAAGGTGCAAAACACTGTTATACATATTTCACTAATCATATATTTTATTGAGCTATTATTGATTGGCACACTGTTTGAGAATAAAAAAAATCCTTGACAAAGCTAGCAAACAGCAGATGCAGTTGCATAAGGAAAGAAACTATCCATGTCATCACAAAGCCATTTTCAAGGGCATAGAAACATTGCTTCTGACTGCAAGTATTTTATTAGGCTGCTTAGCTTCTTGCATTTTCTGCAGATTCTTTCAATTCAACCTTTGCTTCTCTTAAGAAGTATCTTTAAATCGGTTAAACACTTTAGCTGTTTTATCTTTTTTGTTTTAATTTTTCTTTCCCTTCAACAGAATTAGAATAAGAAGTACCTCTACTTAACTGTATGAGCCGTATTGCGATATCTTTGCTTTTGTTAAATGTTTCTTATACCTTGAATTGTCTCAACACACTCTGTCTGGAGAATAAGGTAATATTTTTTGAGTTAGACTGACTCAGTTCTAACTAAAGGACAGTGCATGAGCTGTCCTATTTGAGTAGGTGCCCAATAACGACACCCTTCTGTGTTACAATTTCTATTTTCCTTCTTTGTTAATGGTATTTTCATTTAGTTTTTGCTAGCAGTGGAATTAATATTTACCCCATGCTAACTAAGCTACCTGAGCTATTAAGTAGGCAAGAATGAAGCAAAGATTTGCTTTATTTTCTAATTTTCTTCTCCCACTGCCCCCTAAAATTGATTGGAAAACAGTTTTATTCTGATGAAAAATTATAAAACTCAACAACTTGAAGCAAAAAGAGATATTGTTCTATTCAGCAAAAAAATCCTTTTTGTTAAAGTAATTTTTTGTTAAAGAAAATACAAGGTTTTTCCAAAAAGGGTTCTACAAGCTCCTTCCCTACCACCTTGATATGAGTCCAGAAAAAGTAGACAAGTTGCTCTATTCCCTAGGGACATGCCAAGACCCAATATTTGAGTGTCCTTCATAAGAAACAAGAGGAATATTTTATTTTCTCTTACCTGTTAGCTGTATTGTCCAAGTCAGTCTATTTTTGTGTTTGTAAGAATATCAACATTAGAATCAGGTCTTTGATGTTTGAGAAGTACCCATAATATTTCCCTTTGCAGTTTAAAGTTGACTATATCCAGAACTATTAAAGTTAAATTAGACATTGGTAATGTATACACAATCTCATCTTCCCAGTTTTTTATGCACAAAATCACTATTGTGGTATGCAAAACTTTGAGCACAAGAGGATATGCTCCTCGACTCTAATTACTATTGCATGAATTAGGAAAATAAACTGTGGAGATGAAATAATGACATGTCTCACTTTTCATTTTGTTCAGATAAGTATATATTGAGCGATACTGGGCAAATCTACATGAGATGCTATGTCACCATAGCAATGATCTCCAGTGACGTAGCTTGTCGCTGGGGCAATGTAGCATTGGTGGGCATGAACTGTGATGTTGTTGCTATTGTGCAGTAGCTACTGCTCAGTA
>NW_017728993.1:73621934-73624608 GCF_001723915.1 Gavialis gangeticus
TATATTGAGCGATACTGGGCAAATCTACATGAGATGCTATGTCACCATAGCAATGATCTCCAGTGACGTAGCTTGTCGCTGGGGCAATGTAGCATTGGTGGGCATGAACTGTGATGTTGTTGCTATTGTGCAGTAGCTACTGCTCAGTATCATAGAATCATAGAAAGTTAGGGTTGGAAGGGACCTCAGAAGGTCACCTAGTCCAACCCGCTGCTCAAAGCAGAACCATCCTCAACTAGACCATCCCAGCAAAGCTTTTGAAAACCTTCAAGGACGGAGCTTCCACCACCTTTCTGGGTAATCTGTTCCAGTTTTTTACTACCTTCCTAGTGAGAATTTTTTTCCTAATATCTAACCCAAACTTCTTTTGCTGCAACTTGAGACCATTTCTCTTTGTTTTGTCATCTGTCACCACTGAGAACAGTCTAGATCCATCCTCTTTGGAATCCCCCTTCAGGTAGTTGAAGTCTGCTATTAAATCTCCTCTCATTCTCCTCTTTTTTAGACCAAAAAAGCCCAGTTCTCTTAGTCTTTCCTAAGTCATGTCCCCCAGCCCCCTCACCATTTTTGTTGCCCTCTGCTGCACTCTCTCTGATTTGCCCACATTCTTTCTGTAATGGGGAGGCCCAAAACTGAACACAGTACTCCAGATGTGGCCTTACCAGTGCTGAACAGAGGGGAATAATCACTTCCCTGGACCTATTGGCAACACACATACCAATGCATCCCAGTATGCTGTTAGCGTTCTTGGCAACAAGGGCACACTGCTGGCTCATATTCAGCTTATTGACCACTGCAACTCCCAGGTACTTTTTTGCAGAGCTGCTGCCCAGCCAGTCAGCCCCCAGGCTGTACTGGTGCATGGGATTGTTCCGTCCTAAGTGCAGGACTTTGTTTTTGTTTTTGTCTTTGTTGAGCCTCATGTGATTCCTTTTGGCCCAATTCTCCATTTGTCTAGGTCACTCCAAATCCTAGCCCTACCCTCCAGCGTATCTACTACTCCCCCTCGCTTTGCGTCATCTGCAAACTTGCTGAGAGTGTGCTCTGTGCTATCTTCTAGGTTGTTGATGAACAAAACTGGCCACAGGACCAAGCCCTGGGGCACTCCATTTGATGCCAGCTGCCAACTAGACATTGAGCCATTGATTATTACTCTCTAAGTCCAATGATCCAGGCAGTTTTCTGTCTACCTTACAGACTGTTCCTCGAGCCTATAATTCCTTAGCTTGCTGGTGAGAAAGTTGTGGGAGACCATCAAAAGCCCATCAGTCTCCCCACATCCTTGGATTTCATAGATTTCAGAGACATTAAGGCTGGAAGGGACCTTGGAAGAGCATTGAGTCCAGCCCCCCACCCAAAGGGCAGGAAGTCAGCTGGGGTCATAGGATCCAGTCATCCAGTCATTATGATGGAGCCAGTCATCTTTTCATAGCTAATTGCTACTGTGTAGTAAGGTCAGAAGTGACCTGTGCGGTGTTAGGACTGTGCAGTCCTGTTGGTTACTGTGCAGTCATTTAGTACTTGCTTTAAATGACTGTACAGTAACAACTGTGCAGTCAGGAACACATGTAGATGCGCCCACTGTGTACTAGTAAGTTCAGTCTGTAAACTCTTTATAACGGAAGCAGCACTGAAAATATATTCTAGAAGATTATGCTATGCAAAGTGTTCCTGAAAGGAAACATTTAACATTTTACAGTAAAACTTTTCCAATTGTGAGGCATTTGGCAGACACTGCCAGTGGTATATTAATTAGTGAAGCTACTCCGATATAAAATAATTATATTCAATTTATAGAAAATATATTTAGTCCTGGATGAATTCTACTATTTCTTCTCTGTATATTAAGATAGTTGTAGCAAATTCTCTGTAAATATATAGAGAGACTTAAATGAATTCTTGTGGCATTAATAGCCTAGGTCAAATTTAAATCCCTATAAAACTGTGGCATATTTCCTTCTTAATGATACACCTAACTTTCAAATTCAATTGCTCAGAGAAAATTCACATCTCACAAGAATCTCCATGATTTATCAAGTACTTCTCAAACACTGGTATTCAAATCTTTGTTCTTCTCAGTCTTTTCTCAGAATCCACAGATTGGGATGGTTTCCTGAAAGGATAAAAGAATATATAGGTGAGGGGGAAGGAGAAACAAGATTTGTAGAGCTCTAAAAAGAACGGAGCTGAGGAATAACTTGTATAAAAGAAAACCCCACTGGACCTAACCTTAAAAACAATAATAAGGTAACATTGCAAAAACTCAAGAACTGTAAATTTTAAGAGACTTGTGGACCTAAATTATTAAACATGCTGGAATCCTAATTTTTCTGAATGGAAATAAAAAAGAATCAGGTTTTCATTTCATTCACAATGGTGCAAATCAAAGTTACTTAGTTAAATCAACGGTATTTATCATTTAAAAGGTACAAGAGACTTTGGCCCATAGTTAATTATAATGCCAGTATCTAACAAACATGAGAGGCAAGGATTTTTGGGTGATACCTTTTGTTTCACCAACTGCATGATGAGGGTATGTGAGGAAGAATGCCTTGCATTTTAAAGCTTATCTAACTTTTTCCCAAATATGAAGTTGGTTCAATAAAAGATACCACCTAAAAAAATTCTTCCCTCTTATGTAATTCCTAGACCATCACAGCTACAACATCACTCT
>NW_017728993.1:73629608-73633357 GCF_001723915.1 Gavialis gangeticus
AAAAAAATTCTTCCCTCTTATGTAATTCCTAGACCATCACAGCTACAACATCACTCTAACACTACCATTTCTTTTAGGACATCTAATTAGTAATAATCATATATGTAGTTCTTATGAAGTGCTTATCTATACATCTCAGAATTCTATATAGGCAGCCAGTTTTAAAATGTGGAAATGAAAAGGGTGGTGGCTTAGAGAAACAGTACAATTGATGATGATTATTTGGGAGTTTTGATTATTTTTGTAGATATTGAAAAAATCTGCATGCACTTGCAGGGAGAAATATCACATAAGTACAGATCTATTTGTCTTTTAAGGGAATTTTGGAAACCCTTTTTCATATGTGCCCTTAAAGCAGGCAAGTATACAAGAAGTGTAGAGTACAATAGTACTTTAGTTGATGGCACAAGAAATCCTGCTGCACAATAAGTAAAAAATATTTTGGAGGTGGAGCCAGCTGTAACGTAAATTATATGAACTCTTTAGAAATACAACACTTTTATAATATTTATTATGGATTTCCTGCAATACGATAAACCATCACAACCATACACATGGTTAATCTTACTGGGTCATTTCTGAGCCAAAATTACTGAAGAACACTATTTGCATGAGAATATAAAGCTATAGGGGTTGATTACATTCCTTTTTAAAAAGAAAATCCTGTGTTAAAGTTGCACTGTTTTAAAAAGGCAACTGAACATGAGAAAAAGAAAGCCTGAGGTGAACAATAATAAATATATATTGTATGTGGGAAACAGATTTTATTGAAACTCCTTGCCCACATGTCCAAAATAGGTTTAATCTATCACTTTCCCACTAAGTCTCTTAGATATTAAATACATTTTTCTTGATAAGAGATCCAAATTTGAATTCTCATCAACATCCAAATTATTTTTGTGCAGAAGTTGAGAAGAATGCGTGATTGTGAAAGAATGGAGAGAAGTAGTGAGGTTCTGTTGCTACAGGCTTATATTTGATGCTTTTGCTATTCAGGAAAACATTTAATATGTTTCTGCCTCTGAATCCAGTAGGTCTTACTTACACTCTTAAGTGATCTGTTGAACCAGGACCTTAGTATCAGATGGAAGTTGCAAAGGCCATGCAAGAGAAGAAATGAGCTGGAAAACTCTCTGTTTTCTCAGGCTTAAAACATACTACTCTTTTGATGTGGTCCTAATTAGGTTGGGATATGACCTGCATCAAAACAGACACGGCCCATCTGTGTACATACTAGGTTTAAATGGCAATTACGTTGAATTAACCACAATTCTTTCAAGGTAAATTTGAATAAATCACAGATATTAATGTGAGATATTGAGCTTTGTTGTCTGCAAGGTTTGGATTTGATGTGACAAAATTCTCTGATGTGAATCAATCTGGTTGTCTGTTATTATCCTCATCTACTGGAAAACAAAGAAGTCAGATTTGTTCCTTCAAGTTTTGTTCTTCTAGGCTCCATTTCTATTGTGCATATTTCAATGACAGTTTTGCTATTTGATTTCAGTAAAGGGAGGATCAAACCCATTGTATCCGATATATTCTTAGTTCTTACAGCAAATCCATGACACATTTATCAGTTAAAGGTGATGGTCTATATGCCATTGAATGATTAGTTAGGTTGCTATCATAATTAATTATCACTGATGAATAATATCACTTTCCAAGTGCTATGATAATAAAATTATTATTTTTAGATTGCAACTGATAAATTCCTTGAGATTCTCCCACTGTTTCACTGCCTTTAATTCTTTTTACTTGCATTTCACAGAAGAAAAGGAGCTGGAGGGGGGATCTACTGTTGATTATAGACTGTTTTTATTGAGCTTCCATGTGGTATGTTTTATAAAGAAGAAAAGTGAGTTGCCTTTGTACTGAGTAAGCCCTTGAGAATCATGTGGAAAGATATAAGAAAAAAAAGTCAGGCATTAATCCATTAAACTGCAACTAATAGGCATTTATTTAGTGGGCCTTATAAATGTAAGTCATACCCCATTTAAAATCTAACTGCATTTATAGCATATTACATTAGGGAAGATAATTATCAATTTTGTTCCTCCCTCAAAATTAAGGGTGGTTTTATAGATTACCTTTAAACTATTCTAAAGGTATTTAAAATGGGAGTGTCCATTTAACATTAAAGGGTGTTAAATGGTGCATAGTACCCTTTAAATATCTTAAAGTTATGCCATTTTGGGTGAGGATTATCTTTAAACTTTTCTACCTAGGTTGAGCCAGGGTATCAATCTGCTCCACAAAGATAAAGTGACCAACTTTGCAGTCTTCCAGCATCCCAGGCCTTGGCTTCCAGCCCCTTGAACCCTGACAAACCCCAAAATCTACTGCCTAAGGATACTGGTATTATGCCAATACACCTACCTGCCCCAGTGGGTATGACCCCATCCGACATGGCACCATACTGGTGGCTCCAAGAGCCCCAGGAGACCCAATTAGGGCCCAATCTGGGGGCCAAGCATGCAGCCCTCCCCTTGGGTAAGCCTTTGCCCTACGTCTGGGTGGCTGTCCCCTACCCAGGAGAATTGCCAGGGGGCAGTGGTTTCCCTCTCCAGCCTTCCATATTATTGGGGTGAAAGAAAAAAGAGCTGCCTAGTGCTGTGTGGTGAGAGCATGGAGCCCGAGAAGGCATACTTTCCCAGGCTCCATGATCTCATGGTGCTTAATTTCTGGGGCTCTGCTAACTCCTGTTCATGCCTCTGCTTGCCAGGCTCTTTAGCTGCAAATCACATTTGTACAGGTTTCTACCATCTTGAAATCTTAATCTGCGACTGCTCTGAAATTTTTCTAGCTTTAATACAACTTAATATTCAGCAGATTTAGAATGGTTTAAAGGTAACCTGTAACAGCACCCTAAGTATGTTACAACACAGTGGTCACATCTACACGAGATGCTATATTGCCATAGTGATGAGCTATGATGACGTAGCGTTGGTGGCACGAACCATGACACTGATGCTATGTATAGTAGCAATGAGCTCATTGCTACTGTGGAGTAGGGTTGGAAATGACCCTTGAGGCACCAGGACTGTGCAGTGATGGTGGTTACTGCACAGTCATTTAGTACTTGCTTTAAAACCATTCTAAAACTGACTTCTGGGGTCCATGCTCTCACCACTTGGTGGCTCTGCCCCTCGTGTGGAGCCACCAGGGGTTAACTGCAAGTATTAAATGTCTACGGTTGGGTGCACATGTAGACATGCCCAGTAAAAACCTAACTTGACATTTAGATAGTAAGCAGGGTATTTGTGCAGGAAGAGGTATGCAGTCTTGTGCCCATTTTTGTCTTTGTTGGAAACGAGGCCTGAAGTCAAAGATGAGTATATGAAAAATTCTTACATTTTTCTCCCAGTAGTCTTAACTTCTTTACCCAGTCCTTAAATCATATTTTTATATTGTTGATTTGGAACCAACCATAATACTAATACTTGTAAATTCCAGATTAAAATAATTTCAAAACAGATTGTTAACTTTATGAATTTATATAACTATTCATCTCTAGGATTCCATACAGATTTATAGCAGTTCTACATTTGCCCTTTTGTCTGTCTTGTTAAACTGAGATGAGAAAAACCTTACAGGACATTCTAGTTTAGAAAAAAACAATTATAAAGTCAAAAACAGGAAAAGACTATATTTAAAACAAAGAAACAAAAAACCCATACTCTTTGGAAAATCAGGAATGAAGAGTTTATCATTCAGACAATCTTATCTCTGCCATAGGATCAACACTT
>NW_017728993.1:73638357-73639308 GCF_001723915.1 Gavialis gangeticus
TTTTACATGAAAACCCATACTCTTTGGAAAATCAGGAATGAAGAGTTTATCATTCAGACAATCTTATCTCTGCCATAGGATCAACACTTTCAGCGCAAAATCTGAGCATCTTTGGGCACATCTATGCATGCTCTTTAATGTGAATTAAAGCATCACAATGCCACCCCCCCCTGCTGTTTTGTTAATGTGCCATAAAATAGGCTCTAGTGCATTTTTCTGGTACCTCACAATTTAATGCGCATTACCTAAAGCACATTAATGAACATGTAGACGCACCCTTTAATACCAATAACTGTCACCATGATCAATTTTCTTGCTTCCAGAAATCTGCAAATTTTACTAGTATTTCTGTTTTAATATTGTTAATTTTAATCCTTTCACTACAGTCTAGTGAAGAGGTATTTACAGATATGGACTCTTCAGTCACATGGAACCACTTGATTCTGTTGTTGATTGGACATAGATAAATTGTAGAGTGCATAAATATATGCTGCAGCCCTCCTAAGTGCATAAGCAAACTCCAAAGGTATGAAGAAGCCAAAAATCTTTACTGATGTAAGTGCAGAAGTCCGTGGAGTTATGTCAACAGAGGATTTGATTTACAGCAGTTTAGAGGTTTGCAACCATAATTTACAGAGTTCTTAAGACTTATAGCAAAAGTTAAAAGTTTTGGGACTAGTATGACAAAGTAAATAGGGACTGATATTAAGTAAGAAAACTTTACTTTCCTTCACCTAACAATTAAGAAGCAGTTTCTTGCTGCTATTTATATATGAGAGGCTATGCTCCTTAAAATTATTATTTTATATATCTTAACATTAATATTGAAAGAAGGAGAGTTGAAACTGTAAGCTACAATCCACATGACCAAGTTAGTAAGTTAAGATAACAAAGAATGAGATTCTGCTGATTATGGAAAGACTGAAACTCAGATTTTTTTTGATCTTCCTC
>NW_017728993.1:73644308-73654069 GCF_001723915.1 Gavialis gangeticus
GGCAGCCCAGATCTGTGTGCAAGGATTCCCTAAAGTGCTTCTCTTTGGAGCCCCTTCATCTGACCCCTCAGTAGACAAGGGTTAATTTGTCACATGCATGGCAACTTTTAAATTGGTCTGCAGCCGTGCACATGTGTCACAGCATGGCTGTAGAGCACTTTCAGGGGGCTGATTATGGAAAGACTGAAACTCAGATTTTTTTTGATCTTCCTCTCCTCCAACATTTAATTTTTCAGAGGGATGAAAGAGGTTTTAAGGAAATACAAGGTAAATGTAATCAAATCTCTCTGTGGACACTTTGAAAGTCCAAAGGATACAAATTAATATTTGGGTTGGTGAGTGGTTGGGTGATCTTGAGTGATATAACCTTGAAAAAAGAAAATTCATTACCTGTTTTCTTGTTTATTACTCCCTGCAGTGCATATAGAAATTTTTGTTCCCCCAACTTAGACAGGGTTGTTTAGTTGTAATAAGACGTGGCATGGAAATTAAGTAGGGGAAAATGTGGGGAATTAGGTATGTGACTTGGCTGTTTAATTTTCTTTAATATCACCTCCTTTCAGAACACGTGAGGAATGAAGAATTTGTGTTAAAAATTCTTGAGCTGCCTAACTTCTGCCTGGAACTTTCTCTGATCAGACGATGTTGGAAATATAATGTTGCATATATGAATGATCTTTTACACCCTCTTTGTTATCAGTGGGGCAATTAATAGTATGGCAGAAGACGATATATCAGTCCCTGGTAAAAGGCATATATGTTCATGATTTGACCAAGTCATAATGGCATATAAGGAAGTTGAAGAAAATTGTAACAGAGTTACATAACTTTTTATCTATATTTTGACATGGTCTTTTGAAAACAAAAATTAAAGCTAGGAAACTGAAAATGTAGGGAGAGAGAGTTGTACACATTATGGGCGTGTCCACCTGTGCATTTGTGCTTGCTTAAATTTATTGTGTGTGCAGTAAGTTACTGAGCAGTAAGCATGAATAGACTGGTGTCTACATGTGCAGGCATTAATGTGCATTAATGCATGGTAAGGCATCTACATGTGCATTACTACGCAGTAACTACCTGCATGATGCAGGTATCAAATTTACACTCAAATTGGCATAAGTTGCCATATTTACTGTGCAGTACAGGCATGCACGTGCAGACATGTGCCCATACCGTGCAGTAATTTTGGTTACTGTGCAGTAAATATGCATGTATAGACATGCCCTGTGGGTATTATAGGTGAAATAAAAACTTGACAAAAGTCGGTGACAAAATTCCCTATAAGCATTAGGGCCTTTCCATTTCCCAGGTTAGGAGAAGGGTAGTGATGCTCTCAAAAAAGAGTAAAATCATAACTCCTAGCACTTCATCAGAGTACCTTCCTTTTTTCTACCTGAAGTGTCACTTCATCTTACCCATCTACTTAATCTTCCAGCTTCTAGATTTCTATGAAATAAGGCATCTGGAACACAGTTTTGATTGCTGGGAAAAAGACATTGAATTGATGTCAGCTAAGGATAAATCTATTTCATTTTCATAGCTCACCCTGCTCTGAGAGCTAGCTGATCCTGACTGTATTTATGAGGGGAACAAAGAAAGTAGCTCAAATTGCAGGAAATATATCAAGAACAACATTTTAAACAACACAATCAAACCAATGGTCAATCTTGTAAAAGCTATACTGAAGCATGCAACACAGTGTTGAAGCCCATTTTTGTATTTGGAGCAGCTGTATTCTATTTAAATGTTTATAAAAAACAGTATATATCATTTTCTGTTGCCATATGCTCTGGACAATGCATCTGCAATAAGTAGATGTTTTCCTGGCATGTACTGTATGTCTAGATCATACATTAGCAGTTGAAAGAAAAGTCGCTGTACTCTGGGTGCCATGTCTGATAACCCTTTCTTTGCTATAGTTTCCAAAGGTTTATGATCCATTTCAGATATCACCAGCTTCCCATAGATGAATATATGAAATTTCTTACAGCCATAGACCACAGCTAAACTTTCTTTCTCAGTTTGTGCATATAGATACTCTGACTTAGAGAGTGACCTAGATGCATATGCTACTGGTCTCCCCATGTTTTTGAAGCAAAGTTGCTCCAATACCTACTTTAGAAGCATCTGTTGACAAGTTAATGGGCCTTTTAGGGTAATAGTATTTTAGTTCCACAGATTTCATTATTTTTTCCTTCAAGTTTTCAAATTCAGCTTCATGTTCATGTTCCCATATCCTCTGAACATTCTTTTGTAGGACTAAGGTGATCTAAGGTGTTTGGTCTGCTCTGCTAAGTTAGGTAGCTATTTCCCTACAAAACTGATCATTCCCACTAATCTTTGCATTCTTCTCTTATCTATAGGGGTGGTATGTTTGTAATGGCTTTAACCCCCTAAGGAGCAATTTTCACCCCTTTCTCAGAGAGCTTCTCTCCCAAATGTTATTTCTTTGACCCTGAATTTGCATTTTTGTTTGTTCAGTTTCAAACCTGCTCTGTGAGCTAGTGCCTTTTTTGTTTTCTAGTGCCTTTGTTAGCCTCAAGTCATGTTCTTCCATAGTATTTCCCCAACCTCATACGGCATCAATATAAACCATAGTTCCAACAAGAAGTTCAAGAATTTGTTGCACCTTTCAGTGAAATACTTCAGATGCAGAACACAGTTCAAAAGGAAGCCTACAAAAGCAGTATCTTCTGAGGGGTGTATTGAAGGTACATAATGTAGTGCTATTCTTTTCTGGTGGAACCAGCCAAAACCCAGAAGAGGCATCCAGAGTGGAGAAATACTTAGCTTCTGCCACATTGCCAAAAACCTCTTCCCTGGTGGGAATGGGAAAATGCTCCCTTTTGATATACTCTTTCATTTGCTTAGGATCCAGACACAATCTCAAGGATCCATCTTTATTTTTTTCTATTATGACCAGTGAATGAACCCAAACAGTTGGTTGCTTTACTTTTTCTATTATGTCGATGTTAACTAATCTATAGAACTCCTTTTTCAGTTTCTCGCTTAGTACAAGAGGAATGTTTCTTGGAGCATGTATGGTGGGAGTTTTCAGTTCTCTTAATTCTACCTTGTATTCAGCTGACAGTTTCCCTATTCCTTGAAACAAACCTGAAAATTCTTCTATTTTCTTGCTTCCTAGTCCCTCAATGGCATCTATTCTCTTAATCAAACCTAGAGTTTTACACATTTGCAACCCAGTAATTGACATTAGCTTTCCTGAGACTGTTACAAACTGAATTTTTACTATATTATCCTTGTGTCTAACATTCAGTGAACAAACACCCTTGGTTGCAATCATGTTCCCATTATATTGTTTAACTCTCACTTTCTTACTTTCATAGCACACAGGTTTAGTTTTCATTTTTTGAATACTGTATTCTGGTATTACATTGACCTGTGCCCCTGTATCTAATTTAAAAGTTACCATTAGACTATTGGTGTCCAGGATGCAGAAGAATGAATTTTTGCATTGTCCCAGTGAGGAATTCTTCCTTTTCCTCATTGTGCATGCACCTACTGTTTCTTGTGTGTTGCATCCTGCTTCTTTCTGCAAACTCTTGCAAAGTGATTGAATCCTTTGCATTTGTTGCAGTGTTTATCAAATGCAGGACATTGTATAGATTTGTGGTAACCCCCACAGCATCTACAGCTGACCATTGTTTCTTCAGGCGATTCTCTTTAGCCTCCACTTGCCTGCTTCATAATTAGGTCCTCCTTTTTGTATCGTTTGTGTGTAGTCTTAGGTTTTTACAGTCTTGTAACCCTGTCTAGTTCAGCTTGTTCCGTTTTTTCCTCTAACTTCTACAGCCTGGCATTTGTTGTCTCAGCCACCTGGCACATTCTAACTGCCTTTTCCAAATTAACCTCAGAATCCTCTAGCAGTCTTTTCCCGAGGCTTGTATCTGTTATTCCCGATACTATTTGGTCTCTTATCATGGACTCTTTTAGTTCTCCAAAGTTGCATATCTGGCTCGGCAGTCTGAGGTCTTTGGTGAACTCCTCTATTATCTCACATTCTTTCTGCTCTTTCATGTGGAAATGATACCATTCAAAGGTTTCATTTTGTTTGGGTATACAATATTCCTCAAGCTTTTTTTTATTACTGTGCCACAGCTTTTCTGTTCTGCTTCTGACAGGTGTAGGCTATTATAAAGAGACAGAGCTTTTGGGCCTGCTATATTTTAAAAAAATTGCTACCTTGGGTGAATCTTCCTTCTCTGTAGCTCCACTGGTCATCATATATATGATAAAGTTCTGCTTAATTTTTCTCCAGTCTTTTGCTGCATTGCTAGACAGCTTTAAATCCTCTGGAATTCTGAGATGCTCCATTTTTTTTTGTCTTTCCTCGCACCCCACTCCTGGTACCATATGTTGTTCTTGAAAGATCAAGAAGTTAAACTTACAGAATGATAATGCTTATTTATTCAGAGAGAAGTACCTTGCCTACACTTCTGCTGTTCCCTCCTGCAATCCCAGGCAAATGTAACAACTTATACATAACATTCTTAAAGGTATCCTACATCTCTTACTATGGGCTTGTATATTTGTATAACTTACATTTTGTAGAGTGCTTGGCATAGCTAAGCTGTGATCTTGGTTGTAGATTTTTATAGGTTAGTACATTAACCTAACCATGAACCCACAAGGCATTTATTCTTTGGAATTCAACAAACACATCCTCGTGCTATTTTGACCTTCTCCATAAGCATATTCCTTATTTTCTGTTAATGTTTGGTTCCATGTTGTAGGTTTCCAAATAAGAAATAAAAGTTGTTGACATTAGAACAGGATTTTTTCATTATGCTTCTTCCCCCCCCAGCCCATGTTTGACGGAGAATAGCTGCTTGTTAGGAAGGTCATTCACTCTGGATGAGTCTCCTGCATTTAAGTAGGCTTTAAATATTAAATGAATGCTGGAATTTTGTTACCTGAGCAGTGTGTCAAAGCAATTGGTGTGTGTTAGTGTAAAACCAACTTTGTGGTGGTTTGATATATTTAGCACAAAATGAATATAAAAGTGATTATCAAATAATTTAAGCAATGAATTTATAGATTTTAATTTACATCAAGCACTGCAAGCAATTTTTACATATCAATTTGAATGTCATTGATTATGCTTGACGGAGACAAATGGTGGCTTTAAAAAAATTGCTTGGGTTTCATAAATAGGTTCAACACAACATTAAATTGAGTGGGAAAATAGGAAAGGAAATAAGGTGTTTTCCTTAGTATATTTTTAATTATTACATTTTAAAATGTTTTTAGGCAGAGAAGAGCTCAGGACAGGTGTTGGAGGTAGTGGTGAGCCAGAAGCAGGAGAGGGAGAAATGAGACGGAAGTTAGAGGGGTAAGGAGCAGAGATTTGGAGCAGGGCCAGAACCGTAGTAAAGCAAAAGCCAATCCAGGGGTCCAAATAACAGGCTTATTAAACAGACAACACACTACACAGCCCCATGAAGTTATTGGTTCACACAAACATGTGCATGCACACACACATGCCTGCACACACACACACGTGCACACGCATAATGGCAGCAGGAGAAAGACTCAATGGAAGGGTTGGAGTCCAGATAGGGAAGAGAAGCAGAATCCAAGTCCTTGGTTGAAGAGGGGTTGGGTGGGGGTAATAGCTACCTATCCAGGCTGGAAAGGGGTCTTTGTCCAGCAGGTGTTGTCCAGAGGGGGGTTGCTGGCAGGGCCTCTGGGTGTATAGGTGGTGTGGCGTGGTACTGTTCCAGATGCAGAGGGTGTCCCAAGGAGTCAGTCATCACTACCCCTTTTTATGGGGCAGACTACCTCTGATCTCCTATGGGGAGGGCCTGTCCAGGTGATGTCAGTCCTGTTCCAGAGGGCTCCAGGTGTTCGTACTGAGCATGTCCAACCTTGGCACAATGGTGGGTTGCCTCATCTTTTGTTTCTTGAATGCTGAGGGTGGTTTCAATGGCTGGTTCATTGGTTTTGATGGTTCGGTCATTCAGAGGGAACTATTTTTATACCTACTGCCATTGCTTCTCAAGCCCCCTCATTCCTTCCCATTCATTCAGGAACTAAGTTACATAGGAGGGGTAGGTATGAGTCATAGATTACACAACAGGGCATGGGGACAAGATGGAGACTTGATGAACAAAATGGAAACTTGGCATGCCTTATGCTAACTTACATATGTAGGCCTAAATCATATAGTACCAGTAAAACAGTAATATAGAACAGTAAAAATAAATATAAGCATAATAATTATACAATATAAAGAAGGAGAAAAAACAAACCAAATGCAACTTGCTACCAAAATAAAATGCTGAAGCTTATCCTATGTCTTAACTCACTTATACTTATCTATAGGGAATAGAGAGGGAGAGAACAAGTCAGAAATGGTTGGGGAAGGGGAGGGAATGCATTTTAAAATAAAAGAAAAAAGAAAAACTGGGGGTTTTGCTACAATAGAAATTGCAGGGTAAAAACCTTTGTTTGTTTAGTTTGTCCTCTGGCCAAAGACAAACTGTTCAATATTCAAAAGCAGGCTATTACTCACTTCTTTTTCTGGACCTTTTAACAATATTTCCAACTCTCCTGTTATATCAAGTCTGGAATGTCCTTCCCACCCCCTATCATTTCTTGTCTCAAAATGCACTTTTTCTAGGAGTCCTACCAGTATTAACTCGGTCTAAAATTAAAACAGACAATCTTTGAGTTTGGAGCTGCCCCTTTTCACTTAGTTCCTGGGGAACTAGATCTGTCCCCTCCTGCCTGCTGAGCACTGGGGTTGGTTACTAGGGGCCTGAAGCCTCCTGATGAACTTTGGGATTAGTTCCTGGTGGCCTGGAGCTCCCCCTCTTGGCCCTCTACATCAGGATTAGACTCTGGGGCTCAACGTGCCTGGTCCTGCCTGCTAGGATCTCCCTATGTGTCCAGAGATTTGGCAGCAAGTGCCACCACTCTCTCACCAGCAAATCTCCCACATTTTAAAATGAAGTCCCACAGCCTGGAAGTAGAGCCACCCCTATATTACAGGCTGAAGGTTTTAGATTTACTTTTCTTAGGGGTGATGAATATGAATTCCTTGTGTAGGTCAAGGATATTATTAGTCTAGTTATTCTAATTATGAATTTTCTAATATGTACATTGATTGCAATGACAGGGCATCTTGTATAATAATTAGTTATTTGAAAAAGACCAAATTCATTTTTCCTTTTGAGGGAACCAAACAAGGAATACTCTTACATCTCACTGTGTCCTAAGTCACAGCTGGATCATATAGGAAAGATGGTCCAGTAGTTTGGGTACTAGTCTAGGACTTCAACAACCCTGGTTCTATACTGTACCATGTATTGCTTGTGTAGCCTTCAGCAAGTCACTTAGTCACTCTTGGCCACAGTACAATCTGTGAAACAGTAATAATAGTACTACTTAACTTCACATGAGCATTGTGAAGATAAGTGTATAGTCAAGTGTTCAGATACCACAGTGATGTGTGCCATATAAATTCTGCATACTGCCTTATACAACTATGCAAAAATTAATGGTCTAATAAATATATTATACTTGTAACAGAGCACAGGGTGTGATCTGGTACTTGCAGGGGCCTGAGCAGCAGCAAGGCAGCCTGCAGCTGCTCGCAATCCCAGTTAGGAACAGGACCCAGCTGTTCTCTACAAGAGCAGAGCCCTGAACAGCAGAAGTGGCAATGTGCTGATAGCAGCTGGAGAGAGACCACTGGCTGAGCTGCTGCTCAGAACACCTTGGAGGCAAGAGCTGGGGCTATGGGGAAGAAGGAGGTCCCATGGTTCTGGGTATGACTGAAAACTGCAACCTGATGGGGAAGGATGGCCTGGTGGGGCTACCTGTGGCAGGGTGGTCCCCAAGAAATGCCAGGCCAGCCACTTCCCTAGTGAATGGGGAGTAGCCCTAACTCCAGCCCCACATCCTCTCCTACCCTTGGTGAGTAGTGATACCAAGCAGGGGGAGCCCAGACTCACTGTGAGTGCTGAGGCAGGGCCCAGGTCAGGTGTAGGGACCTGAGGCAGTGCCCAGACTCACAGATGAGTTCTGAGGCTGCACATAGGAGACAGGAATGAGGCTCCAGGTGGGGTCCTGAGCCTTAGGGAGCTATCAGTAAAGTTCCTGAGCAAAGGGATAAGGGATTGTAGGCCAGGGAGGGCAGGAGATGGGGCTTGCAGCCCTGATCCTGGTAGTATTGGCTTGGAGCCCACAGTAAATGGTGGGGCTGGGAGCCCTGAGGGAAGGGGACCATGATGGTCCTGAACCAGAGGTAATGGTAGGGACTGGGAGCCTGATGGAAGATAAGAGACTGGGTGCTAGGACATGGAACATCTGCAGGGCTGTAACAGGAGGGACCTGTTCATGGTTCGTCTACTGGTGGCCCCACCCACCTATTATGGGTCAACCATAGTTTTGGTCACTGTGGGCCTACTCCTTTTCTCTTTAGCTAGGCCTGTCAGTCAAAAAACCCCATTATTCAGGGTTCAACTCCTAGGCTCTAGCTCTCAAAAAAAAAAACAAACCAAAAAAAAAACAAAAAACAAACAAACCCTCACTCAGGCTCCTGTGCCCTCTGTGGCACTGGGGTCTGCTCACCCCCAAATATTGCACCCTCTCTGGCACTAGGGTCAGCTCACCCCTGAATATTGCACCCTCTCTGGTTCTGGCGTCCCCACACTGCAGTAGGCCCCTAATGAGGCCTCCTCCTTTACCAAATAGCCTCACCCAAACCACCAGTCTTAACATTCAACACAAAACATAGGATTCCAAGACCATATAATGGAAAAATGATAATACAGAAACAAGAGAGGCAACATGCCTTCTTACTTTAGATGATCATGAGGATGGCTCAGGGCATGGTGTAGTCTTCCAACAAAGACTGCAGCCATGGCACCATGGTAATTGGGAGTCCACCTCCCTGCTGCCCCTCTGGCCTTCTCCATTTGCCATTTGTAGGATCCTGGCCTTCCTCTTCCTGTCACCTGACCAGCTGGCAGGGCTTGAGCCTTAACCCCTACTTGACCAGCCGGCTGTGACTGGAAGGTTCTGGATTTAAAGGGACCACCCTGTCTCTTAGTAACAGGGTTAGGGTTCCCTGTTACAGGGGCACTGGGACTAAGAGCTCCAGAGGGGAGTGAGAGTCCCATGTGAGACTCCGGAGCTCGGGTCCCAGTGTATAGCACTGGACTCTGGAGCTCAGATCCCAGTGTATAGCACTGGACATCTGCAAGGCATGGGACACAGTACAGGGGTGGTCAGAGCTGTGTACATAGTCCCTTGTCACCAGGCAAGTAAATGAGTAGCCTCCCACTTCATTAACATCACATAATCATTAACATCAATGCATGGCAGGAGAGGAAGGCAGGCAGTTAGCTCTAAGGCAAGTGGGTGGGCAAACAACTGACTGGCCTCGGGATGCCCACTTGTTACAATATTCTACATTAGTTTTTCATGCATAGGTTTTAAGGTACTTAAAATTAGATATGTAACTGTCAAAAATGTCTATGTAGTTTGTGGGGAAAATTTGTTCTATTAATAGTAAATAATTTGCCTAAGAACACACTGTAAGTCTGTGGTAGAGTTAGGAACAGATTGACTTTTATTAGTAAATGTTTAGGATTGGGAATCCAAGAAAAAAGATGACAAAGCCAGTAAGGAAATGCAGATTGCCCGAGCGAGGGACTAGCAATAGAAGGATGGGGGTGAGGAGGGGAAGCAACTAGGTTACAGGAGATACAATGTTAGCCAACTAAGCCTGG
>NW_017728993.1:73654266-73654629 GCF_001723915.1 Gavialis gangeticus
GAGAGAGAAAGGAGATAGATGCACATAAACCCGTTACAATGGTCCGCAATGGTGGAGGAAGTGGTTCAAAGGAAGTGTCTTAGTCCATATAGAGTCTCATTGCGGGGGTCCTCTTCGGGTGGAGCAGGGTCGTCCGTGGTTGAAGATTAGTACACTTGAATCCTAGCCCAGTGACCTATGCATTGCACCATATAGCTTCCAAAATTGCATGAACTCTTTTCCCCAGTGGAAGAATGCTTATGAATGGTACAAGGATGCTCAGGCTATTTCTAACACCACAACCCCATTCAACCAATAATTGATAAATCTGCATTAAAATCAGAGTTAATGCTACTCACAACCTAATCTGCAAAAAGATTATTT
>NW_017728993.1:73659629-73666603 GCF_001723915.1 Gavialis gangeticus
ATGCTTATGAATGGTACAAGGATGCTCAGGCTATTTCTAACACCACAACCCCATTCAACCAATAATTGATAAATCTGCATTAAAATCAGAGTTAATGCTACTCACAACCTAATCTGCAAAAAGATTATTTTACCCCATAAATATTAGCTGTCATAATTTTTTCTATTTTCTAGTATTTCCAAAGTCTCTTAACTCTCTTGTATTATTTTGCTTAACTAACTTCCCCATTAGAGAACCTTCCAATGTTAAGCCTTTAGAAGCTTAGTTAATATGTCATTTTACCCTCCTCTTTTATCTTTGATAAAGATGTTAAATTAATCTGAGCCTAAAGCTCATCCGTGTGGCATCTCTCTAGGTCCAAGTCCTGCCACTTATTACTCCCTTTTATTCACAATCCTTTAAACCATTTTCAGTGTTCTCAGCATAACAGTGCTCATGAGCAAATCAATTTAAATGATTTCTTTTAAGTAAATTGTGACATATACTTTGATTTACTAAAGTCCAGTTTACTGTATATTACTGTATTTCTTTTATTTATTAAGTTTTAAAATTCTGTTGGAGATATGATCTTTGTGGCATGATTTCTTATTTGTAAACTTGTGCTGCATAGTATATTGCTGTAGTATTTTGTGTGTGTAATATGTGCATAGTGTGAAAGTGATGTAACTTTATTTTTGAGAACCCTTTATATTTTCTGTAATTTATAGTAGAGCCATGATTTTGAACTTTGGTTTTGTGCTGGATTAGAACGTTATGTTTTGATTTCTTTTCCCCAAAGGAAATTCCAGCACATTTCAGCAAAATCCAAAGTTACCTGGGAGGTTTTGAGGGTGATAAATAGCTAATTCCAAAGGAAAAATATTTAGTCAGAAAAGTTCAGTCAACTAAAATCTTCTGGGTGCCAAAGCAGCTGTCATTTGTATTTGAATGTATCTCACTGCAGAATGGAGATGCATAGTCTCTCAGGGTAGTTTAGCCTTATTTATTATTGTATTTTTTTCTTCACTGAAAGTAAATAATTTACTCTGACAATACTTGTACTATTGCCAGCTTTCATGGTTTCATTGCAAGTGTGTTGATATTTGGTGTTCTCTTAAACCCCAGACTGTTTCAATTAAGAGATTACATGCAACTATTCGTTTTCTTTTCTTCCCTTAAAGTATTCTGCTAGCCCTTCTGGTTGCAGAGGAAATGTTATCTGAAGGTAAACATTGTGAAAATAAAAGGGCAACCCACTCACAGTGCATTATTCTAATAAGTATTATGATTTGGGGGGAGGGAGTGGAGCAGATCCTGATTTCTAAATACTTAAGATTGTGTCTAAAAACATATTTTTCATCACTGAATAAATCATGCCAGATCTTATACCAACAATAGGTTTTAACTAGCTAAGGGTCTGGAAATATGAAATCTGAGAAGAATCAAGGATTTGCAACTGCTAATGAATGCCAAAAAATAAATGACCATACTTGGTCCATGTAGCCCAGTATCCTGTTTGCAACTGTTGCAAGTAGCAGACACTATCAGTGATTCACAGCTAGTGTGCTATGAGATTCTTTTAAGGATGTTGCACAATGTTAGCACTGTTAGGTTTGGGTATATGAAAGCATTACACTTAGATTGACCTACCCAGGGTTAGGTTAATCTAAATGCCCTGGTGTGCAGGAATTCACAGGACTTACGTTGCCCTAAAAATGGCATGTCTGATCTAAAATTAATTCACCTCAGAGATAACCCTTTATTGAGCTAAAGTTAGTTTAACTGGATCTAGTGAGCATGTATACACATTCACGGCACAGCTCTGGGGCTTAGAAAGCTGAGCCATTCACGACAGCCCTGGAACTGTGTTGTTCTTACTCCTCTACCCTGAGCTTGACTGGGCCTTTTTTTATGCTCCTACCTCCCTGAAGCCCCACCAACTCTCCTCTGCCCACACCTCCTGACCTCCAGCTGCACCCAGAAAATGAGTAACTCCTGCATGTGCTACTTCCACTTTAACTTTAAGTGTCTTAAATTAAGCCATCTAAACCTAAGCTGGGTCCCTACAAATGCTTGTTTGCACCCTGTATGACCACCTACACATGATTTACAAGGTAAACCCAGGGTTTTCAAGTAAGAATCCATGGTAATAAAAAAAATTATGATTTTTTTGTAGTAGAAGAATTGGTCTACTATTTTTTCCATAGTCAAAAATGAGTGAAACCTGAGATCTAGCATTTTCCAAGTGGGTGCCTTCAGTCTAATGAAGGGCGTCTTGAATCTAAAAAGGTTGAGAACCACTGCTTTATTTTAAAGCTTGTCCTGTTCATTCACCTTTACATTACGAGACATGTATAGGCTTGAATCTTCTCTGCCTTACCCTAGTGTGACTTTGGAATAGTTCCTTGAAGACACTGAAATTGCACAGGATCTTTTTCTATTGTTTTATCATTCAATATTAAAATATTATTCTTATGCTGTTAACGAAATAATAATTATTTATACTTGAACCTAATGAATTGGTAGCTTTAAGTGGTTCAGACACTATATTCTCTCACCTAGCTCCAAAATACACTGATTCTACTATAAACCTATTATTAGTTATTATTATTACATGTCTAAAAGAAACTATTGAAAAGAGAGCTTTTTGTTAATGTTTTTCTTTTTCTCCCAAGGGGGTGGAAAAAAAAGAAAATGAAAAGCAAGGTGCAGTTCTGCAGATAAGTGTAACGCAGTAAAGTATAATGGGACTCAGGATGGTGAATGCATTGGGTACATCAGCAGACAAAGGAAAGGATTGTAATGCTTCTGCTGATTTTAATTTTGTTCGTGCTGAGTGGGAGAAATGCAACAATCTGCTGCCGATTCCCAAGGTTTTCATAATTCCTCCATTGTCTTCAGCATGGGCCACCATGAAGCCTGGGGAACTGTGATCAGAAATTTTTAAAATTTCAGAAGCACACGGCTCTGAAATTTTAAAAGGTCTTTTTTAAGTTCTTCCAAAACAGAATTTGTAAATGGAAAAAATTACATGTCCAGCTTCTTGTTTCAGTACTGTGAGATCCTGTTAAGGATGCTCTGTCACTTGGTACCTGTTTGAGGAGGTAACTCCTTTCCCCACCACCGGTGTGTTGAGATGCCCCAGCTACTCAGTGGTATCTGTGGTTGCTCCTTTGGGGATGGCTGCCCTTCTTTTCCCCACCCCCTGGAAGCTGCTGTGCTGACTTTGCTTGTGCTCCCAGCACCATGTTCTTTGAGGGTGGGGGGGAAGGGGGCTGGAAGACAGACACACAGGCCAACATGGGCCTGAAACCATGCTTTGCATGTCCCCTCTGTTCTTCCCATGCTCCCAGGACTTGCAACATGCAGTGAGGAAAGTTGTCAGCATGTAAGACCCTGCAGGAGCAGCTTCAGTGGCAGGAGCTACTCTTGCCCTCTCAGGTGCAAAAAGGAGGTGGGGAAAGTGCAGACTGTGGGAAGAGCAGGGCATGGTAGGGTTAGATCCTGCTCCCACTGCCCTTACTTTGAACCATCTATATAGGTGCTTTTTAATCTTTTTAGCTTCAAGGCCGCCCTCCATACCTTTTCTAAATTTAGGTTGCATCTTAATGATTCTCAGCTGGGATTCTCCTCTTTTTAATAGCACCCTTTCATATTTTTTAACAGTGCTATAATGTCCTCCCCCATTTTAGTTGCTTTTTATGCAAATTCTCTCAATGTATACTTGTGCCACTTGCCTCCCAACCCCTTTATAATTGTTATCATTGCTTCTATACCCTCTCTGACTTATCCACATCCTTCTCAAAATGTGGAGCACAGAACTGCATGCAGTACTCCAATTAGTGCTGGTTAAGCCTCACATAGGGTGGCACTATACCAGAGGTGGGCAAAATGCGGCCCATGGGCTGGATGTGGCCATTGTATCTGGCCCATTGCGCCCCAAAAAATTTTAGGAAATTAATATTTATCTGCCCCTGGCTGCCTATCATGCAGTCCTCAATGGCTTGCCAAAACTCTGTAAGTGGCCCTCTGCCCGAAATAATTGCTGACCCCTGCACTATACCGTCCTGTGTCTTGCACTTAATAAACCTGTTGATGCAGGACAAAATTTTATTTGCTTTTTTTTGTTGTTGTTAACAATTGTATCATATTGCTGACTTACACTGAGTCTGCGATCCTCCCAAACTCCAACAGTCTTCTCAGCCATGCTGCCCCAAGGCATTTATTTCCCATTAGGAAATTTCCCATTACACATGTGCTTTACTGTGGAGTAGACTAATTTGCTCTGCAGTAAAGCATCACCATCTACATGTGCATTGGTATTAGCACAGAGTAAATTAATTAACTCCACTGTAAGCTAGTACCATCAGGTACAGTACTGTCTTACGCTACCCGAGCTCTGAAAAGTGTTTTGTACGTTCAAACAAGCACCTAACCTCATCACCAGAACTGAAGCCAACTTCCTACAGCTCAAAACACAAAACCTGCCAACTATCTCCAGTACCCCCACAAACTGCACACCAGAATCTATCAAAGACAACAAAACCCAACTACCTGTGTGTGTGGGGGGCACACTCCTTACCAAAAAAACACTCTGCCTCCAGTCTCTCAGGCCTGACCCTGAGAGGGAACAAATTACAATGCAAACCACTTTTCAGAGTTGGGCCTATGAACTGCACTTCATCAGCCTCCTAGGTACTAGGTAAAGAAACTCATGGACTCAATATACGCAGTGGAATTCTGGCACAGTGCAACCTGCCAGACATCTGACACCCCAGGCACCTCTGCACTTTTACCTGCACTGTTACATCCCCACTTCCCTCCTACCTTCCACCCCAGCCTGTCCCTACCCCCTGAAGCCTCCATTTCCATTTTCACTGACTGGCTTTCTTGCCTGCATTGTGGGCCAGCCCAGTCTCTGGATTCTCTACTATTCCTTCCATCCAGGACCAATTGCAGGTTTACACCTTCTCCCCTGGATTTTCAAGGACCAACTGCAGGTACTTCCTAAGGCTGACAAAGGGGTTTTCAACCCTAAAGCTGGCATCCTGGGCAGCTAAGCTGAGCTCACCAGGAGCCTCACAACTGCTTGCTGGTTGCAGTGCATCAGGCCTGTCAAAGATGTTACAGGTCTGGGCATTCCCCAGCCAGGACTTTGTGCGTGCATGCATTAGTTGGAGGTTATGGTGCCTCCTATCCACCTCTCACCAGGGGATCATTGGTCCTGGCATTTACAGGGCTGCTGCGCTGCCAGCAGTCCCACCAGGCCTCTCTAACTTGGTAGGGTGCAGTTTTAGTAGTCATGCCCAGGAGCTGGGGCCTCCTCCTTCCCCATAGCCCCAGTCCCATACCTCCAAGTTCATCCTGTCAGGGGAATGAGCTCAGCAGGGACATGTTCTTCCCCTGCTGGCTGGTGATGCAGTTAGTGCCCCCTCCAGCTGAGAGCAGGGCATTACTTGGCTTTTCAAAACCTCAAAAAAGGAAATGGGTGCAGATGGAGTGAGGAAGATGGCACTCAGTCCATCTGCACGTGGAGCTTGTGGAACCCCAGCAGTGGGAGGTTCACCTTTAGGAACACCAGCTGCTCCACCAAAGTAAGACCCAAGCAGGTGCAGTGGGATATCACAACATCCCCAGCAATGCTGAACACCCTCTCGCTTAGCACATTGGTCGATGGACAGGACAGTTGTTGCCTGGAACCGTGGCCAAATCCTGCCACATTTGGCTGTGGCTTGCCCAGTAGGCCAAAGAGTTGCAGTCCAGTGGCTCTACATCCTCAGCAAGATAGGTAGCCACTGAAGCCTTGGTGCTACCTGACCAAGGCTGGGGGCTGGTGCGTTTGGACCCCTGCATTGAAGCCATGCCCATGGCCCATATTGGCAGTGGCTGGCATGGAGGAGAATAGCTAGTGCTGGTGCTGGGAGTGCTGGCATGGGAAAGTGGATCCCCCTCTTTCACATCCCCTCACCTCTGCACTTCAGCCTCCCTGACTTTGTTTACCAGCACCTGCGTCTAGTGATCAAGGGTTTGGGGGCTGCCAGTGCACATGCTCCCCTTCACCCTCAGGTTGCACATGCCCACCATCATGTGGACCATACTGGACTGTAAGGGATCCAGCCATCTCCTGATGCCCTCCTTCAGCCACCTCACCAGTGCCTGCATGTCTGGTGACAGAGGCCTGCCCCAGCCTGGAACATTGATCCCCTGGAACTTCTCCATTTGGTTCTCCAGTTCCCTCACTAGGGGGATCACCTGGCTGAGGAGGGAATCACCAGTGCTAAGGGTCTCGGTGGCCTCAAGGAAGGGCTTGAGGACCACCATCTGGAAGCTGGTACCCCACTCAGCTCTGTTTAGGAAGAATGGATGGCCTTCTGTTGCTTCACCAGCCTCTCGAGCATCAGATATGTGGAGTTCCACCAAGTCTCCACATCCTGTATGATTCTGTGCTGTGGGATGCACAGCTCTGCTTGTTTCTCCCACAGCATTCTGCCCTCCTTGATACTGCGGTGGAAGTAGGCCACCACCTTCCTGCATTTTAAAAATCGGCTGGCTTGTAGCAGTACTGGTAGTGGCACCATCACCGGCAGCCCTGTCCCCCTCCAAGGCATCCCTCACTATTAGGTGCAGCCTGTGTGCCACACAGCAGATGCCAACAAAGTTGGCATTACAGACAGCCTTCACCATATTGACCCAGTTGTCGGTGACCATGAACCCGTGGGTGAGCTCAGCCTGCCCAACAAACCACCCCAGCATCATGTGGTTCATGGCCCCCATGATCTCCCTTGCCATGTCAGACACATCCAGCACCTCAGCTTGCAGTAGAGCCCACCGATGGCCTGACTGATTGCACCAGTGCCCTGTGAGGGAGAGGTAGGTGTGATCGCAACCCCGGCTGCTCCAGATGTCGAAGGTGAAGTGTAAGGCTACCTGCGGTCCTGCTTTGTGCAGCTCTTTCCTCAAGTACTCCCTGCATGCCTGATACAGGGAGGGCACCA
>NW_017728993.1:73666614-73667482 GCF_001723915.1 Gavialis gangeticus
AAATCGAGAATATCAGATTTTTTTGTCTGATGTGACTGATAAATGCCACATGCATGCGTGCAGCCGCTGCACAGCACAGACAGCTAGGAGCATAGCCTGGCAGTGTAGAGAGCAGCTGGGTCTGGCTAGTAAGTCTGTTGTGGGGGAAGGAGCAAAGGGGGAGGGAAGTGGGGCTGGGGCAGGCACTACCCAGCTGGGGTGGGGCATGGGATGAAGGAGTGGAGGGCATCTCCCACTGCTGCATGCACTGCAGATGGTATGGGGGGGGCGTGTGCCCAAGGATCTGTGTGCGGGGTGAAGGGGGGCTGCCACTGTGGGCTGGGGCTGTGGCTGCACCAGGCTCTTCCTTGTGAGGGGGCTGGGCCAGATTGTGCTTGGGGTGGGCTGCAGCAGCACTGGGAGCAGGGTTTGGGGGGGCTGCAGCCACCCCAAAATTCACCATAGCCCCACTCCCAGCACTGCTGTGCACATCCCAAGTGCAGCCTGCCCCACCCCACACACAAATCTGTGGGGCATATGCTCCCATGTGCTCCCAGGGTACGCAAAGTGGTGGGAGCCACTCCCCCGTGCACCCCCAGGATGATCCATGGCTCCATCCCATGCCCCACCCCATCTGGGGAGCTCTTGCCCTGCCCCACCTGGGGAGCACCTGCCCTTGCCCCAGAGTCAGCTTGATCCCATGATAGCTGCAGGGGCCTCCCCCCAACTCCATGCCCCTTCCCTCCCCCCACCCCTTCCCCCACAACAGACTTACTAGCCAGACACAGCTGTACACACTGAGGGGCTGCATATGGGAATCGGATTGGCACCGGCCAGTATGGCTCATTAAAAATTGGCCATTGGTATCAGCTCAAAAAATCTCTATTGG
>NW_017728993.1:73672482-73708505 GCF_001723915.1 Gavialis gangeticus
GCTCCCCCTCCCTCTTCTAATTGCCTCAAAATGGCTGAAGCAGCTCTGAAGCTTCTGAAGTGGGTCCAAAGTGCTTTGGATGCCCCTGACCCACTCCAGACACCATTACTGGGTCCTGCTTCGATCCGGAAGTGCCACTTTGGATGCTGAAGCATCCGAAGCAGGTCCAGATCTGAAGCAGGATCTGAAGACTTGCACAGCCCTAATGGATAGTGACCAGGGCAGAGCAGCTCCAGGCAGGCAGGCAGCAGGCTTGGGGGGATGGGGGGTCAGCCACACGGCTCTGAAGTTTTGGCACTCTTATGCCCCACACCAGCCCCTCTATCACCTGACATCACCTCCTAGAGTCTCGGGCTGACCCCCTGAGCATGCTGCCAGCTCGAGGCTGTTCCATCTTGCCTCAGAGTACTGGTGTCCCATGCACACATGCAGATGTTGCACATAGGAGCAATGTACTCCAGAGCAGTGGTTCTCAAACTGTTTTGAACCAGGACCTATTTGTAAACATTGATGACTAGTCCTGACCCAGTGCTCCTTACCCTCAGCCCCGCAGGGGGTGGGTGTGTAGGGCAGGATGCAGGGTGTGGTGCTGGTGGGAGGGGGCCAAGAAGCCCCTGGTGGCTGGAACTCTGACAGAAAATGGCAGTGGTATGCTTTTGAACTAAAACACCTTTCATGTGTTTTAGTTCAAAGGCAGACTGCCACTATTTTCTGCATGCTGATGATTATTTCGCCACTTATACAACTGCAAGTGACACAGTGCTGGGTGCTTTTCAAAGCAGCTGGCACTGCAGCGCTTACATGTGTAAAAATGCTCTCTGTATGCTACTTCTATCCTCCAATGTGTCTGCATTCCTTCCTAGTTTCACATCCTCTGCAAACTTGATCTCAAGCCTCTCTATTCTAGCACCATGATCATGAATAAATGTGTTAAATAGCACTGGCCCCAGGACAGAAACCAGTAGAACCCTAGTCAAAACTTCTTGTCATTCTGATATTTATCCATGTATAATTAGCCTTTGCTTGTGGTTATTGAGCCAATTACCTACTCGCATAATTTGCTCATGAGAAGGTCATATGGGACTTTATCAAAAACCATATGAGAGTACAAATGCACCAGGTCCCACTGCATTCCCTTCATTCACAGAACTCGTGACTTTATCAAAGAAGAAAATCTAGTTGGTTTGGCATCATTCATAACACATTCATGGTGGCTGCCTGTGATCAGTCTTTTCTCCTCCAAATGCTGACAAATTGATTTATTTAAAATTTACTCCAGTAACTTCCTACTTATTGATGTCAGGCTGACCAGTATATAACTTCTTGGTTCTCTTTTCTTTTTGTATTTTCTATATTGTGATGACCATTCAGCTAATCAGTGGCTTGGCCCCTTAAATGAAAATGTGATTAAACAAAATGTTAAATGCTAAATTACACTGGACATAATTTACAACTCCTTCTCCCTTGCACTTCATGGAGTTTTTGCTAATCATAACTTAGAACCTTTTTGCCTCCTGAGCATGTATGACATGATTTTCATTTTACTTGTTACTGCTACTATTACAGTTGTCCAGTAAAGCTACTTCAGCATATAATGAATGTGCTGTCAAAATGGATGTTTTATCTGTTTTACTGAAAAAGTAGATTCCATTAGAGGAAGGGCAAGAGTCCTGAACCTACCATTGAGTCACTTTTCTCTAGAATGTTATCCTGCTTCACCAATAAGGTATGCTTTATTACCAGAAATATAAGCAACTCATAAATGTTCCTTTAAACTTTTCAACTCTAGTGTAATGCCCATAACAGAATAATGTTTTTTCATTGGAGTAATAACTAATAGCTAGGTCTTGAGAGTGTATGCTGAAGAAGAGGGAGTTGTTGGGGGTGTTGCTGTTTGATGCTGTGCTAATGTTGATTTAA
The DNA here is from genome assembly GCF_001723915.1 of Gavialis gangeticus. Taxonomy (NCBI): domain Eukaryota; kingdom Metazoa; phylum Chordata; order Crocodylia; family Gavialidae; genus Gavialis; species Gavialis gangeticus. Next base: position 73,674,403 of record NW_017728993.1, read on the forward strand.
AAATAAATAATTAGTTAATTGTTCACAAAAGTGTGCAACTGTAATGAAAATTTAGGTTAATATTTAGGTGTGGTCTGTCCTCCCTCCTGCCCAAGAGTACTAAGCTTTTCTAATGATCAGTAGCAAATGTATACAGTATCACAGTACATCAGAAAGATGCCAATGCCTAAAATACATGCTGCAGTAAAAATAGATATAGTTACATATATATTGCTATTTGCACACACACAAGATTTGTGCATTTTGGCTGGTGGATCAATATAAAAAAAGGTTTTATACTTTTTTATTTTGTTTGGCTGGATGGCAGCTACAGTTTATTAACTTTTTAAAAATGTAAAAATGTTTGAATATTATTAGTTTAAAAGAACCACCTGATTTAAGTCTTTGGGGATTATTTTTTGATCTGTAGCACTGCAGTGCTTTGCATATTTAAGATTAAATTAACCATTAAATTAACACAGTCAGAGGCAATATAGTCTTTATTTAAGATGATTTGAAAACCTTGGCTAAAAAAATAAAATGGGCTGGCTAAGGTGCCCACATTTCAGCTGTAATTCAGCCAAATTGCTCTATAATTCAGATGCCATCCTTGCTGTATTCTAAATAAATCTTCAAACTCTACATTAAATGAAGAACTGTATAATCAGTCCACTACAAGCCAGATCTTTTGCTAGTGTAAATGAGTGCAAGTCCAGTGAAGCTGGCAGAGCTGTGCCAGTTAACATCAGAAGAAGTTGTGCCCCATATATTTCTTGTACTTGCAATATTTGTTACTCCTTTATGCATGCTTCAGGGTTTCTCAACATTTTCTCTTTTGCAAATAAACTTCCCATTACTTTAACATCAAAGTCTTTACTAAATCTGTGTGCAGCAATGGAGCCTACCCGAGAGAAATAGTTAGTAAAGCTAAATTGTGTGTGCAGATTGAGCTATTTAGTTTCTACTCGTAGTAGGTCTTATCCCAAAAATCTTTGCCTATGTGACTAACGTTGTTTATCTCAAGACCTTTACCCACATGCTTGGGAGATTGCAGTGTTGGCCTCCCATGGGAATTATCTACTAGGGCTGAGTGAAATGTCACTGGCTGTTTCATTTTAATGCTGTTTCAACTCATTTTGAGCTTGAAACAACGACATCAAAATGAAACAAAGGGCTTCAAAACAGCTTTGAAATGAAACAAGTGCAGTCAAAGCGTTTCAAAAGTTTCAAAATGTTTCAAGTTTTGAAGCTGAAACTGGGCTTGCCCACAGGAAAACAGAAAGTAAGGAGAGGGAGGGGGAAGAGAGGGGAAGGACTGCTCTGATATTAACTGTATAGCTTGTCAGTGACTGTGATCCTTCCCTGAGGTCCCTTCCAATTCCAGTGCTCTGAGGGAGGGATGGAAAAACAGCATGAAAAGCACCATTGTTTGAACTGAGCTGCTTTCTGCCTTGGGATCAGTTACTGAGCTGTGTCTTCCAGCAGCTCAGCAGTATCAGACAACAAAGCCTATCATTCATTTCCTACTTGCTAGCCTTGCAAGTGGGATTCATCAATACCTTTTGCTTTCTATACCTTTTTATTTTATTATTATATTCATTCATTCCTTTCAATTTATTCCTCCCCCAAAATCTCTTTTTTTGTTTTTGTTAGTCTATTTTGATTATTTTCAAATCTGTGCTTTCTCTCACCGTGTGCATTCCATTCACTGTGCAGGGAAGCATAGCATAATTATACTGCATATTATAATATAGAATTTATATAGGAACACATACATGCATTTATATATTTTTATTTTACTTATTACATAAATGCATATATACATACATTACATAAATACACATATGTACATTTATCCTTATCTACATATATTACATAAATCAGATTATATTACAGAAGAAGACAGATTTTCCAGCACAGCAAGGCAAAGACAAGACACTATGAAACACCCCATATAGTGTGCTGGAAAGGCAGCTGGCAAGCCTTCAAGGAGGGGTGGAAGAGGGGGTAGAGGGAGAGCTGTAATTTTCCCTGCTCCTCCCAAACTGAGATACAGCCTCTTTGCTACAACAAGTAGGCATGAGGCTGCATCTAGTGCTACAGGCAACAAGGAGAGGGGAGGAGTGCCAGTGCCACTGCCTGTGCCTGAGTCTGCATTCCCTCCAAGAGCACCATCCATAACACCCCACCACCACCACCATGACAAGCAGCAGCACCAGCATGACAGTCTTCTCCATCCCCAATTCACTTCCCATGCTGAGACTTCCAGTGCCAGAAGAAGAGATGGAGCTGGAGCTGGAGCTGGATCTGAGTGCCATACCAAGGGCAATTCTGGGGAAGGAGGGGGAATCATCTGAGTTTGTGCTCCACACCTCTCAAGTTCCCCCTAGAGCCAGGTCTCCTTCCCCAGAAGGCACTTTGGAAGAGGCTGCGGTAGAAGGTGTGGAGGCAAGTGGCTCAGCTGAGTCCACTCCTCCTGTTGCTGTGCCTCTGCCTCCTGAGAAGGGGGAAACTGCAGCATCTGCACATACACCCACACCCCAGAAGCAAGCAGGTAGTGTAGTCTTGGATCATTTTGAATTGTCAGGTGATCCCATGTATGCTATCTGCCTGCACTGCTGAGCCAAAAGCAGCTGGGGCAAGGGAACAAAACACATGAGCACCACGGGGATGTTGATGCATTTCTGCAGGCACCACCCCCTTGCCCTTGCTTCTCCTCAGCCTGGCACCAGTGGGAGCATGCCCAAAGGGAAGTTCCCCTCTCATTCCAAAGCCCCCATCCCCCCAAAGCAGAGGCAGACCACCCTGGAACAGTGGGGAAAAGGTGGAGAGAAAGTGGGGTGCATTGTAAAGGCATGTGAGATCACTCAGACCATTGGGGAGATGTTTGCTGTGGATGGCCAGCCCTTCTCCTTAGTTGAGCAGCCAGGGTTCAGGTGGCTCATGGTACTCATAGCCCCATCATACCATGTGCCTGCACTCACCACCTTCAGCAGGACAGTGGTGCCCTTCCTGTATGAGGCATGCACAGAATACTTGAGAGAGGAATGCACAAGGCAGGTTTTCAGGTGGCCTTACACTTCACCTCGGACATCTGGAGCAGCTGGGGTGGAGATCATGCCTAGCTCTCCCTCATAGTTCACTGGTGTGATCAGTCAGGCCATTGGTGGGCTCTCCTTCAAGCTGAGGTGATGGATGAGTCCCACACAGCAAGAGAGACCATGGGGGCCATGAACCTCTTGGTGCAGGGGTGGCTCATTGGGCAGGGCGAGCTCACCCGCGGGTTCATGGTCACCGACAATAGGGCCAATATGGTCAAGGCAGTCTGTGATGTCAATTTTGTTGGTGTCTGCTATGTGGCACGCAAGTTCCACCTCATTGTCAGGGACAGTGGCGACATGTAGGGGGCACACAGGGGTGAACGTGCACCCCCTAAGAACACCAGTGCACCCCCTGTCAGGCCATGCTCCCTGTTTAGCCCAGAGGCAGGGGGGCAGGCGAGAGCTCCAGTGCCCCCCTGCAAGTGCTGGCTGGGGAGTGGGGCCACCAGCAAAAGCAGCCATGCCACTTCTGGAAGTGACCATGGGAGTTCTGGAAGTGGCGTGGTTGCTTTTAAGGTAAGTCAGATTGCTTCCCCCCCCACCTCCCCCCCAGTTAGTGGGATCAGCTGCTGGGGGATGCTCACCCCCACAACTGAAGAGGCACCAGACACCCGTGGTCAGGGATGCCTTGGAGGGGGATAGGGCTGCCAGTGACCACGCCAGCACCACCAGCAAGCTCATTTTCAAATGCAGGAAGGTGACAGGCTACTTCCACTGGAGCATCAAGTGGGGCAAGATATGCTGCAGGACAAACGAGCAGAGCTGAACATCCCGTAGCACAAAATCATGCAAGATGTGGAGACTCAGTGGAATTCCACATACCTGATGCTTGAGAGGCTGGTGGAGCAACAGAAGGCCATCCATGAGATGGCCTTGCTCAGGGAGATTGGGAGCAGTGACCCCCTTAACAGAGTTGGGTGGGATACCATCTCCCAGATCTTGGTGGTCATTCAGCCTTTCCTTGAGACTACTGAAACCCTCAGCGCTGGTGATGGTGATCCCTGTAGTGAGGGAACTTCAGAGCCAAATGGAGAACTTTCAGGGGATCACTGTTCCTGGCAGGGACGAGCTAGTGTCACCAGAAGTGCAGGCATTGGTAAGGCGGCTGAAGGTGTGCATCAAGAAATGGCTTGATCCCTTGTGGTCCAGTACAGTCCATGTGCTGGCTGTCATGTGTGACCCAAGGGTGAAGGGCAGCATATTCAGCAGCCAAAGCCTGAATCAGTGGGCGGAAGTGCTGGTGAAAAGAGTCAGGGAGGCAGAACGGTGGAGGTGGGGGGATGTGGAAGAGGGGGATCCACTGTCCCATGCCAGTACACCATCCACCAGCCAATCTTCTCACCCAATGTGGATCAAAGGCACAGCTTCCATGGTGGGGTCCAGAGGCACCAGCCCCCACCATCAGGCAGGTAGTGCTCAGGCCTTGTTGGCTGCGTGTCTTACTGAGGATTTGGAGCCAGTGGACTGACCCCTTGGCCTACGGGGAAGCTGCAGCCAGATGTGACTACATCTGGCCTTGGTTGCCAAGGAGCCCCAGTCCTGTCCACTGACTAGTGTTCCAAGTGCAAGGGTGTTTAGCATTGCTGGGGATGTAGTGACACTCCACTGCACCTCCTTGGATCCTGGTTTGGTGGATCAGCTGGTGTTCCTGAAGGTGAACCTCCTGCTGCTGGGGTTCCCCCAGCTCCAGGTGCAGATGGAGTAAATGCCACCCTCCTCAGTCAGCACCTATTTCTTTTTTCATTAAAAACCCCCCTATTTAATGCGTCACCCTCAGAGGTGGAGGCTGGACTCACTGCATCACCAGCCAGAATAACATCTATCTGGTGAGTTCCTATGCCTGGATGAACTTGGAGGTATGGCTGCGGCTATGGGGAAGGAGAAGACCCCACTAAAACTGCATTCTGCCATGGTTGGGAGGCCTGGTGGGACTGCTGGTGGTACGGCAGCCCCAGGAAATGCCAGGACCGAGGATCTCCCTGGTGAAAGGTGGGTAGGAGGTGCTATAATCTCCAGCCACCATGCGCACATGCACAGTCCTGGCTTATGGTGATGAGGCTGGCAAGGTTCAGTGCTTGTTTGAATTACAAACCGCTTTTCAAAGATAAGTGTATGAACTGCACTTTATCAATGTCATAGGTACAGAAACTCATGGACTCAATATAGACATTGGAATTCTTACACACTACAACCTGTCAGACATCTGACTCCCCAGGTACCTCTCCACTTTTACCTGTGCTGCTACATCCCCCTTCCCCCGCACCACCCTAGCCTATCCCTCGCCCCCTGATGCCTCCATTTCCATTTTTACTGACTGGCTTTCTTGCCTGCATTGCATGCTAGCCTCTGGCTTCTTTACTATTCCTTCCATACAGAAACAGTGCACACACAAAATGCAGGTGCTTCCTCAGCCTGACAGGATTTTTCACCCTGAAACCTTGCTAAGATATATTTCTATGACTATTTATTTGGTCTACCAAAAGATTCCAGATCAGATTGACCCAAAGAACCTTGTCCACCAGTGCCATGTTCTTAGACCAACATCCCTAGCACCTGTCCCCAGTCAGCTGACCAGCAGGTTGCAGGGCCCTGGACACATCTAAGTCCCAGGGCTGGGGCTCACAGGGAGAGTTCTATGGCAGGTTCTGGAGAAGAAACTTCTGCAGGAAGGGAAAGAAAGTCTTTGTGACAGTTTGGCTGCCTGAGTTGCTGCTAGTGTTACTTTGCTGCTTACTTACCTGTTTTTATTTAAGGTGGCAGACCAGACTGAGGCTATAGGGGAGGAGGAGGCCTCATTAGAGCACACTACCATGTCATTAGAGGCCCCAGCACCAGTGATGGTGTGCCATAACACACACACACACACACACACACACACACACACACACACACACACACACACACACACACACACACACACACACACACACACACACACACACACACACACACACACACACACACACGGTCACACATGTCATGAGTTTTGTTTGTCAGCAGCTTGAGGTGCAGTTTTCCAGAACCCACTTCACCTATCTCCTTGAAACATGGCAGCCTTCATGCCCTCAGGAGGGGCTACCACCCCTGCTGTTGTCTTCCAAATCTGCCACAACATGGCAAAATTATAGGTAGTTTTGTGATTCCCCATTATAGCCTCTGGGTGGAACTTTGAAACAGTGGTGAAACAGTGAAACAGTTTCAATGAAATGAAACAGAAGAGTACTTCAAAATGAAATGAAATGAAACTCAAAATGAAACACTGGCCCGTTGAAATGGTGAAAAGGAAGTCAAAATGAAATGGTGCTGTTTCCCACAGCCCTATTATCTATTACTCTGCATGCATGTTGATACATTTCATGATTATACCTTTAGGAGCTAATCCTATTAACCAGTTCTCTCAGGAATAGTTATTACTAGCATGAGCAAGGACACAAACAAATAATAGATATAACTGCACTTACTGAGGTTTTGGGATTATATATTTTATGTTAGCAGGTTTAACTAATCTGACTTTAATGGAACAGCATCCATTTACTCCGGGCTTGAATTTGGCCCACTCTTTAATTTGTTGGTTATTTGTGTATATGTGTGTAGCCTCCCATGTCTCACCCTTGTCTGTTGCGTATGGGGGTTCCTCTCGAACCTTGCCATTGTTCTTAGGAATGAACAGTTTGGTTATTGGGGTGACTTTGGGTCAGTTCCCCAGGGGGCCTCACCTGCCACACCTTTTATAATGATTACTTTCAGACTGGGAGGATGATGTTTGGTCCCGCCTCCCCTGGGCACCTCCCTTTGGTCATTCCTGCTGTTTGTCCTTTGTGGGGCACAAAGGACAAACTCCCGCCTCCCCTACACCCCACCTAATGCCAACCATGATGTCATCACTTGCGTCATTGAAGCTGATCTCCTGTACCTTCTTGGTGCTCTGGTTCTTGGAATTTTATGGCCGCAGGATAGGGGTGGTGTTCCTATCCTGAGCATTTCCTATACCCCGCTTCTCTCCATTTATACATTGTCCAGTTTCAGTACCATTCTGTCCCCTGGCACATCACCTCTTCCCCGGGCTTGGTACTTGCCATCCATCAGCCGCATCTGGATCTTGGTACTGCTGGGTCCTGCTGGGCTGCAGTCTTCACTGCAGACTTCTGTCCACGCCGACCCTGTAAGTAAATCTTTGAGCCCTCTCTGGCCCTGTGCTCTCATGGAGACCCCTTCCCAGGGTAACCACCAGGTCCCCTCACTGGGACTGCCTGTGGGCTCTGGCCCCTCCTGGCCAGTTGGGGACTCCGCTTCCCGCCCCCCTGCTCGTGTTCTGCCGGGTCTTTTATCCCAGACCTGGGGTTCTGGCCGACCAATCGGTCCCGGCACTCTATTATAAAGCATGCCTACACTGACAAAGGAGCTGGTCCTGGCTCTTTTGGGCTCAGATGCTTTTTTTTCCTTTTTGCTTTTACCCACGGCAGCTCTGCCCACCACAGTTTCACTTTTGCCGTGTTTGTTTTCCGGTGCGGCATCCTGCCACCTCCGTTTCTCATCTGGTAAGCCTTTTCCACAATGTGACTGAAAGAGTTGATTTTTTGTTTTTCTGTATTCTATACATAACTTATCATTACTAATTCTTTGACGGATTTTATGTAATTGAAAAAAATATTTTGAGATTTATACTTGCAAACATCTGTAAGATATACTGAAACATAATATTGTTCTCCTTCTTCCAATGTGTCTGTAATTCCCATAAGCATATAGTGGGATATTGTTGCAAGCACTAAGAAAGAAATTTATCACTTGTAAGGATGTAGTGCTGCACCTGGAGCACAGAGGCAATAGATGTCAGAAAACAAGCTCTGTATTTTTAATTAGAGCACAATATCAAAGCCATACAGAAAACTGACAAAAATATGGAAAGCATTCAAAATACCAAAGTTTGCTAATGAGGTCCTGAAGGTGGCTTATGTCTAAATCTTCCTGACATGAAAGGGATGGGGATTTAGCTTCTGTCATAAACTGTAACTGAAGTTCCCTTTTTTTTGGTTGCCTGGTCACTACTGAACTTTCTAGCTTCAGCTTACCCATTGAAAGGAGCCTTTCCCTGATTGCTTTTCTTTAATTATTGGCTCTTTAAAAATGAGAGACCACCTTCTGTACCAATAAAGGAACCATTCAGCAACTTACTTTTACAGGCAGCACCTTTTTTTTCATCCAACTGGTAAGAACTGTTTTCTACTTTTATGTTCTCTACAGATGTGTTCTCTCCTTCCTGGTAAAGGGGCATATCCTTACATCCCTATGTATTCTACTATATGTCTATACTGAGGCTTGGCGTATGTTCTGAGTATAGGATAGCTCTATAGAACACTCCAAGTCAGAGGTGAAATGGCATGGCCAGGTGCCTGGGGTAGCTGCCACACATGGGGGGCAGTGGTGGCTTCTAGTCACCATGCTGCCAGCACAGTTGTATAGATACAGTGACAACTGTTTTTTATCCCAGCTCCCCCCACCCTCTCACTCTCAAATAAGTGCCCTATTTAGTATACCACTGTTCCAAGTAGCTGTAGATATATAGGATAACTATGTTTGAATGTAATTCAAGAAATGAAACATTCAAAATTTCAAATCAGTTTCAAAGACTATAGTTTTACCTTGGGTTGTGTTATTTTGCTCAGCCATTTTCAGTAGTCCATTTGCAAAATATGTTAAATAAATCATATTTTATACACCTTGCATTTTTGTCATATTTTCGTATCCATAAGGCCTATCTGTTCAGTAAATGAATTTTATTTCCTAAAATGGCAGCTCAAAGAAAAAAAGCAACTAACCATCAAAACCTTAATTGTAATTTCACCTTGTTAGCAGAAAGTGAGTGTGTGAACTAAAAATACCTAGGGGGGAAAAAGTGATTGGTAGCAGATAACAGCACGCCGAATTAGAGGAATGAGTCCTAGTGCATCATACAGTGAAGGGGGGTGGGGGGGAGGAATTCAGCAAGAGATAATGATAAGCCACAGAATATAAGAGACTGAAACCACAGCAAGGCAACTCATTACAAGAACAGACATAAAACCTAGAATGAATAGGAGGTCAGGAGCAGAATTGTCACTTCGGACCTCAATTTCAAGAAACAAATCATGTATGAACAAGAAGTTGTCATGAAAGGTTATTTTTTGTCCTTTTATCAAACTTTTTATTTTATTTTTGACTGATTGTCCTAAATGCAAGCAACAACAATATAGCACTAGGCAAAATTACTTTGCACCTATTCAAACAGCATATAAATAAATAAGATAGTAAAATGATTAGACAATTTAAACAATTGGAAAACAGCTTTTAAAAGCCATTTTACATACTTTTTATGTAATTGGACCTTTCATGATTGTAATGGGAACCCTGTATTATCTGGAGGGTAATACATTAATTAAAATGAAGGGGTTTTTTTTGGATCTTCTCCCTCCATCTCCCCCTTGGGCCAAGTTCTGTATTTATTAACATACCAAAGTGTTTTGGGTGCTCAAAATATAGGCCTGGGTCTCTGGTATATTTTAAAATGCCAGAGCATGTCCTATTTACTGTTATAAAATGATTTGTGCAACACTTATACACACACAGAGGGAGAATTGTCCCTGTGTCTGGAAACTTTCTCCTCTTTTTCTTTCCCACTTTTCTTTTGAGAGTTTAAGGGATCAATACTGGGGAAAAGCATATTGGTTCCTTGGGTTTTGCTGTCCAGGAGTTAGGCTTGGCAGTTTAAACAGGGTTGAAACCTGGGAGTTTCTAATCCTGCCAGATTGGGCTGTGGTTGAGGTTTGCAACTTTTTGCTCCTAGGGGAGCTATGACCCAAACTACCTGCAGCCCAGGTCTAGAGGGTAGGCTTGGTCTTTCCTCATTTCTTTTGATGCTCCTTTGCTCTAGTCAGGCTGTGTGGCTGGGCTGGCTGTAGCCATTAATCAACCTGGCTCCTTTTGGCATTTTTTCCTGAAGTTTTGTTTTAGCAAGCCATATAATCCAGCCCAGAAGTTTTTGGTGTGTGTGTGCCTGCTGTTTGGAGCCACAGTCACTTCCCACACACAGAGACATCCTCTCCATGGGAGCAAACATTGGCATACTACCATTCCTTCAAAAGCAATGAGGGGCCCCTTGCACCATAGAAGGACCTACACCCTCTATCAGCTTCTCTGGGGCAGCTCAACCTATAAGCTCTCTTGGAGTTAGTGTCGTTTTAAATTGCATTTGGTGTTTTTCTCTGTTTTCTGTAATAAATCTGTCTATTGTGTTTACACTGCTTGCAAGGAGGAGGTTTGTGTTTATATGGACACACTAGTAATTCATTTAGAGTTTCCCAGGTGGTCTGGGTGGGGGTTTGAGCCAAGGTAAAATATCTTTAGTATCCCAAAATTGAACTTGGCCCTTGTTGCTGCTGACTGGTGCTTGGCAGAAGGGTTACACTTGGAATAACAATCTCCCAGGTTTCCAAGAATCCTTTGAATTCTGATTGCCATTTTTTGCTCCTTTCTGTGCTAACCTTACAATCAGTTTATGCTTTCTCTTGTTATATTTGCTGTAGGAATACATTGTTCTCTTCCTGAAGGTTTGTATCATGCTTTGGCATGCTTTATATATTGCTTTTACAATGTAAATGATCTTTTTTCTTGCAGTAGGAAAACTATTATGGGGGCAAAAATGATAATTAATATGTCTCCTTTAGAGGAGAGATGCTTTTAAATCAGATTGAGATTTATTTCACTGAGGTAAGTGGACTTATTTCAGATTTACCTTAGGGATAGCTAAGATTGAAATTGCACTCTGTTTATATGCTGCATTTTTTTTTTAATTTATGATATGCTGCACTGACTGCTCATATCACTGCTGCCTTAGCTGTGAATTTCTTGTTCACACTGGTGAGAAATTACTGGAAAAGAAGTGCTATTAGAATCAGAGTAACTCTTTAATGAAATGAGTAAGAGGTCCTTAAAGTAACACTGTAGTGTTTTGGTTTGCTATTTCATAATCCTCTACTGAGTTCTTATAAAGGTGCATAAACTAATAATACTGCAATCATATAATGTTCTCTGATACTGGGACATAAAACTTTATTTTTAGAATGCAGGTAAATGAAATGGTAGCGTTAAACAAGATGGAGAATGAAGTGTTTTTTATTTTTATTAATAAACAACACTTAACTTTTTAAATGATCCCTTTCTCTCATTCAGTTTGTGGCCATATTCTGTTCTTCCATGTATGTATACAGATATCACTTCAAGCAGTGGAAGCTACATGCATGCATCTGAGAGCCCTTAGGTGTAGCAGGCTGTTTGTGGTATCTGGGGAGTCCTAGCCAGAAGCACGTAGGAGGGAATGGAAAGCATTTGAATGAGAAGAAGCAGGAGCAAGAGGATGCTGTTCTATGGCTTCATTTTTACTGTGTACCTAGGATAACTTTTGGATTCACAGAGCAGGAAATAATCCAATAGAATTAAAAATTAAAGCCACTAAAAATGTAATGGCGAGTATGTGTGAGAGAGTGTGGATGTGTGGTAAGGAGGTTGGAATGGAAAGTAGAGACTGGGTTAGTTTCAAGTTTCTGTTCTTCTGGGTGGGGGGAAGGGCATGGTTCCTGCTAAATATTCACTTTGTTCAGGGCACCAACAACAAGCTTGTGCTGGGCAGTACTTCATAAAGACATATCTGGAAACCCTCCAGTACTCTGCCGCTAATTTATACCTATGAGGATAACAGTGACCAGGCAGGCCATGAAAATGACAAGATTTATTCCCATATGATCAATTACAATGCCTCTTAAGGATAAGTAATGTAATATTTATATATATGTATATAATTTGTTATACTTCATATGCAATCTAGGAAATATACATCAGTAGCATAAATGTAAGTTTTACTGAGCTTATTAACATTTTATGCATTAGAAGTACCTGTAAAGGTTAGTCCTTAATAAGGGTACATAGAGATGTCCAGGGAGGTTAGATTACATAAAAAATGGCTACCCCATCTAACTTAGTTCACTCAGGTACGGACTTTACATTTAGATCCCTAGTTATGTTGAACTACATTCAAACTGTACAGAAGTTCAGGAAGGTTAGATTGGTCTAAAAATGGCCAATCTGGTCTAAGTTAACTGTACCTCAGAGGTAGTCTAATTTAGATTGGGTCCAATCAGACTGATCTACCTGAATTCTGTACAGTTCCCATTGCAGCTCCAACCCTGGGGCTGCACTTTTCCTACCCTCTCCATAGCACAAGGCTATTTTTAATGCCCTGGGCACTCATCTCAGCCCCAGCCCAGATGGACAATCTCCCACCTTACAGATCAGCCAACCCTTCCTGAGCTTGCCAACACTTCCATCCCACAACCCACTCCTGGTTCTGGTTTTACCAGTGTTTGCCAGTGTCAGGAGCCCAATGGAAGTAAGTCAGGGTGGGAGTGGGGTGGGTGAGATTGGGAGGGGCATTGGTTTGCCAGGATGGAGTTGTTTATCTGGGGGTGTGGAGTGGAGGATCTTGGGAGTAGAAATAGCCCATGGTCCTGGGAGGAAGGCTTCCAATCCCACCAACCTGCCACCCCTTCATGGATGCTGCTAGTCCCCCTGATCCTGTCAAACCCTCCTGTACCCCACCAAGCCTCCTGCAGACCTCACTAGCCCCCCAAACCCTCCTAACTCTCCCTTCAGACTCTGCTAGGCCCCCTGATTCCTCCAAGCCCCCCTGCAGACTCTGTTTGCCTCCTGATCCTGCCAAACCCTCCAAGACCCAACCACTCCCCTCCAAAAAGGACCTGGGGGTCATAATTGACCATAAAATGAAGATGAACCACCAGTGTGATGCTACAGTTAGCAGAGCAAACAATATACTGGCATGCATTAACTGACGCATGTCAAGCAAAATTAAGAAAGTTATTTTCCCACTCTATTCGGCATTGGTGAAGCTGCAGTTTGAGTACTGTGTCCCGTTTTGGGTCCCACACTTCCAGAAGGATGTGGAGAAGCTTGAGAGAGTCCAGAGAAGAGCCATTTGTATGATTAGAGGCATGAAGAACTAGCCATACGACGAAAGGCTGAAAGATACGGGACTGTTTAGCCTAGAAAAGAGAAGACTTTGGAGGGGATTTGATGGCAGCTTACAAATATATCAGGGGAGAGCATCAAGGGCTAGGTGAACAACTATTCACCAAAAGTGCTGTAGGGGAAAACTAGGAGCAATGGTCATAAACTCCTAGAAGAAGGTTTCAGACTGGATATAAGGAAAAACTTTTTCATGGTTCATGTGACCAGACTCTGGAATAGGCTCCCAGTGGGGGTCTACCCTGGAGATCTACAAAAGGAGACTGGACTCGCACTTTGCTGGGGTTATTTGGCCCCAACAGCCTTTCCTGCCCAGAGCAGGGAGGCTGGACCCTCACAAGGTCCCTTTCAGCCCTAAACTTTTGTGAATCTGCACCCCACTTGCCTCTCCCCCAATTCACTAAAGCCTCCCCAAGACTCCACTTGCTATCACAATCCCCCAACTCCCCCCATCCTGACTTACCTTAGATTGGGTGGCCAATTTTAACTTGAACCCACCTCCCTGAATGTTTGTACATACACTAAAGACACTTTTACACATGCTCCAGAGGTGGGGGGAGGGGGGCAGAGAAGGCACTCTAGTTGAAGTGCCACTGCATCTCATGTATCAGCATCCCCATGCTTAAAAATGGAGGAAGGGGTGCTTGAACTAAAGCTCTTTTGAGCTTCTTTAGCTTAAATGCCCCTGCTGTCATTTGTAAGTGCAGGGACACAAGATGCAAGAGGCTGCTGGAGTGCAGTAATTACTACTCTCCAACAGACTATTATTCACATTGATTAATCACAGACTCAATTCCAGTGCATTATAGCAGCCTCCACACTCATGTATAGGCTCCCTAAGATGTTCTAGGCAAGTCAGTAAACACAAGTAAATATACCTGTGGGTCAAAACTGTATGAGACACAGAAGAACTTTTGTTGAACATATTATTTGTCAGTTGGTTGACGCTAAGATGAGTTGTGTGGGAGAGGGAAGAATCTAGCAAAAGACAGAACCACTCAGAACCAGTTGGAATAGCTCCACTGATTTCACTGGAGTAGCATTGATTTCTACTTGTGGAGGATATGGTTCAGAATCCACAGGACATCATTTTTGCTTTTCTGCTTTCTCCACTCATCATCATTGCTCTCATCCCTGTTTGTTTATTTATTTATTTTGGTATTTTTCCTCCTTTCTCCTATTTGTGGCACTCACAGTAAAGAATTATTATTTTTTTCATTTTTAAAATCCAGTTTTAAGTAAAATGACCACATGTTAAAATTAAGTATGAAATAACAGGTTATTTTAAAAAAGGAACTCTTATTCCTTTCCCACTTCCCCAAAGTGGAAGACACCTTAAAAATGTACTTTGCCTGTGGCTCCAGAAGAAGTAAATCCTTTGGTAGCTATTGCCTCTTTCCATATACCAATGAGAGCTGCATAATTCATGTGAAGCAAGTTATTCAGCCAAAAAGTGATCTGCAGAAGGAAAAGGAGAAACACTTCTTTTATTATTATTATTTTTTATAACTTGATATTACTGCATTGGAGATAAACTGCCTCAAATTCCAATTTTCAAAACTGGAAAACTAATAAAAAGTAGATGTCAGTGGCCAGATTTAGCTTTTTCATTACTTTTTGAATCACTGCTAAATACAAGAGTTGCTAATGTAATAGCATTTCCACACCATTTTGTAGTAGATTTTTTTTGATGCTGGGTTCTGGTTATGGAAAGTGTATGGAAGGGACTTAAGATAAAATGTTACCTTTTGCAATATTTTATCCTATCAGTCCAGGAGCAGAACCTCAACTTGTGTAAACAACCATCATTCCATGAGCACCCCACCCATTTTGAAAACATAGCTGTTTTGATACACAAGAAGTGCATTTGGCAGTCAGGCTACTCCTATAGTGTTAATTATTCTCTTTGTAACCACAATTCCATACAAGTATCAGAAATATCTTTATTTCATATATGAATAATTTTCAACAGTGACAGCGAAGGAATCCCAAATCTATGTATAATGCAGGTAAATTTAAGACTGAAATGAGTGTCATCCCTGGAAATTAGGGATATTTGCAAGCACTGTGTCTTGTCCAAACACCTTTCACTCAGTTAATGGTGCTAGTGAGTTATAGTCTGGAGAGCCTGAACTGCAGATCTCCATCAGTTTTAGCAGAGGACATCCAGAGGTTTAAATGTTCCCAAGAGATTGGCTCTTAACATATGCATATCATTTCTGGGTTTGAGTAGATATTACAGAAAGCTCTCACATTTGGTAAAGTGTTTGAAGTCTGATCTTGCACTCCTGTAAAGACAAAACTCTACTGAAGAAGCCAGGCATGATATTATAGTGCAGAATTAGGCCCAACACAAAGAAAGTACCAGCATGACATGTGAGTAAGGGAGATTGTTATGAATTCTCTGCCAAAGGAGGACCAGGTTGAAGTCTTAGTTTTCAATCACTTTAAAAAAGTTTAAAAAACAGAACCAATAACCCCCACCACCCCCAGAAAAACCAAATAAAAACTGAGTGCATGTTTTTTTAGCGCTGACTCCTTTATTCACAATCAGATATGAAAGAGGTATTTTGCCATGGTCCATTGGACAGAATGAAGAACAATGCCCTCCCCAATGTCATTGTCCATTGATGTATTCAGTGATTGCTACTTTCTGACTGAGAATACATTCAATCTCATAGCAGGCAGAATTTCATCTGGCTGAATGAGCTGTTGAAGTGGAAGATTTCCCATTTAGCTGGATTTAGGAAAGTGCCT
The DNA here is from genome assembly GCF_001723915.1 of Gavialis gangeticus. Lineage (NCBI taxonomy): Eukaryota > Metazoa > Chordata > Crocodylia > Gavialidae > Gavialis > Gavialis gangeticus. The sequence continues at coordinate 73,690,311 of NW_017728993.1, forward strand.
TGGGAGTTTTCATAGAATGATTAAAGTAGGTGCAAAAAAACTCTTTCTGTGAAAAATGTGAGCCAGGATAAGCGAGTCCTGAAGGAGAGCTTTCTTTTATGTTGTCCTTTTTTAGCAGATTGAAAACACTATCTGTGAAGGGTCAAACCTAAGTGAAAATTATTTTGTGGGTCTAGTCAAGTTTGAACTTTTGAGCTCACCAGCCTAATTTACTGACACAAAGTGCTGAATATTCAAATCTTTTTTGGAAACTTGCTCAAACTCAAGCACTCCAGGAGCATCTAAACATACATATTAATGCAACACAACAAACTGCAGCACTTATCGTGCCAGAGTTTGTTGCTCCTTGGTGCTGCGTTTACATGTGTGCTCAGGACCACAGCGCATTGAGCCAGGTTGGAGCAGCCCCAGCTGACAGGGGGCCCCAGGGGTCAGCTTGCCAGCCCAGGGCTGCTGCGACCTGGCTCAACATGCTGCAGAGGGACTTGGCTGGGGCACGAGCGCTCCTGTGTAGGGCTACCGGGCAGGCAGCCCCCACACTGAAGCACCCTCATACCCCAGTCAGTCCTGTCAGCAGCTACACGTGGGCTGCTGTGCACAAAAAGATGCCACAGTGGAGTTTATTAGTTTTCTGCACCCTAATAGGGCCGCGTCTAGATGCTGAGGTGTTTATTAGAGAGCTAATTAGTTTACTGTGTAGTAAACGTCTCATGTAGATGTACCCTCCAAGAAACAAATGTTCAGAAGTGTGTATTCTAACGTGCCCACCTAATTTATGGGACAGTGCTGCCAGGAATAATAAAACCAAAAAAAAGAAAAAGAAAACCAGAATGTTTTGTTTATCTGGGGATGAGAGCTAACCCGTCTAGAATGTGTTCACCTTTCTATCTCTTCTTTCAAGCTTCTTGCTTACACTTTTAACCTTCATACATTCCCATGAGGTAATTCCTTACCCCAGACACAATATCTTAACGTTAATTAATTCTAAAAAAAATTCTTTTTAGGATATTGTCCATGCCACCATGGGTTTAAAATGATTCCATCAAATTGCCAACTACCTGAGATTTGCCAACAAGCTGACGTGTGAGGAAAGGAGAGCTTGCTACCTTCAGAGATATTTGGACACAATTTGTGGAGCAGCTCAGGAAATGGTATATTCTAGGAATACACCTGACGATTGATGAGAAGCTCCTCATTTTCAGGGGTTGCTGTCTCTTCAGACAGTATATGCCCAGCAAGCCTGCCAAATATGGCTTGAAAATTTGATGGTGCTGTGATGCAGCAACATCATTCCCCCTGTCTGGAGACATCTACCTGGGCAAGCAACCAGAATCTCCATGCCAAGGTAAACTTGGTACCCAGGTTGTTGAAAAACTGGTTCATCCCTGGTACAAGACAGGAAGAAATATTGTGGGTGACAATTTTTTCACAAGTACTGACCTGGCAGAAAGACTGCTACAGCAGGATTTGATCTATGTGGGTAGGATTCGGAAAAACAAAGCCAACATCCCAAACAAAATGCAAGCAAATTGAAGAAGGGTAACTTTTTCATCCATTTTTGCTTTTGATGGGGAACTCACCCTACTTTCCTGAAGTCCAAAGTTGTGCTGTTGCTGTCAAGCATGCACCATTACCTGTTAGTAGGTGGAGAGCAAAGAAAGTCAGATATCACCCATGACTACAGTAAGAACAAGGGTGGGGTGGATAACCTTGACCTCTTAATCCATATGACCACTAGCAGATGGAAAATCAGCCCACGTGCATCCTGCTCCCCTCGCTCCTGCTCCCCAATTCAATTCAGCCAAATCTGTTTTGGAGTTTTGTTGCTGATCCAGAGATTCAGATTGGCTGGGGCGAGGCAGGCACAGCTGAGTGGCTACAGGTTCTCCTGCAGCTCCTCTGGCTGTGCCTGGCTGTGCCTGCCTCTGCCCCAGTGGGGGGGAGCTGTGGGAGAAGCCCCCAAGGCTTCCGTACCCAGCCCCATCCCCTGCCTGGCCCCAGCCTCCCAGCACTTTGAAAGGAGGGTCTGTGCTGGACTATTCCTAGGGGACACCTCCAAAACATTTCCAAAATGTTTTGGATGGTTTCATTTCATTTTGGAGATGTTTCAGAGCCTTCTGTTTCATTTTGGATTCAGTCTGCCAGGCACCAAAATGGGCTGAAATATCTCTGAAGTGAAATGTCTGTTGAAATTTCGCACAGCCCTACTGACTAAGTCCATCAAGTTTGGTATGACTTCCCTAAATTACAAATTGCCACAACACACCCTAGTAGAACCTTCTGCAAGCATGAGTGGACGTTGTGCTTCTTGTCCAAGGGCAGATGACCGCAAAATCCAGAAATGATGCAAAGATTGTAACTGATTTGCTTGTGTGCACCACAGTACATCACTGCTGCTTTGTGAGGAATGCAATATATAGTTAAAATAGTTAGGAAATGTTTTTGGAAGTAATTGTTAGTTGGAAAACACTGTGAACTGCAGACTTAGCAAATTGTTCATTCACGTTTTGAAGCTCTAAAAAAAGTTTAAATTTTGTTCATAGTTCTAGTTACATAATATTTTGGGTTCAAATCATCATAAATACTCTTTTAAACAATCTGCATGTTTAATAAATAGGTTTTGGTACATTTATACCATTGTCACAGGTTCCATTTTGTTCACGTGGGTGGGGTAATCAGTTATCCTATGAGACCAACAGTGTCGAATTGCAGGGTAACAAGTTACCCCATAAGAACAACAATGGTTATGGTTTCATGAGAATGGATGAGGGGTAAGCATGGACAAAGAGTCATTTATTCCTTTCTTAACTTGCAGCAGCATAACTCTAAACAACATTATGTGAAGCAAGAGTTAGCAGTAAGATATCGTCAAGTTATCAGATCCATAATGTATAGGGTAGCTGCATTCAATTCTGTGCAAGGACTAAAATGAAATGCTGCTCTTAACAGCTGTTATATTCTGTTCTATCAACCACAAGTTAGTTTTGGTCCTTTCAGTGTGGATAAATTAAAAGGAACAGAATAATACAATGCCAGAGTAATCCCAGTAGTCTCCATACAATTATTGTGTATTGACTTCATAATAAATTAATGTAGAAAGTTGTAGGTACAGCTCAACAAATTAGAATGCAGTATCATTCACATCTTAGAAGATATCAGCAGGGAAGCAGGACAGCTTCAGCTTCCAGGAGTGTTTAACTTTCCACATGGACTTTTGGGCAACATCCAGACAAGCAGGGGCATGTGGTTTGTGGTGCCACATATCCCAGTGGCAAAAAGAAGCCCTGGGAAAAAACATGGCGTGGTGCATATGACACGAGTGCGGGCCAGCAGGCACAGAGGTTTGGTATTCTAGGGAGATGCTCTGGCTGCCAGCTACCAACAAGTTTGTGCTGTTCCTATTTTTGCCACTGCTAGCACATGCCCCTGCACATCTGAATGTGTCCTTAGAGGGTAAAGTGTGGTTAGAAATGAATCCCCTACCCCAGAACAGGAGACTAACAATGTTAAACAGTGATAAATTATCTGTGTTGAAGCAACTAAAGGAAGAACTTGAAAGTCTGCAAAGAAAGGCATTTGTTACATACATTTGAAATTAACACTGAGTAGATCAGCAGGCTACTAGTGCTGAAAACGGTTAGATAAATTGAAGATCTCTGCTGATCCAGAGCCACTTAAGAAAGCACTAACGAAAGATCACTCCCCATTATCACCAACTAACTATCCAGGATTAAAATACTAACAAATATTTAGTGTAATGGGAAGAATGATTCTGGCCTATTGAGCTAGATAAGCTGTCCAAACATCTGACAATTTTTGCCGTGTTTTTCAACAGGTAGGAATGGCTATTTGCATCAGTCCATCCAAGTAGATGGACTGAGGTAAGCAGTCCATCCAAGTGCATGCTGAACCAAATATCAGCAGTACTCCGAGGCACCAGGATTGTTTATTGTTGAAGATGAAGGAGCCTAGGCAGAGACAATAGAGGATCATACTCCACAACTAAACAGGTGCTGGAGTAGATTATGAAGCTGAGAAAAATTGTGGTTCTATATGAATATTTATTGACTTTTGAGGCCCTCTGATGGACCTTGAGAGATTGAGATCCACTAATGAACAGATGAAATGATGTGAAGGGAGTTCAGAAATGAACAGATGAAATGATGTGAAGGGAGTTCAGAAATCTGTATTGGTGACCGACTTCCTTTCTCAGCTTTTCACAATCTGCTCCAGTTACTGTGAGCCCTTGAGACAGTTAACGCATAATGATGTAGCAAGGATTTGAAAAAGTGAGGAGAATAATATGCAAGACACCAATCCTAAAGTACTTTAGTCCTGCAGAGCCTTAGAGCTCCAATGTGATGCCTCAGGAGGCAGTCTAGGAACAGCACTGATGGAAAACCAATAGTCCATAGCATTTTCTAGTAGAGCCTTGATGGACACAGAAAGAAAATATGTACATATAAAAAAGGCGTGTTTTCTGGAATGGAACGATTTAGACAGTTCATCTTTGAACATAAGGTGGATGCACAATCTGATAACAAGCCACTGGGAGGCATCAGGGTGTAGCCAAGTGCACCCAACTGACAACGGTGCATGTTATTGAAACTGCAGCTTGATGATGTGAAGATCTACTAGTGGCAGGATACATTGAGCAGGGAATACCTCACAAATAGAATCTCACTACTGTTCTATCAACATGTCACAATACTTTGAATATTAGATAGGAAGTTCCAACAAAATATTGAATGTTAAGGAGTTCTACCAGGAGTAAAATGGTTTCCCCTCCTAGCTTGGCTATATCACAAAGAGCAAGTGCCACAGGAGTTTAATTTCCACTCCTAGATGAGGAATCAGCAGTGCACACAGGATAGGATTGTGCTCATAGGGGGTTAGGCAATAGTCTCCATAAATATATTATTTCCGCCTGCATATAGAAGCATACCTTAGATGACCCAGGGAGTATATCTACTGATCCAATATGAATGCTTTGTTGGAAGGGTATGAGGTGTATGACCAAGGAGAAAGAGGCGACAGAAGGAGAGTTTTTACCCTCATAAATTCCCATTCTGTCTTTAGGACTAGGTGAAGTCTGACCTTCTAGTAATATGAACTACAAAGTCACAAGAGATTATTACTCCAATTTTTGAGGGTAGACTACTTGAAGAATACTCATGCAAGACCTGTGGTCTTGTAGATAAAGGTACATTTTGCAAGTTATGGCCTACCTAATACAATATACTCAAGTGATAGCAGTATTTTTCAGGAGAATTCAAGTAAGCCAGCACAAGGTATCCTCCTCTGGTACCTTGAAGGCAAAAAGGAAAATAAAGGCAGAGTTAGCAATTAAGGCCATCAAAAAACTAATAGAAACAAACAAAAATATACAGAAAGGGATGCTTACCTACCAAAGTCACCCAGTTGCACTGCATCTTCTTAGGGATGAGAGAGAAGTATAGTACCAAGACTGACCAGAGAATCAAGATTTTTGCTTCCTACCAAAGGTAAGGTGCTGTAGTGCAGCAGAAATATTGCATGAAGAAAGTGCCAAACTAAGCAGATGGCTTATTGTAACAAAGGAGCCAGAAGGATGCTCTGCACAGCAACAGGTTTGGGTACCACCACCCTATAGATTTGTATGAATGAATGAGTAGGGTTTTATCATGGGAATAGTATCTTTCTGATGATTTATAACACTGAAAGAAAAAACACAAAACAAAAAAAAATCTTTTTGCAAATTTTGATAGAGCTTTTAAAGGCGTAACAGTCAGAACATGTACAAGTACAGTAAATAGCATGTACAGTAAACTAAATAGCACCATAAGGGAATCGATTACTTATATTTCTAAATACCATTGCTGATAAAAGCATAGCATTGATTTATGGTTGGGTACTGGTGGTGAGTTCATTATGTGAGATGTTATATAGATCCCTCATGAAAAGCTGGTTTCTTTCTCAAAGTCCTAACAGCCTAAGTGGATACCAATGCAATTTCCTGGTATGACAGGATGAATTGATAAATGAATTAATAAATTCAATATGTTAAATATGCAGAATTATATGGAATAAAATGAATATCTGATACTTATAGTGCTGATATCCTTGAGGTAAATTATAGAACCTGTATATAACCTGGAATTTGGATTCATTTGTATATATTTGGGATAACAGTGTATCACCAGCATGTCTTCACTCAGGTTAAGACCCTGTGGACATGGACCAACGTTCTATCTGAAGCACTTCAAGTGTCTTTGGAGCACTAGAAAAATGTTCACACCTGCTGAAACCCTTCAACAATAATTCCTGAAAAAGGAACATTTTTGAAGTGCTTCACATTGAAGCACTTCCTGAAATCCCTGTTCTGTCCTGCAGAGTGCAAGAAGGGGGTTGTTCAGTACGTCGACATCTTGCAGTTCTCTACTCCCTAAAGAACAGGGTGGACAGCCATTGAGTGCTCTTCGATAAGCTTGGTTGTCCTTGGGAACTTCTGGAGACTAGAGGCCAAGAGGCACACTGGGAAAACACCTCTCCTACATGCTTTCATGGCCATTTTGAAATGCTCTGGGGTAGGGGCTATATGTCTGCATGTTGCTGAAGCACTCTGAATTTTAATGTTGAATTTAACACTTCAGATGACTGTCTCTCACTACCCATTCTCTTGTGAAGAGCTATTGACACAAATATTACAACTACAAATGATTAAGCTTGAGGAAGGAAAAAAAATAGTAGTCCAGTTTCTTTCTCATGGTTTTCCTGTGATGTAATTGCCAAATTGGGTGGATTTTGTGTGGCAGGGCACTGTGTGTCCTGCCACTTTAAGGCCCTGGAGCTGGCAGCCTCCAGGTGCCTAATGAGGGCAGCCATTTTAGATTCAGGGCTGCCCATATAAACAAGGCAGTTTCTCTGCCTAGAGGCAGGCAACAACACTGCCTGGCCAGAGAACTGCTGAGTTTCATCTGGAGGTAAGGGAGGAACTGTAGGGGATGGTAGGAGACTCTTGGTCCTGGGTATAACCTAAAACTACACTCTGACAGGAGTGGGTGGCCTGGTGGGGCTCCCAGTGGTGTGGGAGCCCCCAGGAAATGCCAGGCCAGTGATCACCCCAGTGAAAGGTGAGTCAGGGCACTGTAACCCCTAGCCCTCACCTTTGGGTGGGTCACGTTCCATTGGAGGTAGTCGTGGGGGTTGTGTTCTATCGGAGGTAGTTGTGGGGGTGCAAGCCCTGAGAAGGAGAGTGGAGAGTTGGAGGCCAGGTGTGGCTGAGGCTGCCTGAGCCCTGGGGGGGGTTGAGACCCTGAGCTGGAGAGTTGGGACCAGGCATGGCTATGGCCACCTGAGCCCCCCTGAGGAGGGAAGCCCTGAGACCCTGAGTAGAGGGGGCATTGTGAGCAGTGAGAAGCCCCAGTGTCAGGGGGCAGCACTGTGGAGCCCCAGTTGAGAGGGGGCAGTGATCAGAAGCCCCAGGGAGAGGGTGATGGGGAGCCCAATGAAGGGAGAATGGGAGCTCAGCCAGAGAGAGCGAGAGGTGAGTCCTGAGCCTGATAAGTCCTGCACCATTGGGAGGCAGAGTGTGGGTCAAAGATAACATCTGTAGTAGTACCATGACCTGCTGCCTAAGGGGGGGAGTGAGTCCCCTGTGAGACCCTGAGGCACCAGTCATGGTGTGAGGTACCCCAGCTCCCCATGTCAGCAGGGCAGAAAATGGGCAGCCTCCCACTTATTACCAACTAATTAATCAATTAAGATCAAGGCATGGCGGGTGAGAAGATGGGCTGTTAGCCCAAGAACAGGTGGGCGGGCTGTGTGGAGATCGGCCCCAAGCAGGCCCCCTGTTACATTGAGTACTGTCCAATATTCATTGGGAGTAATAGAAAGGCATTTTTAAAACCAATCTAAATTGGTTGCTCAGTCATAATCATCCAGTTTTGAAGTGGGCAGCGCTAAGTTATGTTTCCTAAGAATAAAGGGATTTTTAATATAAAGTCTGTTGCTAGGGATGGCCAATGTGGGCATGAACAGTGGGTGTTGATTAACAGGGGACAGGATGGGGCAGGGATGGACACTAGAATGGATGCACCCTGATGGCTAGTCTGCCAGCTACAGGCTTGGCTTATGTGGAGAAGGTTTGAGGATGGCAGCGATGTCAGGGAGATTGTTGGGTCCCAGCAGCTATATGTTTTGGGGAAAAGAAATGGGGGTGAAGACAGGGAGGTATGCCACCCTACACAGTTAGGGGGTTTATTTCTTTTCTCTGCATGGTTTTTGGTGGAACTTATGGTGGGGGCAGGTGAGAGGTGATACATTAAAGACTGTGGAATAATAGATATTACAGTGGTAGGGGCTATGTAAGTTGATGAGAGTTGGTGCTTTCCTATATTAGGGATTGCTTTTTCTTGAGCAGAAGCTTAATGGAGTAATACTGTGAAGTGCAGTCCTGCTAGGGTTATTAATGTTTTTCCATACCTTGTATGGTAGGAAAGGAATAGGAAAATTGTTTCTCCCTTGAATCTCTCAGAATTCTCCTTCCATGCTATTGGATTTCTGTATCTGAAAAGGCATTCATCCAGGAAGAACAGAAGGACTGCAGTAGATAGTCTTCTATTTATCCATATTATACACATGTAGATTTCAGGGCATAATTTAATATATATGAAGGAATTGGGTTCTTTTTCAAATCCCATTAAAAATCAGTTGAAAAATATCCATTTATTTTAATGTGCTTTGCCTTAGATCAGGGGTGGGCAAAGTGTGACCTGTGGCCCGGATGCAGCCCACCAGGCCACTCTATCTGGCCCACAGGGCCCCTAAAAGATGTAGAAAATTAATATATATCTGCCCCTGACTGCCTGTCATGTGGCCCTTGACGGCTTGCCAAAACTCAGTGAGTGGCCCTCCACCTGAAATAGTTGCCCTCCCCAGGCTTAGATCCTTGGTCCATTAGTACATGAAAAATATTTCAATGCATTATATTTTTTCTTGCTCAGTTTCCCCCGGTGTCTGTGTTTTACAGCATGAATAAAATGTCAAAACTTTAAAAAATAAAGTACTGAGTCAAAAGTCCATGGGAATCTTGTGCCCTGATTGGCCTGCTGAAGATTTGCATAAGGAGCTGTTCAGAGGAGAAAAACAGTAATTACAGATTTGAAAACAACAGTACCTTTTGCAGTGATATGTCTCACGGGCAGGCACAAACTGAGCTATAGCGATGACTTGCCATAGTTGAATAATTAAAAGCACACATTATATGGACAGGCTAATTAAATTGTAATGTACATAATTACTTTGGACATCTAAAATAGTGAAATACGGTGATACAGAACCCATTGGCCTTTCTTTCTCATCTTCTGTTTCTCTAAATCGCGTTTGGGTTTTTTTCCCTCTAGATATAGCATGTAGCCTGTCATGAATTTTTTAGTGTTTGTTGTAGACTCTGACGTTTGGAGTGAGGTTAAAAATTTGGTTGGGTAGATGGAATATTTTAATTATGCATTTACTGGAAGAGGTTGGGAGAATTCACAATTTTTTACCATGCTGTTAACTAAAAAAAGAAAAATCTCCTATACTACCCTTTTTGATAATGCCAAGAAATCTTAAATAAATAAAAAAAGTCACCATGGGTTATAATATACCCAAAGCATAGTCATTTAAACTGCATTATCACTTAAAATTAAAACTTAAGACACTAAACTTTTAATTTTCTGCTTTAAATTAAACATGAGCTGACAATCTTATAGCAGTTTCAAATAGGTCATCCATCAGCTAATGGATACAATGTGCATTTTATATCACTATAGAATGTATGTTTTAATCAATTAAAACTACTGTTATTGCTCCTGAAAAGTAATATATGGACAAGTGGCCCCATTTTAGGTTTATTAGAATCCACAACTTAATATAAAAATGAAAAAAGAAATAGGTGGTATGATGTATTGTATTTGATGTATTGTCAAAGCATAGAGGTGCTTAGAAAATTATTTTCTAACACAAATTTTAAAAAGCATTTTTTAAGTAGAGAAAGGGAATCAGGTAATGCCAAGGTAGCATAGGATCTAAGAGAAGGGATCATTAGAGAAGATTTAGATCAGCAATTTATATTGGCAAGCCCCTCTTTTTGTTAAAATGGATTATTAAAAAAAAAGTTTTTGTTTGTACTTCAGTCATTCTTTAAAGAAAGGTGCATTCTTATTAGTTGACATGACCATTTAAAAGCATAGCCTTACAATTAAATAGAGCTCTTACACTAGAGTCGGTACATATTTTTGCTACCTACGATGGTATTTGGTATGTTCTAATATATATAAAAACAATTATACAGCTTAATATTGTATTTTTTTAGATATTTTCCTATGTTAGAAAATGGTGAATGATTGATTGCTTATTTACTATAGAATTACTGTTTTGCTCACTACTTTTTCCAAGCAGCTTCTCTAATATGGTAACTGGAATTAAAGAAACATGCAAAAGAGAATCTAAAATTTATTTTCATTAAACAATACGACCTTAAATTTTTTTAGAGGCATAAACTTTTCTTATCAAAATATGTTTCAAATTTATAGCTAAATGATTTATTTAACTGTGGTTTTAACTACAGCCATTGAATTAAACAGATTATTTTAGGTTAGCTTGGGAACATTTTTAACTATGCTTAGTTGAAAATGACTGGAATTCAGATTCCTAAATCTCTCGAAATGATGACAGTCTCCTATGTTACTTATGCTATCCTCCCTGCTTGCTTTTATTCATAGGGAGGGAGATGTTTATCCTACATTTTCAACTCCTAGTTGATTGTTCACCTGTGAATGTATGAATCCAGATGAAGAAAATATGCTCTCTGTACTATATAAGAGCTACAGCTGCAAAGCTAGTTTACCACGTCAGCAAACTCTGATTCTGTGCTTAACTAGTGACTTCCACCAGTTCAGTGGTGTGACTTTCTTTAAAACATCATCAGCAAATATGCACCGTGAAATGGTTCACCTCAGCTCTGAAATGTATTATGGTCTGCATGATTGATGGACAATTATTAGATGCCCTTGTCATAGCAGAAGCAGAATCTTCCACTTGGGTATCTATCGTGGTTCTCCAGGGTTGAGAACACTCTCAAAAAAAAATGAGCTGCAGCAAGTGTATGATATATCCTTTTCTTTATTTTCTGCAGACCATGTATACAGTACGTGGCCTGTTGTGCCATATTTAGAAGCTTGACCTCAAAAGTTATTTTATTCTTTACTGGTTCTTTATATAGAGTAGCATAGTTTGCAACTCAAAACATTTCATAAAGGCTTTTGGATTTAGCATATTTATTGTTATTTAAATCTTTAGAAATTATAATTAGTTTAGTTCATCCTATATTTTGTATTACATTCAGATTTCATTTTAAAGGGCTTTATTTTAAAGAAGGGAACCCTAATGTAATCTAAATAATAAAAACCAAGTTTAAATTGGAACAAACTGGATTTTTAGTTTTATTAGACAAAGTTTAAATTTTTGATGGAGACTTCATGTGTGACGTCTGGCTGCCTTGGCTGGCAGTGCCACATGGGGCAATATCACTGGTTGCACCAGCAGTGCTGTGGTAGCTGGTCTGGCAGCGAAATTGCATCTATTTTTTTTTTTTGCAATGCCCCCTATCTCTACCCCTGCTGCTTCTGGGTCACTGTCTAGGGCTAGTACTCCAGTTGCCGCCTCTTCATTACTATTGATTTTTTTTTTTGGGGTCAAACTTCAAGTGTCCTATGTTTTAATGTTCTAATTCTCATTTGCGGTCATCATAAGAATTATTCTTATGGATTTATGTAGATTGCAAAAAATAATAGAAATACAAAAAAGTGTATTTATTCAATAATGTAATAAAAACACTCCAGCACCTTTTAAAAAATTGAAGTGTCATTTTTCTCTTTAGTGCTGATGATGGCATCTATTAAAGTTTATAGTGCCTGTAACCAATAACTGAGGGATATATGATCATACATTGTTAGAGATAAGCAATATATTTTTCTGAGAATCATTTGTTCATTGAAAGTTTTAGTTTAGGATAGATGAAACTATTTGCAAATTTTACCCAAATACAGTGAATAGTTAGAGGCAAAAAAAAATGGTTTGTTTTGGCATTTCTGAAGTGAAATATTTCACTGTTTTGGATCAGATTCACAAGGGAACTTAAGTGTCATTTATAAAACTGAGGAGGAGAAAGATGTTGGCAGTGCTTCTGCTGCCCAATGGGTAGCACATGCACCCACTATGTAGAAATCCAATGATTCACAGCAGTGATTATAAGCAGGATGCCCCCAGTTCCTGTTGAGCATCCTAACTGAAAACCTGAATATTCTGGGGTAGTGGACTCTATACTCCGTGTCAAAAATGGACAAATATTAAATATTCATTTGGCAGAGAGAAAGAAAGTGATGTTATCTCTGAACTAAAAAAAGGAATTATTCACAGAGTTCCAAATTAGATGAACTTGAATAGAGGTGGCAATAGTACGTTAGCCTATTGAATCTTAAATTTCTTCAGTAAATTTTTTTTCCCATGGATAATGTTGGCTCCTATCTTCAGTCCTAAATACCTGTAGGTTCTCTGATGTTACTGGTTTACATTCAAAAGGCAACATTTAATCAACTTGCTCTAATGCAATAGGTGTGGCTGCTTGATTTTTATCCTTCATTTGCATATGTGTGCTGTATCCTTTCCCTTATTTTTTTTAGTACCCTTTTACTACCTACATACAGCCTCTGCTTCTGTAATGTTTTCTAGTCATCTGGTTTTGGTTTGTCTGCTCTTTTTGCTTTGCTGCCCTTCCAAATTTAGTGGTGTTAGCAATTGAAATTGTTTTCATTTTACACCAAATCAAACCTGATAAAAAAAAGATGTGATAAATTTCAGCCTCTGTGCAGCAAAAGCACAAAAGGAAGTTCTTGTTAAAATTTATGTAGGCACCACTAAAATTCCAATGTTGGCAGAGCCCCTTGTACATTTTTCTTCATGGGATCATTTCAGTTGGGTGAATCATCAGTGGTCCAGAGGACTTAGTATTAGATAGAGCATTATACAGTATATCTAATCGTTATGGCAAGACTCATCCTACAAAATTCCTATTCCAATGGCTAAAGCTCTGATGAAGTTACCCATCATTAGCTGTTAGTACACAACAGGAGGTTCCAGTACCCCGTAACTGTTGTGATGCAATCATTTATTGAACTTTGAGTGTTTTCCAAACAGGTGCAAAGCTGCATGGCTTATAAAGGATTAAAAATATATTTAAATACACATTAGTAGCAGCACAACACCTATAAAATATTAATACATATATAATAGTGCATTCACAAAACATTATAAATGATAAATAGGTGACAATAGATGCCCTTATAAAATATTTACTGTGCAATGTGTTCATAATTATACCATAAACTGCTCAAGATACATTAAGAAAAATGGAATGGAGTTATCAAGGTTATAGTAAGTTATTTATAATGAAACATGCAAGTACTAAAATTAAGTATTGCAAATGATGACAATAGCATGACAAGTTACAGTTGTATAAGAGTCAGATATGGAATAGCCCCCTGAGATGTTCCACCTTTTCTATAGGGAAGCCGCAGGGAACATTTTATGTCACTATGCCACATTTTCAATCTGTGGAGAACAGTAAAAACAAAATGTGTTCATCATGCAATTCCTCTAATGGTCTTCAATGATGTACACAAAGTCTCAAAACATGGTTTTGAAAAACCAAGAACACTTCTATTGTTAAATGACAAGCATTTTAGGTACCAGTATTTTGCTAAGATATTAAAATTTAAATTTTAAATTCTACACATCTCCCTCTCTTTATCCACGGCTGATGAATAACATTTAATCTTCTGCTTCATAACTATTTGTGGAAGAAATATGACTTGATAGGGATGTTATTTATAGATAATCAGTGCATATGATATGTATCCCCATGATAGTTTAGAAAGGAAACCATCTTTATGTGGAAATGTAGTTGTTTCAGGGTGTTTACTATTTGCCAGAGGCCAGGAAGAATATATTTTTCACCATAATGCTTACTTGGCTTTTATGTTATCTTCCCCTTTTTATTCTGGAACTTTGGACATTGTAGGCACAGACACAAGTTTTCAAGCAATCTAGCCCTTGAAAGTGCTCTACAGCCATGACTTAACATGTGCATTAGGCCTGTGCGAAGCAGCTAGTATTCACTTTGGATCTGGATTCAGGGGATTCGAATCACCTAATGTGCATGGCTGCAGAACACTTTAAAAGTGGTTGATTGCTTGAAAAATTAACTCTGGTTAAATCAGGTATTACACTAAGGTGCTCTGCTTTTGTGCACCTTAAGGAACTTGTGTTTCCTTTAAGGTTAACTTTTCATATGCAGGGCTGGGCTGGGCTGGTCTGGTCTGGGCTGAGCTACTGCCCAGCTGTGCTGCCCCCCAGGTTGTCCAGGAGAGGGAGAGGGAGCAGTTAGCTGATGAATGCCCAGAGCTTGGGGGTGGCAGGTGAATGGATCCCCCTTGCCTCATGAACTCACAGCTACCCCAGTTGGGATAATGGGAAGAGCTGGGTCAGGCCTCTGAGGTGAGGAGGCTGGTACTGCTGGCTGCTGAATGGCCAGAGTTGGGGGGGGAAGAAATGAAGCCTCCTTGCCTCATGAGCCTGACCTGGCATCCCACAATTCATAGATTCATAGATTAAGGGTCGGAAGGGACCTAGTAGATCTTCTAGCCCGACCCCCCGCCAGGGCGGGAGAACAACAAAAACCCCAAAAAGAGAAATGGGACTCAAACGAGTCCAGCTAGGTGGGCATCCAGCCTCTTCTTAAAGACCCCCAGGGTAGGGGCCAGCACCACTTCCCTTGGAAGTTGGTTCCAGCTCCTAGCCGCCCTAACGGTGAAGTAGTTTTTGCGGATGTTCAATCTATACCTCCTCTCCAACAGCTTGTGCCCATTTCTCCTTGTTATGCCAGCGGGCGCTAGGGGAAACAGCGTCTCCCCCAAACCCCTCTGGTCCCCCCTAGTGAGTCTATAGACAGTCACCAGGTCCCCCCTTAGCCTTCTCTTGTGGAGGCTGAATAGGTTCAGGTCCCGCAGTCTCTCACTGTAGGGTCTGCCCTGTTGCTCCAATACCCCACCTGGGATAGCTGAGGTGGGGCTATGGAGCAAAGGAGCCCTGTTCCTCATCCTCCTCCCCCTCAGATCTGGTCAGTCAGCAGCTGGGAGCTCCTGGAGTGGTCAGGTAGGATGGGGGAAGGGGGGAGGTCAGTCTCTTGGGAGGCTTCTGGAGTGTCCCCATCCACTTCCCTGGGCCAGTCCAGGCTGCCTTGCCTCCATCCCCCCACTCACAGCCCAACAGGTGAATGTCTGTTGAGTCAGAGGGTGCTCTAACTCATGGCAATTTGTGCGCCATGAGTTAGTGGGGGCCCTAATGCTTGTCTGTGCCCTGTCCTCAGCTAGTGATGGAAGTTTAGGTGGCATGTACTGGAACTCTCACAAGCCAACAACGTGAATAGCTGAAGGATCTTACTTATGGACTTGGGGAAAAACCGATCACCAGAATTGGGATTAGGAGGAACTTTTCTCCTGTGTTTATATTGGCATGGAGAGTTAGGATTTTTTACTTTCACCTGTATGCAAGATGTGATATTCTTTGAGGATCATTTAAGCATATTTTAACTTAATAATTTCTGTGACATTGCAGTAACCAATGCATTAGCAGTGTTCTCACTTCCACTGCTCTTTCCCTATTGCAGTTTGTATACTGTGGTTTTTTTTTTTGTTTTTTTTTTAATATTGTGCTTTATGGCTGTGATGTACAAGATGGTTTGGTTTTGTGTACCCTTTCAGACAAACAATTTTCTGAGAATGCACAAAACTGGGTTTGATGGCCTGGGAAGCCCTTTCCTGTCCTTTGTTCCTATGACTGTGCACATCTAGCCCATTTCCACTCTACATAAGCAATCAAAAATTCTAATATAAATTTGATACTCTTATGGCCCCTTTCAATTTCCTTGCTTAATTGCGGTAAGCAACAAGCCCGAAAGGAGTTTCAGATATGAAAATGATCAGAAATAGAAGATATAAGAAATTGAAATACTATTTCAAATCAAATTGGCATACTGCTAATAGTCATTATGTTACATACAATTTCCCTTGAAACTAGGACTATTACTACTTGAAACAACTGTTCTTCATTAGCTAACGTTAATATGGTTGTAACTGTAGGTATATACTGTAGGCGTAATACTACAGGCACCAAACCAGGGGGAAGAACTTGATCTGGAGTTCACCTGAGAATTGACTAAGGCTGCATGTGATATGGTCATCATGGGCAATTTTAATTATCTAGACGTCTCCTGGGAGAGAAACTCGGCCAAGTTGGATTGGTCATTATCTTTCCTGACCTGTGTTGAGGAGCAATTCCTGACTCTAGGTGCATGGACCAATCAGACATTACGCTCTGCTAGACTTGGTCCTGGCCAAAGAAAATGACCTGGTGGCTGACTTAAATATAGAGGGAAGTCTGGGCAACAGCAACCATGAAGCTATCATGTTCACTGTCTGATGTAAGGTAGACAAATCTGATAGCAGGATTGAAGTCTTGGATTTCAAAAATGCAGATTTCAATAAGCTTAGGTCACTAGTAGGGGAAGTGCTGCGGGGCTACAGACTGAAAGCGAAAGATGTGCACAAAGAGTGGATGTTCCTTAAGAACATGATCCTTGAAGCACAAAGGAAGTCCATGCGGAGAAAAGGTAACAGAAGGGCTAGGAAGCCCTCTTGGCTAAACAGGGAAATCACAGGCCTCTTAAGAAAGAAGAAAGAGAAAGAGACTTATAAGAAAGAAGAAAGAGGCTTATAATCAATGAAAGCTTAGGGCAGGCCCCAAGGAAGACTATTCCACGATGGCCCACAGTTGCAGGGAACAGATAAGACAGGCTAAAGCAGCAACCAAACTTAGATTAGCAATGGGAATCAAGGACAAGAAGTCCATCTTTAGGCACATAGGGAACAGGAGGAAAACAAATGGGAGTGTGGCAGCATTGCTCAACAGCTCAGGAGAGCTGGTTACCAGCACCCAGGAGAAAACTGAACTCCTGAATGACTGCTTCACCAAGGTCTTTCACCAGACCAAGGGGAAAACACTAACAGGTAGAGTACAGAATGAGTATGGTAGGAATAATTGACTTCCTACTATTGCCATAGAATTGGTGTATGACTGAATAAGAAATTTAGACATATGCAAGTCAGTGGGGGACCGGGTGATCTTCATCTGAGAGTGCTGAAGGAGCTGGCCAAAGTCATTGTGGAATCCCTGGTGAAAATCTTCCACAACTCGTGGTGCTCTGGAGAAGTCCCTGAGGATTGGAAGAGGGCCAATGTTGTGTCCATCCACAAGAAGGGCAGGAGGGAGGACCTGGGTAACTATAAGCCAATCAGCCTAATTTCTATCCTAGGGAAAATATTAGAAAAGTTCATCAAGTAGTCTATCTGCGATAAGCTTGCAGAAGGTAAGGTTCTGAATGACAGCCAGCATGGCTTCATTGCAGGCAGGTCTTGCCTTACCAACCTCATCTCCTTCTATGACCAGGTAACTTTCCACCTGGACACAAGAGCAGGTTGATATTGTATACCTAGACTTCCAAAAGGACTTTGATCTAGTATTCCATGATGTTCTCATGAGAAAATTGAAGGATTGTGGGCTTAACTCCGAGACAGTCAGGTGGGTGAGAAACTGGCTCCAGGATAGGATCCAGAGAGTCATAGTGAATGGATCTCTGTTATCCTGGCAAGAAGTGGGCAGTGGTGTCCCACAGGGGTCAGTCCAGTACTTTTCAACATCTTTATTTAACTATTTGGATGTAGGAGTGAAGAGCTCACCGGCCAAGTTCACGGATGACACCAAGTTATGGGGAAGCATGCTTATACTTGAAGATAGGCTACAGATACAGGTGGACCTAGGCAAGTTGGCTAGCAAGATGGGTGGATCAGAATCTGATGAAGTTCAACATCGAGAAATATAAAGTGCTCCACCTTGGGACGAGCAATCCCCAACACACCTGCAGGCTTGGTGGCACCAAACTGTCTAGCACCATGAATTAAAGGGACCTGGGGGTAATAATACACCACAGTATGAATTTGAGCTGGCAGTGTGATGTTGTAGCCAGTAGGGCAAATAATACTCTGGCATGCATCAATC
>NW_017728993.1:73713505-73720883 GCF_001723915.1 Gavialis gangeticus
GGTGTCTTTTTTTTTTTTCTTTTTTTTTTTTCCTGCTGTACTCAGCACTGGTGATACTGCAGCGGGAGTACTGCATCCAGTTCTGGGCACCACAGTTTAACAAGGACATGGACAAAATTGAGAGAGTCCAGAGAAGAGCCACTCATACATAGGTGACTGATGCCTCCCAAGTCTGGGGGGCACCAGATTGTTGATGGGGGGGGGGTCCCCCAGCAGCTGATCACTGACTGGGCGGGGAGGGGGAGTCTCCCAGCAGCTGATTGCTGAGCACAGAACTACCAGCAGTGAAACCAGAAATGCACTTCCACCATCACTTTTGGGTGCATAGCCAATCTCAGGGGGTGCACATTCACCCCCTATGCATTGCCAATGCACCCATATGATCAGAGTCTTACGTTGCAAGCCATATGAGGAAAGGCTAAGGGATCTGGGACTCTTCAGGCTGAAGAAAAGAAGGCTGAAGGGAGACTTGGTAGCAGCTTACTGCTACATTAGGGGAGTACATAAAGGGCTCAGTAAGCAACTGTTCACCAGGGCACCCGAGGGGAAAACTAGGAGTAAAGGCCATAAACTCCTGGAACACCAAAGTCGGGCTTTACATTAGGAGAAAAATTTTGAGTCAGGGTGTCCAGACTGCGCTATAAGCTCCCTCCAGAGGTGGTGTAATCACCTACGCTGGAAATCTTCAAGAGGAGACTAGATAGTCACCTTGCTGGGGTCATCCTCCTGCCAGGGAGGGCATTGAATAAGAGATCCCTCTAGAGCAGGGGTGGACAAAATGGCAGATCCAGCCAGAAGCTGGATTCCATTTCCCAACAACCCCTGCCCGTGTCACAGTGGCCAGTTTCTATGGAGACCCCAGTAGTGGCAGTGCTGTGATAGTGTGGGGCTGGGGTTTCCAAGGAGACTGGCCCCAGCAGCACTGGCAGGGTATGTGGCTGGGTGGGGAGCTGCTCTGGGGCTGGGATCTTGCAGTGGTGACAGCGTGGCCCAGGGTCACGGCAAAGCCATGATCTGCTGCCTGCACACCCCTGCCTGAGGCATGTGGGCAGCAGATTGCAGCTCTGCTCCAGTTCCGGACCATACTGTCACTGACACAAGATCCCAGCCCTGGAGCAGCTCCCTGCCCAGCTGCATGTCCTGCCAGTGCTTCTGGGGCTGGTCTCCATGGAAACCCTGGCCCCATGCTGTCAAGGTGCCGCCACTTCTGGGGTCTTCCTGGAAACCAGCTGCAGCAACGCAGGCAGGGGCTGCTGGGAAATGGAGTTTGCCATGAGCCCAATTTGGTGTAGGGGCTGGACTTTTCCTGTGCCTGCACTGGAGCTCTCCAGTTTGATGCTCCCCCTCCATAGCACCCACTGTTGGAGACAGAATATTGGGCTAGGTGGACCATAGGTCTAACACAGGATGGCACTTCTTATGTTCTTATATCAAGCATATGTTGGATAACAATAATCTTTTTCTTATTACCTTTTTCAAATAAATGAAAGCTCGTGTTCCAAAGATGTGAGGAATCCCTCTGTCGCTGTATCTGTTTTTCAAGAAGCTAATACCTTTGGATTTCTTTTTATACTTATTGTGTCAGTTTAAGGTCCCTTATTCATTGGTATTAGCACCTGGAAAGAGAGCTAATTTAAAAAAATTGCTTATCTCTAGGATATCTCATACTGTTTCATCCAGCAAGTCTTCTGGTTGAAACTTTAAAATAGAAGTAAGTGGAATGTAACTTGTACATGGACTACTGTGCAGAGGTTGATTTCTTGCCCTAATCTCTGCAAAGGTGCATACAAACTGTGTTTGTGCTGAAATAGTTATCAAAAGAAGTCAGCTTTATCATGTTATATAGTTAGTTAATGATGGAAATGCCTGTCTAAAGGATAGGAAGTAATACCAACTGCTGGAAAAAATAAGGAAGATGCAAAGAAAATAAAAGGTTGTCATAAATGGAAGAAGGCAAAGTTAAATCACTTAAATCTAAGTATATGAACCCTCTGGTTCTCCCATTTTGGAAGACCTTGTTGCCTATTAAATTAATCATGGAAAACAATGGTGCTATATTGCCTCTCATCTTGCAACTGCATTGCACAGTTCAAAAGGAAAGGAATTGTCTCTGTATCTGCTTGCACACAGATTTCATACCTTTTGTTGTGGTCATCCTTTGAAGTTAAGTGCTTAGGCTTTTGGTACATTGCTTCATAGGAAGAAAAATGATTTTATGTCTTTGACAGTGGTGAATGAAGTAAGTGTTTGGGATGGGGGATAAGTATAATAAATGCATGGAGGTAGCAGGAGGATAATCACTGGAAAGCCAATAAAAAGGAGTCTGAAGTTGTGAAGGCAAGTCAACGTTTAGGGGATATTGATAATATTAATATTTTTTTCTCCTTTAGAAAACCTGGTTCAAATTTGCCAATTTAATAAATGTTTTAAATAAGCATAAATATTTACTGAAACCCAGAATTCCTTTTTATTAGATCTCACAGTTATAGGGCTAGCTGTATCTCTGGACCCTGAGTATAACTCTTCAAGAGTTAGGTCATGTGCTTTTATCTATTCTATTCTTGGAGAGGCCCTGGAGAAGTTTAGGGACCACTGGGCTATACACATGCTCCAGGGTGGAGGGGGGGTGCTTTAATTACAGCAGCTCTGAGATTAATTGAAGCACCTGCATTCAAAGAACTTTAGTTAAAATGCTCCCACCACCATTTTGAAATGCAGGGGGGCTGAATACACATGAAACGGAGGCTGCTGGACTGTGTTAATTAGCAAGCTCCAGCAAACTCACACCAAACTCAATTCATTGAGTCTGATCCAATAATGGGTGCTAATTAGCATGAGTCAGAGTAGAGGTCTGTCACATGTATAGAATACAGACCCTATGGGAGTCTATAACTAGGAGTATCCAGTGTTCACAAACCTTCTTAAACAAAAGCATTATTTAGCAGTGG
Organism: Gavialis gangeticus; assembly: GCF_001723915.1. NCBI lineage: Eukaryota > Metazoa > Chordata > Crocodylia > Gavialidae > Gavialis > Gavialis gangeticus. The sequence goes on from NW_017728993.1 coordinate 73,716,454, forward strand.
GAACAAATCATTAGAGAAAAAAAGATTTCAAAATGGCAAACAGATGATTTTATTATGAAAATTTGTTTTATCTAAAGTCTTACCATCCTTAAGGAGTAAACAAATCAGGTCAAACTTTCTTTAGATTCCTGCACCTACTTTGTCTCTGAAGCAGTGATCAGGCCTTAAGTTTCATTTAAGTAGCTATGCTTGGAAGTAGTGTAAAAAATAAATAAAAAAGGACCCTTTAGTCAACATACGGTATGGAAAACTGTACAGTGCTAGCTGCTTTAAAATGGGAGGGATAGCTGCTTGAGAGTGCACAGTAGCAGTTATGAAGTTATGTCTGCATGATTCTCTTGTGACAGAAGTAAGATGACCTGCCCTAACTTTGATCTTGAATGAAACCAAGATTAAAGTTGGATAGCTTTTCTATGCTTATATCACTACAGAGCCAAGCTGAGGAAAGAACCTGATCATTACAGTTCATAAAGGAGGGTGTTTGATTTTCTCATGCTGCTGGGCTTTGTTGGTGACCACATAAGATTGGGTATGAATCTTCCCCCCTGTCCTGTTGCTAGAGGTGTCATGTTTCTTTTCTTTTGGGGGGAGGGGGAGATAGTTTTGTTGTGTTTGTTTCTATTTTTGTTTTCTTTTTTGTTTTTGACCTTCCTCAAAATCCTCAGTCTTGGCTTCTGTGGCAGTGGCTCCTGCTGGGTTTAACACACAGATTCTCCTGGCTAGAGGGTCTTGCCCCTCCACCCAGGGTCAGACTGATCACAACATTTGGGATCTGGAAGGAATTTTAATCCATGATCAGATTGGTACAGACTGAGGGGAGTTGGTTGCCTCCTCTGTAGGAGGCATGGCCTTCTTCTTTGAATCTTGAATGCATTTTAACACCCTTGCACCAGCAGGACCACCATTGTCTCCCTAATTAGTGGCTGGTTAGGGTGCTTTTGGTGTCTTTGGGTAATATGCCTTCAGTTGTGTGACAGGGTTGATCATATTCTTTTAGGAATAGTTAAATAAGGATAGAGCCTTGGAATAGTTTGGCTAATGATGATCTTGCCTGGAGCAGGGGATTGGGCTAGATCTCCAGAGGTCCCTTCCAGCCCTACTTGTTTATGATTCTATATCAGTATCCTTTGACATTTATGTAGTTGTTACACCTGAAGAAGCTGGAGAACCACTGGGTAGGCCAGTGATTCTCAACCAGGGTGCCTTGGCACCTTGGGGTGCTTTAAGATGCTTTCAGAGATGCTGTAAGGTATCACAAAATGTTAACACTGTTCAGTGTGAAAACATGATTCACAAGATAATCTCAGGGATTTTAAATAGGAATTGATAGTGTTAAAAACAGTCTGATCTGTTGTGGTCCTTTTGAGCTTGGTGCAACAAAAGAGTGGACGTAGTATTTCTCAGTAGTTAGAAACAGAGTGAAAACTAAGAGCTAACATCTCAGGGATGCTGCAAGGTATCACTGAATACATATCTGGCTGGGGTCATCTGACCACAGCACTCTTTCCTGCCTAGGCAGGGGGTCAGACTCAATGATCTGTTGAGGTCCCTTCTGACCCTAGCACCTATGAATCTATTTTACAAGGGATGCCTTGAATCTAAAAAAGGTTGAGAACCACTGGGGTAGGCTCTGGTAATGCACAGAAAAATCCAGGAGTTATTGTGGACCAGAAACTGACTATGATCCAAAAAGTTACTAGCATACTATATGAAGAACATTGCTAACAGGTCAGTGAAATGATTCTTCATCTTCTGCTCTATTCGGCACCAGTGAGGTCTCTCCTAGAGAACTAAATTCAGTTTGGGCGCCACACTTTAAGAAACGCATGTGCCAATTAAGAAGAGTCCAGAGCAGAACAACTATGATTACAGGTCTGGGAAAGATGACTTAATGGGAAAAGTTGAAGTTGGATTACTTAGTCTGGGCAAGAGAAGATGGAGGAGGGATTTAATAACAGTTTTCAAATACATGAAAGGTTGTTATAAAGAAGATGGTGATAGAATACATTCTCTGGCTGTACGGGACAAGATGAGGTGTAAGAGTCTTAAATTGCAGGAAAGGAAATTCAGGTTGGATGTTAAGGAAGAACTTTCATGCAATGAGGGTAGTTAAGCATTGGAATGGATTACCTACAAAGATTGTAGAATCTCCATTCTTGGAAGTGTTTAAGAGCAGGTTACATAAACATTTGTCTAGAATGGTTTGGACTGGGATGATTCTGCTTTAAGCAGGGGGCAATACTAGATGACTTTCTGGGATTCCTTCCATCCCAACTCTTCTATGATTTTATAGTAGAGGCTATAGTGGCAAGGAATATTGTAGACAAGCTTTCAGTCTAATTCCTCCTAAATGACTTCCTTGGGGATTAGTTCCTATTAATCTAACCTAAATTGTTTTGTCCTTTAGTGCTTGTAGAACCTTGTAAAACCTTTCTGTTCTTGTTAAAACCAGTTTTATAGACTGGTAGGAAAGGGTGCAAAATTGATCCATTAAGTACTTCTGATATTGTCACTTGACAGCCAGTCTTTAAATTGAAATTTGAGATGGGGTGGATCTGGGAAGGCAGGGAGGAGAGGGGTCTGTGCAGATGCACTCCTCTCTTGAATTCCTTCTCCATTCTTCCTGTCTTCAGGAGATGAGGGTCCAAACATGACAGAGCTGAGCTCCTTAGCCCCTCTTCCCTGGCCTAACAGGCAGTCAGCAGCATTGCTCAGTCAACTGAGGGCCTGGTTTTGTTGCCAGGCCCTTCTTCCTGAGCTCAGCAGGAATGCAACAGAGCCTGCCAAGTCATCTTAGGGCCTCATCCTGCTGGAGCTGAGCTGCCTGGCCCATTTTGCTCAGCAAGGGCTGCTAGTCATGACTAAGGGACCCACCAACATCACAATTACATGGATTTTACAGAAAACATGAAATTGGGCATTGCCCACAAGATCTGGATAAAAAGAAAAGAAAACTTACCAAAAATAAAATACTGGCTCCCTAGAGGGAGCCAGCAGTCCTCACGATGCTGTGGCCCACCTGATCAGCCTGCTGTCAGGAAGGGAGAAGAGGGAACTGCTGGTACACAGGAGAGCCCAAGATGTTTGCTGCCCCAATCCCTCACCACTGATTGGCTGAGAGGGATGCCTGTCATGTGGCCCCACCCCTTGCCACCATTTTGCAGCAAGGGGCCGGGCCACATAATGGACAGCTCACACAACCAATCAGCAGTGAGGGGTGGGGCTGTAGGACAGACAGCCCTCAGAGCCAATCAGTGGTGAGGTGCAGGGCTACGGGACCCCTTGGCCAATCAGCGGCATCCCTTGAAAATGACAGCTGGTCCCATGATCTACCCACAAAACTGGCCAGCTGCCTTCTTGAGTTGGGTAGACCCCTGATCATGACCATAGCCCCCCACTCCCCTGCCCCATGTTTTCATCATCTTGGATCCACTGTTGGTTAGAGAGAAATGAGTTCCTTACACTTTTTTTAAAGCGAACCATGTGAAGGTTTAAAATAAATAATTAAAAAATAAATATTACATAAATTAATCATTGAATAAAAAAATGAAAAGATTAAGAGAGAATCAACTGGAAATTGACATACTGCCAACTTAGTTAGGTTCAACAGTGCCTTACTGGCATGACTATAATCTTGCCAAAATGTAAAGAAATTTGTTTTCACTCATACCTGGTACTGGGGACAGGAAGTCACAGTGCTTTTGGAATTTTATCGCCCCTGGCTATTTATAATTATTGTACACTTTTGATTCTGAAGCAGTGCTTTACTGGAAAAAATGCAGCCAGTGAAAACATCTTCAGCTAATATTAAATAAGCATAATAGTGGATCTACCCTGCCATGTACCAGCTGATGAATTGGTATAATTATTTTAATGGGCAGACTATTTTCATATGTTCAGTAAGATGCACCCACTCACAGTAGGGGAGCTCTCCAGACTCCTCCTGATCCTTGGCAGTGAATTATGAGCCTTTTTGGAAGTTTGTTTGGGAACCTATTTTAGTAAATTTATGGTATGTTGCTTATTTACCTGCTATCTCCAGTGTGTTGAGATGCTCACACACAAAAAAAACTAGAAACACCAAAAACAAAAGTTGTCTTGTATTTGCAGTTGTCATCCCTAAAACATTCATACTGTAATTGCTTCATGACTTATGACATTGTCTTTATAATTAGAATTTTTTTAATTGTTACTATATAGTGATTCTAGGTAAGAAATCCAAATATGTTCTGCAGAGTTTGAGGAAAGTCACACATCTAAATTCATATGTTAATAAAATCTGTTAACAATTAATGTCAATACAGACAGGCCCTTAGCTGCTGGTACAAAATCATATCAAACTTTAAGATTCCATTTTATACCACTTATTCCACAATGATGTCCTGTAAACTTGACTTTTCTTTCTAACTCCCCCCCCCCCCCCCCCAAAA
>NW_017728993.1:73721009-73727194 GCF_001723915.1 Gavialis gangeticus
TTTCTAACCCCCCCCCCCCCCACCAAAAGAGGGCAACAAAAGACATGCCTGTCAAATAGCTGACAGAACAGATTTATTGTAGTACTTAAACCTTGTGGAAGTGAGCTTTTTTCCCCTCCTGTATTCTGCCTCGGGGGGTAAACGCTCCAGCATATTACTTTATTTGTTTTGCTTCTGGACAATTCCGTGCATGAAATGAAACAATTGCAGTGTTTGGGATATGAGGCATTGGACTCAATACAAGGCTTCCTTTGTCAGCATAACTGCTTTAAAATCATGCACAGCATATATTTTTGCAAGTTATTCCACAAACTATTATTTTTCTGCAAAAATGGAGCCACACCAAGCATCTCTTGAAGTCACTTAACATAGCTGCAGACCCTGATCCTACCATTAGACCCACAGGAGAGAAAATAGAGGTTCCTTCCCATATGGAATATGATTGCAGAATCAGGGATCTAGTTAAAGCTGTGAAATCTTACTGAATCCCAGCCTTCTAGACTTGAATAAAATGTTACCTCTATGAAATTAGCAAAACTGGTGAAAACAAATGATATTTCGTTGTAAAGCATGTTTGTGTTAATGTGTAGCGGCTTTGACTTGCAATTATTCCTTAATAAGTTACCATGAAATTACCATAATGCATGTAAACAAGTAAAAACAGCTTCTGTCTGTGAGATAAAAGTAGATTAATGACTTTATCCTTATTTTCAAGAGCAGACTGCATTTAATATCTATTAAGGCCTGCCTGTTTCAAGAAACTCTTGCATATTGATTATTTTATTTCAGAAGGAAAAGTACCGTATTGGTAAACATACAAGCGGTCATTAGTGCAAGTGCAGAACCATCATTATAGCTGCCTACTAGTTGGCAATATGTAATAGTATTTTTATTGTTTGCTAAGTTCCAACGAAGTGTTTGATTTTGAAAGAGAAAAAGCTTGTAATGGCAGAGCTAGAGAGATGGTACATATTTACCATATTTACTTACATACCCCCCTACACAATTCCCTCTAAAATTAGGCATCGAAGCTGATTTTTCTTTACTGAAAAAAGCAAGCCTGGAGATACTGTACATGACATGCAGCTGCCAAAATGGCTGCCAGTTGTGTCTGATTTAGCAAGCATAAGATGTCCCTGAACACCACCTGCTCCTAGGGGGATTTTCTCTACGTCACATAGCTAGGCATGGCTCTGAAAAAATCTTTTTGTTTCCATTATGCCTTCCAAAAAAACAAGGTGTGTTTTATTTGAGGGCTGAAGCAGGACCGCATCCTTGGGGCAGCCATGATGCCCCCTGGTGGTGATGTGACTTCTGCCCCTGCTCTGGCTCCTCAGGGGTACCCTCCCTTTCCCTCACCTGCCATGCCTTGATGGAATATTGTGATGTTAAGGGGGGCTGCCCAAGTATACCCAGATGACCCAAATCTTGTCCCTCAGACACTGAGCTGTGGCTCTCTTGGCCCTATCAGTGCTTCAGGGCACCCTTTGCCTTATGGGCTATATTTGTGGCCTCCCTCCTCCCCTGTAGCCACACCTATGCCTCACAGATGTTACTCCTTATTCATTTTTGGAGGGGCCCCAAATGCAGGTTTTGGCCCTCAGGCTTGAACCTTTGTCAGGGCCTCAGCCTTCCCAGCATGGGCCCTTTTATTCTGGCTATGCCCCTCAACCCAGGTCCTGGACTTTGACTCCTGGGCCCTAGCTCTGTCTTGTGCTCTAGGCCCCTGCCCCTAAGCTCTTCGGGTCCCCAACCCCAGACATGGCTGGTCTTACTGTACTAGCCCTCTGGGTCTCTGACCCCATGCTCATTTGCTTTCACTATATCAGCACTTAGCCCTCTGGATCCCAAAACCCAGGCAGGAATGCCTGTCGCAGAGTGCCCCACCAGGCACCTCTCCATGGCCTCCACAACTCCCCTGTAACCTCAAGCCAGTCCTCCGGTATCCAGCTTAAATGCAATATAAATGCAAGCAAGTTGCTTCACAAACTAAAAGTCTCCCCAATCTGGGTCAGTCCCCCCTGCAGGCTATACTTCCCTTGGAGCCCTCTCATCCCAGTTCTACTGGATGGCTTAGGTTCCTGCGTGCCTGTCTTCAGCAGCCCTTCTCTCCCTCGGACTCTTCTCTTTGCAGCATGCAGGACCAGACTTCCTGCTTGGCCTCAGGCACTGGGCTTAGGTGCTCTCAAGCCCCACCCCTTCCTGTCATGTGGCTCCCCACTTTGGCTTCATGGCTAACCTGCTCTCCCCTGCTATAGCAGCCAGCTGCTGTCCCCTCTTAAAGTGACAGGGGCCTTGACCCCTGTTACAGGGGCCTGTGGCAAAATATATATTTCACAAGCTATTGGGCTGCTTCAGCTTTTCTGAGCCAGAGACAGAGCTTTGAGGTGGGCAGACAGGGCTAATCTGGAGACAACTACTTTGACTAATTGTTGTTGTCTGCCACAGCTGAGCTGGTATTTGGTTGGTGGGCAGGGCCTATTTTGTTGGTAGTAGTCCTAGTGTCTGGAGGGAAGCTGTATAGGCACAACTTAAGGGCCTTTTGAGTCCAATCCCCCCTGTTCTTTGCACAGATGCAGGATTTGCTGTATCTAGGACACCCAAGGTAGTTACCCATGGATAAGTTATCTGGCTTGCTCCATCTTACCTGGGATCATAGGAGAAATAAAATTTCAACAACCTTAAAAAAGAGAGGAGGCTTGGGTGAGCTAAACAAGGCTACCCAAGGGTGTCAGTGAGGAAGGAGCTGACAAGCTAGAGAGACAGAAACAGACAGGAAAATGGAGAGATGATTTCTGGCTTCATTCTACCAGAGCGGTACCTGGTTAGGCTGAAGGTTCTTACAAAAGTCTAAGTGATACAGTATTTACATTTTGTACTTTTTAGAAAATAATAAATTTGGCTGTATTTTGAAGGAGCTGCTTGATTCACTTTATTTCCATCAGAGGAAATCGCTTCTAGGGTCCTAACCCAGTGGACTGGCTAAGTTAGTAGCAGATGGTATCCAGGAGACTAACTCAGGCTCTGGGTGAATTGCAATATTCTGTCTCCCAGAGAAGTAAATGCTTGTGGCCTGATGCCTCTGGGGTACACTTAGTGAGACCCCTCAAATTGGGTAGTGTGTGAGTTAGCCCAGTAACACCACTTATTGAGAGGTATCTCTCTTCTGGGGTTGTAGTAATCTTCTGTGTTCCCATTTGCTTTTCAAGCTCTCTGTCTTCATCTTGGGCATTTGGTCATTTTGTGAGATTCCATCTGTGTTTACGTGCCTCTTAGGATAGTCATTCTGATCGTTCTCTTTAAAAAAAGTTAGAAACACCAGCAGTGTAATCACAAATTGGTGACAGCATGCAATTTGTTCACCACCTTAAATTAGTAGCTTAGAAATATTCTTTTCCCATATGGCTAATGTTTATGTTTAATACAACATATATTCTTAAAGACATGGAAAATGTTCTCTGTCCTTCTAAAAAGGGGTAATCACAACAGGAACCTCATTAGGATGCATTTAACATTCATTTCAGTTTATCGTTCCTCTCACCTTACACAGTTCTGATATACCAGATGGAAAAATTGTTGACTAACTAATCTATTCTATGTCATTGTATTTTTTGTAACTTAAGGAAAGTGAAGAGAAAATGTATCATGGGATATGTGCAGAGGAAAATGCAGAGGAAGTTGTCCTCGCCTATGACTTCCAGATAAGATAGCTGATAAATAAATATGTGGAAAAACACTTCTGTCTGGATAAAGAACAATTCAAAACCAAGAGAACTTAAAATATAAAATCTGTGTCTAGTGACTGTTTGTCTTGCTGTTGCAAAGTTGCTTGCTTGCAGAGACATTGAATAATTTGGTTTCATTACTATTTGCTAAATGACTACTGCTCCCAACCTTTCAGCAATAGGTTCTAATATTTTCAGTGCCACTCATTTGGGGTAAGACTTCATTTACTTAAATCTTTATAAGATTTTTTTTTTTTTATGGAATATGTTCCTACACTGAGGCATATGAATGGCATGCTGTACCATGTAGTATAATACTGCCCTAAGGCTGTCAACTGCAGTTTTGCAAATCAATATACTTTTCAACATCCTTTACAAAGTAGCCCACATGGCTACAAAGGGTTTAGTCAGTTCAGTGTCTACTTTTAAAATAAGGAAAAGTGAAATGAGAGAGAGGTTTTGAGGTTGTTGGCTACAGAGGACCAACTCATGGGATCATAATGAATTCTAATTTATCGTACAGGATGTGACATTACCAATAAAATCAGAAATGAAAACTTTGAGTTATGAGGGGTACTGGGCACCTTAATGCACATGTGCACACGTACCCGCTCACTCATTCAAACTTGTGTATAGTAGCTGCTGTAGTGACTGAGAGCACTGGTGTCAGGATATCTACCTATCCAAGGCCCTGGAGTCTGCTGTCAATGGTCTGCTTCCTGCAACACAAGGTATCCTCCAGAAGGGGATTGCCTGCTTGTCCTTCTGTCTTGGTAGGTCAGGTGCTGGATGAGAGGGAGCCACTGAGGGTCACATTTCACTGCCATTTATCCCTTTCTGGCAGACTTGTGTGATCCCTCAGCATCATTCTGGCTGCTCAATCTGGAGGTTGGGAGTCAGTTTCTGAATTTTAATTAATTAACAATGGTATTGTTAAAGGTTGCAGGAATAATCAATAGGGTGGGTGCTCAGCCACAGGAATCAGTTCCTTGGCTTGATTAGCCTAAAATGGCTTGTAGAGTTTTGCAATGGTAAGATTCTCTGGCTAGGCTATTGTCATTTAATTTCCTACTGATCATCGTACACTTGCATTCACTCAAGGGAGACCAGCCCAATATAGCAGATTTTATCACTTTTCATTTACAATTTCAATGTGGTTTTTAACAATGGTCCAGTGTGTAACTTCATTCTACAAGGAGTACATTCCTTAAGGGTTTAAAAGTATAAAATATAAAATGCCATGGTAAAGATGAGACAGATGAAAAGTAAAAATGCACTGTGAGAAATATATAAAATGCCATACGAGGTAGTGAGGATCAAAGGCTACTGGGAACAGTAAGTGAGTTAGGTTAGCACCAGGATATATTTAGTTTTTGCAGTGGATATTTTAGTTCTTTTGTTTTCTTTAGTGACACTGAAATTAATTGATATGTAGATGTAGTTTCTAGGTTTCTCCTACAGAAAGCCACTTCAGCTTTCTGGCTTGCTCTGAGCCTTGCCACACCCAGGCAGTGAGTGTGCTAGGTCTCTGCCAATACTTAGAATAAGAAAGGCACAAAATGGAAGGGGGAGGGGTGCAGGCAAGAAGGGGCTTTTGTTGTATCAGTGTCCAGAAGGGAAATGTACAAAGGGGCTTTCTGCTACAAGGTGATGTTTAAAGGTGAAACAGAGATTCTAAATAGATGGAAAAACACAAGTGAGAAAATGATTGTGAACTGTGGAGAGATGTCGGGAACACTGCTTTTCCTTTGCTAACAGCTCAGGAAATGTTGTTTTCTTTGTGTGATATAAGAGAAGGGATGTTTCCTCAGAGCTGCTCTTTCTAATTGGCTCATGAAGTGAAGGTCCAAGCCACAGGGTGCCTGATGTGCAAACTGCAGAAGAAACAAGGTCTGGATGGGGAATTTCTGTGGATCTGTCTTCCTACCTTTTCGTGGGGTTAGAACCCAGCCTATCAGTGAAAACAACGACCCAACTAGGGAGTTTTTCATTCACTTACCTCCAAAGGAAGATGTGCTTCACTATAAACTCATGTTTCCCTCCAGAGGGAGAAAGATGAGCCACGATTTCCAGCATCCATTTTTCTGGGCGGGGAGGAGGGATGGGGGGGAGGAATTGAATGCCTGTGACATAAATAAACTATTGACTGTATATACTTTAAATGATTAAATTTTCTAAGATCAATTTTCTGTGATGGAGAGTACTATGGCAGAGGTACAAAATACTTTATTGCAGACGTGTGATATTTGCAACTGAAATGATTACGGACAAATTAGTTTTTCCGAAGGAAATTTGTGAATGACTGTGAATATTTACATTATGTGTTTTTGACAATTCACAAAAAGTGAAAACTACTGAATACACATTTTTTGGCAAGTAATATTTGCTAGTGCATAGCTACTTTAGGTTTCTTGTTCTTGAAGCCAAAGAACTTAAGTGGATCTAAAAATGTCTGGTTTC
>NW_017728993.1:73732194-73735147 GCF_001723915.1 Gavialis gangeticus
TTGAAGCCAAAGAACTTAAGTGGATCTAAAAATGTCTGGTTTCTCTCTCTAACAAACTGTTACTAAGTAAAGCAACAAGAATATTACATGTTATCGTAAGAATCTGATAATGCAGTAGCTGTGGCTTGCCATCAGTCTATAATAAGGTACAATAAAATCACCGTAATATATATATATACATATAACTTCCTTCACTGAAATAAAACCGAATTAATAACTTTTTCTGTGTTTATAGAAACAAACACTATTTAATGCCTGTTGATTCTCAAAACATTCTTCATACACAATTAATAAATTTATTTAAAATGGAAAGAGAAGAGATGGTTAATAACAACAGTGGCAACTTCCTTGCATGGCCATGTCAAACCAGGATTATTAGAAGGAAAATATGCATCTCTTTCATGAAGCATGGCACTTTTTCATATAAATTCTGTGGTCTAGTGGTTAGAAAAGGACACTGGGAATCAGTTGACTTGGGTTCTAGTTCTACCATCTGATTCTGGTACTTGCCAGCAACTTACTGTCAACAAAACACTTTGGGCCAGGCTCAATTCCAACTATTAGACATCTAACTAGATTTGTACCCTGTTGAAGTCCTGAAAATCCCTTAATTCCATTTGTGTGACATTCTGAGATGCTACTGTTCAGTGGTTAATGTGCATTTATTTAGTAGTTGTATAATTAAGTACTAAATAAATGCACAGTAACCAGAGTTACCATGCACTAGGACCAGCGAACGTCTTTTAAGTAGGCTAATAATACTGCACATTAGCACTGTTATCACTGTGGTGTGCTACTGGACAGTATTGTTTGGCTACTGTGAGGTTAGCATTTCATGTAGATACACCCACAGTCATCTTATTTTTAAGACTGAATCATAAAAAACAGCAAGGAGGAGCAGGCCCTAGCAACCTTTTGCATTCATAATTTTTCAGGACCTTAAGTGGGGTGGAATAGAATTACATGTAGGCACCCAATAGGAAGAATATAATCTGGGCTCTTCTCAATGCATACATTCATTTCCTCCTCTGTAAAATTGTCATAATATTAACCAGTCGTGTAAAGTGTTCTGAGATCTTTAGAAAAGTACCATACAAAAATGAAATTATTAGTACTATTTATTAGGCTCTGTCACTAGTAAAATTTTCAAATTCATTTGTTTGTTTATTTTCCTTGTTGATTATCAGAAGCTTAGGGAGGAATGAGAGAACTTAATTTTTTTTAAATGAAAGATTTTTTTTGTTTTTAGGGTCAGATTTTGAATCACATTAACACATTCAAAGATGCATATATGTGCCTGTAGAAATTTTATAGAGATGCCTGAGAAAGCTAAGCACCTAACTCACTTTGAAAGCAATCTTCAAATTTCTAAACACTAGACTCAATAAAAATTCAGAATTTCTATCCTGAGGGAAATGCCAAGAGTTCAAAATTCAGATACATCTCAAATTAAGCTGAAAGTAAATTAAGATTGTTTTGAGAAATAAAATATTTCGTTTTGACATTTTAAAGAAGGTTGCACTGTTTTTGCAACCTTATTGGGACAGGTTCACACTGGAAAGCCACTACTGCACAGTGCATGTGCCCTCTTAACCTGGTAGCACATGTCTCCCTCCTCTTGCCCATCATGACTTGCTATTCCTTTAAGATGATTTAATTATGGGGAGGTGATACTTGTGGTCACTTGGTGGACTTGCTGCATTCACATCTGTGTTGTTCTTCTGCCTCCTCTTCTACACCTTGTTCCTTTCTACTCAGGTGTTGTTGTCAGATCTTGATGGTGAGTCTGGCTTCTACTTGATTCTCTTCCTTTCAGGTGCTGCACAAGGATTGAACTCATGTAGGACAGCACCTGCGTCTCTGCTTTAAAGTATTACAATGTAAACAGGTAACTGAACTTAAATTGCTCAGGCTAGTTGACCAGGCAAGGCATAGATGCCTCAGTATGGGCTGAGCCTCCTTCCTGGGTTAATAGACTTAGTCCATCTTGCCTTGAGGCACCATTTCTGGTTGCCTGTGTCTGGGCTACCTGCCTGCTGGCAGGTTGTTCCGGGTCCACAGGCTCCTTTTGCCTACATCCTGTTGGCACTGGATTTATGACTGAGATTACCTTGTTCCTGGTGGATTTAAACCTTTAGACCAACCATGGGTACTCAATTTGATTATAGGCACATTTTATTAATACACAATAATAGCAGATAAGAATGCAGGGAAGCCAAACAAAATAGCCTCCCCAATTCTATATCTACCAGTCCTAGGGCTGTCACAAAGGGAAGGTACATCTGGCTAGTATGTGAGCTTCACCCTGAGGCTCTCTCTTGAATGTCAGATGTCAGCAGCCTGAAGGTTGAGGCCCATCCCCTGCCAATGAGGTGGGTGAGATGGGCTGGTGGTGTGCCCTATGTTCATGGTGGCCTCGGGTTTCCGCCTCAGGGACACTTTGCTGTTTTGAAATTTCTCCTTTTGTATTCTTTTGCTCCTCTGACTTTTTTCACTCTTGGGCACCATTGATTGGTTTCCTGGTGCTCATTTTACTGTCCATGTTCTGTTCTGTCAGCATATTCCTTTGTTCCACAAACCCATCACATGCACACATCTTAATTTGGTTATTTACCAGGCCTCTTAATTTGATCTGTTCACCAAAACCAGAAATTCCAAGGGCTCTGCAGTTGGGCACTGTGACCTAATGCCACCTTATCTCATGTTATGAAACAATGTGGTACATGTCTTTAATTTCCCAGCCTGTGTGTCTGCTGGCTTCAGACATAGTGGGCCTTGAAGGAAACTTTGTCACAAACTGGTTTTTAGAAACCAACCCTCACCATTGTCCTGGACCACTGTTCTAATGCAATATCTAGTTTACCTATGAGCCATTTCCCAAAAGCAAACCTCTAAATACTATTTTCTAGCCATGACATGGTGCTGCACAGGCTCCTCCAAGATGGCTCTGCAT
>NW_017728993.1:73740147-73745680 GCF_001723915.1 Gavialis gangeticus
TTTATGGCCAAGAAATGCCACCGTCTCCTTGCTGGCTTTGCTTCTTGGTGGACTAGCTGACTCTTGAGATTTCCTGCTTCTTTTATACTGAATCATTTTCCATATTTTCCTTCATCCTTAATAAAGACCAATTAAAATGCTATGCAAATAACCTGACAAATTACAGTGGGGTTGTGCCTCCTTACTAATTCTCTGAATTTAGCCCAGATTGCTGAATGCTTATCTTTAGAGGAAAAATTCAGGAGTTTGCCTGGACAGCCATTTCTTCACTGTAATAAGGCATATCTTCAACTTGAGCTGTATGCCCTTCAAACAAAACTTCTGAAATTCAGCTTGCATTTTGGTGATAAGAAACAGTGCTTACACATACTCAGTAAAGCATAGCACAGACATTCTACCTACAGGCAGTATTACAAATAGAGATGTGTAGAAATTCTCTCACTCATAAATTAATTTAGTAACTCCAAATCTTTCAGTAGCTTCTTTCTGCACTCTGGACTTTCTGTTTTTCACTCAAAGATTTTTCACAATAGGCCATCTGTAGCCTAACTCCCCTAGCACACTAGTAGAAAGATTTGTGAATCCGGACACTTAGTATCTACACAAATTAGAAGTTAATGGAAGAACTTCCTTCAAATATCATACATAACCACATGAAATATTGTTAAATATGAAATGTAGCTATGAAATATAGACAAAAATGACTTCCATGTGTCAGAAACCAGACTGCTTTAAATTGAAGACATTTAGGATAGTTTTGTTAAAATATTACATTAAAATCAATCCTGCTTGGAAATATAAAACAATATTCTTATTGGGTGCCCATTACCATATAATGGGCCAGATACAGGCTTTTTGTAAGGATGGAAGAGATTACATTTGTTGTATTTTGGAAGTAGTTCTTTGTGGGAGATGCCAGATGTATGGAAATAAAGTGACATTGAATAAGGGGCTTTCTTTCCAGTTTTCACTTTAGTTATTCTAGTAGCACAGTTCTAAGGTCCTGAGAGTTTGTAATGTAGGACCAGTGTTAAATGACCAGTGTCATGTAGCCACTCCAGTGACATAGCTGGAACTAGGAGCCAACTCTCTTGAATTTGAACCTACACAGCCACACTGTTCCCTCTGATCTGAAACAGCTTGTAACAGCTGCATCTTACTACACTGTACATGCAGGTTGTATTTCCTTTCTTTACATTTTTTCCCTGTTACCTCAATTAAATGGCTCAACTTTTTAAATTATAAAAAAGTCAATTTCTGATTTTAAAGACCAAACAAAAGCTGATGGAAACAATAATCAAACCTGAACAACCGTGATGTATTTTCTGTTCCTTTTGAACATTTGCTCCCTTTTCCACCAACTCCACTAAAACGTTTATAATCCAGTGAAATTAGGTTCCTTTATCTCTCTAAGGAAAGGTCATATGATGATCCCTTACCTCTGTCTGATCACCTCTTGCCATTTACAAGTGCTGTGATGCAGTATGAATGGTAGAAAATTCCATCCTGAACAATCCATCTTTGTTTGTGCTTTCAAGGGTTCTAATCAAAGCTGGCATTTTACTGTCCTTGCTGATTATTTTCCTGTTAAAAACATTGCACCTATGCCTGTGTGCTTCAAATATTTACCTGTCCACCTTGAAACCTAGCATTCAGAGAAAAAGTGCCCATCATACATCTATCTAGATTGGCCAAACTGTAACAATGAACTGTGGTTTTACACACATGCGCGCACGCGCGTAAATATGGTGGCATTTGTAATGGATGGAAAGCATATGTGAAAGAAAAAGAAACAAGGGGTATGTACTTTTAAAAAGTCCTAGATATAAATCCCTTTAAAATTTTACATTTTTCAAAAAAAAGTAGTAATAAGATTAGAGAGTAATAAATGGCTCCTGCCCTTGTGGAGACTTCTGCTCAATCATAGTAATTTTGATTCTTTTCCCTTGACTTCAGTAGTAGTTAAACCTTTCCTTTGCTTCCCACGGTTACTTTTTTTTCTTTCTACAGTGTCAAATATAATTAGATTTTAGTAGCATAAAGTAATAGTGACTAGCCTCAGAGAGGCTGTGACAGCTTAGTTGTGTTACTGACAAGGTGAAGTCTAATTGAACAAAATATTATAGGTATTAGCTAACATTATCAAAGATTTCTGCTAAGCAACATAGACTGACAGATTTGGATGCATCTAGAAATATGTATCTTTTTGCTATGTGCCAAGAGATTCCATCCACACCCTTTCAATTCACAGATGGGGGGGGAAAAAAAAAAGAAATAGTTAAGGTGAGGTTATGGCTTGCAAATATCTACTACTTAAAATAAAAGCCACTAACCCCAAGAATTTCAGAGTTAAGTTTAAATTTACCTGGGTTTCCTTTAATTGAAATTTATAGTTAGGGTAGCCAGTCTTAACTAAGGCCTCCTGTTCCCTTTGACTGGAGATCAATGATTCACACTGCAGAGCAATGCTTTTCTAATTTGTTCCACGTGCATATTTTTCCATTATTAGATATAATGCATTGTCACACACTGGTCTTGTCTATTTTCAGATCCTACACATGTCACGATTAAGGTGTAGGAATATTTTGCATGTGGGAACATGTTATCTGTGTTTTCAGCAAATCTTGAATAATTAGTAAATCCATCATATAAGTAGGCTTTTTTTCAGAGGCTATGTCAAGCATCTTCAGCACATTGTAGAACTAGCCTTGTTGGAGGATGGAAGAATGATTGCCTTAAGTAAACTATTTGTCTCATGCAGATCCAGGGGGATTAAAGGGAGTGCACTGGTGTGGTCAGATCTGTCTTTTGGTGTAGCTCACTTGCTAGTGACTCCAGTCCCCCACAGCTGCAGTTGCCTAGGTCCCCTGCAGAATCTAAGGAGTGGCTGCAGCCCTGAGATGGTGGGGGATACCTGGGGGACCAATCAGGAAGCAGGTGAGGGCACTCACCAGGCATTGTTGTTGTCCCTGGCTAACCAGGAGCAGGCAAGCCCCAGGCCACTTCTGCTCTGATCCAGCTAGGGGCTGCCAGTAATTGTTGCATGGGCAAATCATTGATCCCTGTCACCTTGTCAGGATTTTCCCCTGTGGTCTGGGGCCTCCAGCTGCAGGGAGAAACTATTCAGGGTGCTAGGCTGGGGTGGGATCAGTGGCAGCAGTGGGCATCAAACAATTGCCTGCCAAGTTCTGCCATGATGCAATGTACCTGTTTCAGCCACCCCTGTGATGCAGTTGTATCACCTGTACCACCCATGGAATCCCCATGAAATCCTAGATCTACCCATGTCTATTTAGAATTTGTAATGCATTATAGGTTTATTTTGTATGTGACTCTAAAGAAGGTTTCAGTTGCCATCACTAAAAAAAAATCCTATTTGCTGTAACCATACAGATGAAAATCTCATGGTGAAAGGTGTCTAATCATAACTTTCTGCTTTTCTTAGCACAGTACCATGAGGGCAGAGTTAAAGCAGTTTGGGTACATTCAATATAAATATTTAGACTTTCTGCTTTTTAGGTTTCTTGAAACTCCAAATGTTCATGTTAAGATTTAGGTACTAAATTCCTTAAGGAGAGGAAAATCAGACTCACAATTAGAAGTATGCATTTGTGTGTGTGTGTGTGTGTGTGTGTGTGTGTTGATGCAGTAGAATTTAAAATGAATTGGAGATGGGGCTTCCTAATAAGGTTCTGAAATAGAAGGATGCATTAAAATTCTTCCCTTGTTTTGTGTCTTTGAAGCCAAAAGAGGGAGCTAGAGAGATCACAGACTTATCAGTTCATTCATTATTGATATCTTCTGCAACAATCAGTGCTTATCTTTTATGCAACAACATTCTGTCAGTTGCCCCAATCATAAAGGACGTGCAGTTTTGTCCTACATATTTGGCATATTAGATTAGGGCTGTCTAACTTCTAAGCTGTCTAGGGCCACAGCAATGGGACCCACAGCAGTGGGGGCCATGGGCCCCTTAAGCAATGGACTATATGTCCTCCTGCTGCATGTGGCTGGGTGCCCTGTCTGCTGCACTGCACACCCAGATACCACCCTGTACTCTGCTGCACCAAGCACCTGGACACCTTGCATCACACAGCAATGTGCCCTGCTACACCGTGCTTCTCAGAAACCCCATGCCACAGGCTCACCCAGTCAAAGGCATAGTAGTGAGCCTCTGTGACCACAGCAGGACTAGCTGCTATAGTACTTATTACTCTAAATTTTAGGTGGGATTGAGCGTAAGACTATTTTGGTCACAATTTGAAAACCTTGTTAGGATACACAACAGCAAAAACTTGTTTGTATTAATAAAGACAGTGCTTACATAGCCCTGGATTCAAGGGGAAAACAGGTCTACTGGCCAGGCTTCTCTGTTCTCTTGGGGAGTCTCACTGCTTTTGTCTGTCTTTGTACTTCCCCAAGGCTCAGCAAAAAAGTCACGTGGTTTAACCACAATTATATACTTAACCAAATATGGACAACTGTGCATTATGCATTGGTGCTATGCCAATCCTTTACTATTTCCTTGTATTACATTAGTGGACCTTATTACTGTCTGTAGTGCATGCTAACTCATGTCATTGCTACATAGGTCAAGCTTAGGTCATGTCATGGTCAGGCCTATATTACACATGGCCCATGCTGCACACAGCTTATAATGCATGAATGGCCTACAGTAGTGATTGCAGTGGAGTCTGAAAACATTGGGAGTGGGTCTTGGAAGATGCAACTTTCTCATGAAGTCATGGGGTATCTATGCACCTGACCAATGTGTTTATCAGGAGAAGTAAACCATGGATCATCTCCTGAGATGACCTGCCCTGTAGCTCCACAATGTACCCCACAAGATCTGGCAACATTGACCTCAGAAGCAGTGGCCTGTGCAGAATTTTGGGAATAGACCATATAGAAAGGTCGGATTGGAGCCACAAAGAAGAAGTGATTGCAGCTGTATGATCAGCCACTGCTGTGGTTGTGGCTGTTTTTGCACCCTCTGGAAGGCTGCACCCAGAGAGCAGTGGTGGATGAATCATTTTTGACCTGGAGGGATGTGGGCAGTGGGGTCCCCCAGGGTTCGGTCCTCAGATCTGCACTGTTCAACATCTTCATCAGTGGTTTGGATGAGGGCGTAAAAAGCACCCTGTTCAAATTTGTTGATTACACTAAGATGTGGGGGGATGTGGGAATGCTAGATGGGAGGAATAGGCTACAACCAGACCTAGACAGGTTACAGGGGTGGGCAGATGAGAATAGGATGGATTTCAACACTGACACATGCAAGGTGATGCACCTGGAGAGGAAGAACCAGCACCATACCTACAGGCTGGGGGATTCCCTTCTCATCAGTGCAGAGGCAGAAAAGGATCTTGGAATCACTATTGATGCCCAGATGAACATGGGCCAGCAGTGTGGGGATGCAGTCAGAAAGGCCAACCGCACCTTGTCATGCATCCACAGATGCATCTCAAGCAGGTCCAAGGAGGTGATCCTCCCCTTCTATGCGGCACTGGTCAGGCCGCAGCTGGAGTACTGC
>NW_017728993.1:73745891-73749360 GCF_001723915.1 Gavialis gangeticus
GCTGGCAGAGGGTAGATTTAGGCTAGATATCAGGAGGCACTACTTCATGGTCAGGGCAGCTAGGATCTGGAGCAACTTCCAAGAGAAGTGGTGCTGGCTCCTACCCTGGGGGTCTTTAAGAGGAGGTTAGACGAACACCTTGCTGGGGTTGTTTGACCCCAGTACTTTTTCCTGCCATGGCAGAGGGTCAGACTTGATGATCTGCTCAGGTCCCTTCTGACTCTACTAACTATGAAACTAACCCACCCTGAATTACAGTCCTGCTCTCAGAATTGTGGACTGTGTTTTGCTACACAATCCTATGCCCTGACATAGGGAAGCCAGAGGTAGAGAGCCTAGACACCCTGGCTGCTTCTGGAACTAAAGCAATGGGAGCCCAGGTGAGAGCTCAGGAATCATAATTGAGCCCCTGTATGGGCTGAATATGGCCCACAGGCCAACTGTTCCAGAGCCCTGTATTAGATAATAATGACACAGTTAAAATGGATTGCTGTGTTTTGCTATTCTGAGAAATGATTTGAGAAACATCTCAGATTCAGATGTTCCAAAACTGATAACCATGTGCATACTAATGGTTATTAGTTAGAAAGGGTGAATTTCCACCAGTTCCAACAGAAGAGCTGCTGCTTGTTTCCTGGGTTTTTTTCATGTATTTTTCAATGATGATTGATTGAAAACTTGGGAGACTATCACCGCAGAATTAGAAAAAGCCACAGCAGAAGCAGTATTCTTCATATCAAGTACATCAAAAGTTCTCCTTTCTTGCCTGAAAAATATTTTTAAGCAGTAGGAAAAACAATCTGCTCATTTAGTTTTTGGAATTTCAAACTGCAGCTGAGGATCCTAATTAGCGCTAACAATTGTGGAGTTTTTTTTGCCTCAGAATCTTCTCTTAATGACATTCACTTTAACTTATTATGGTTCAGCAGTGGCCATGCTATAGTTAAGTTTGTTACAGATTTCAGTTTCAACAGGAATTTCAATGATGTATTTTGCAAAATCGTATTGAAATGACTACAAAAATTATAAAATACAGACTATGACAACTACTTAAAATATTCATGAGTTATAATGAAATTACTGATTGACAGAAAAAGGCAAGGGCTTAAAAAATCATTTCTTTGAGGGATTATTTTACTTAGGGTTACCATACGTCCAGGGTTTCCTCGACACATCCTCTTTTTGGGTCCTCCCATCTGTGTCTGGGTGTTTTTTTTAAAATATAAGGAAATGTTTTGGATTTTGCTCTGCCGGCACTTCCCAGCTTGGCCCAGCAAGTTGCTGTTTGGGGCTGGGGGCTGTAGGGGAAGGTGATTAGAGGAAGGGCATCTAATCGCCTGTATGCAGGCCCTAGAAGCTGCAGGCAGGTAAGAGAGAGAGAGAAAGTGTGTGTGTGCATGTGTGCATGCATGCATGTGCATGTGCCTGCTGGTGCTTGGGCTGCAGCAGGGTGGGGAGGCAGAAGGGGTGGGGAGGTTCTTCGGGGGCAGCAGGGAGCTGCATGGGGAGCAGAGGGCTGCAGGTCAGGAGTGAGGTGTATAAGCAGGGACAGAGGGCTGCAGGTTGGGAGTGAGGGGCACCAACATGGTCTGGGGGTCAGGGTACTGTGGGTCAGGAGAGGCAGCAGCAGGGCTGGTGGTGGGGGAGACTATAGCTTGGGAATGAGGGGCAGAGGCAGGGCATGGGCATGGCCCCCCACAATCATACCTCCTCCACCCTCTCTTTTCCCATAGGTGTTTTCTTTTTTGAAACTGGAAATGTGGTAACCCTATTTTGCTGTTTTCTTTTTTTTTTTTAAATAATTTCCTTTGTGTTATCTTGTGCAAGAAATTTAGAATACTTGGTGACCTCTCCTATAGTCATGTTGTTGCTCCTTGTGTACTGGTTTCTAGAATGTCAGTTATGTCTCCCGAGTGTTTGCTGGTGGAATGTTTGATAATTTTTTAAACTAATGGATAAATATGCTCCCAAAGCAGTTCAGTGAATTTTAATGTGGCAACAGACGTACTGCTTTGCAAATGCTGTCAACTGGGTAGGGCAAAGAGAGGGAAAAAGTTACTGTCTTGACATAAAAAGTTACATTCTTGACAGGACCTCAGCAGTTTTAATGCAGAATAACTTCTCAAAAACATGAAATATTTGTCAGTCTGAGTTGATCTACTGATATAATTGATAAAACTTTGTATTAGGGCATTGCTAAGGATCATACATTTGATTGAACTTGAATACTTATTACCTTTCTTAGGACCTTGTTACACAGCAATTTTGGGTGGCTTCTGGAGCTTTTAACCCTTGGATTGTCCACACATTAACACTTTAAATGGTTTTAAGCATTCATTATGTGGCTCAAAGTTATGCCATTCCAGGACAGGATTATCTTTTCTCTGCACTATCCAGCTCCTGTTCCATTAAGGTATGGCTATTCCCTACAGATGTGCTGCCCAAGCTGAAGTCCTCAAAGTATCCAAGGATCTCTCATACTCCCACCTGGCTCACCAGCCCTATAGTGACAACTCTCAGCTACAACTACCAATCCAGCCCTTGCTTACCAGGCCTCTAGTAGCAAATCACAGCTGTGTAGATAGGGGACAGTAGAAGAAGGTTGCTAAACTAAGAGTTTGACTTCTCCAAGCTAGCACTGACACTGATCAACTTTTGTGTGTCTCACAGTGTAAGGGGTACCAAGGCCTTTCGGCTAAAAACAGACAACTGGTTTAATGATGCCTCGATTAGGTCAGGATATGACTTGCACTAAAACAGACTTGGCACAGCCATTTACACACTAAGCTTGAATAGCAATTAAGTTGAATTAGCTGTCATTCTTCTGAGACAAAGTGTTAATTAGAATAATTAACAAACTTAATGTGGGACACTGTGCTTAGTTGTCTGTAAGGTCTGGATTTGATGTGGCACAAAACACTCTGATGCAAATCAAACCTGTTGTCTATTTTAACCTTAAATAGGAAGCAAGGGTGATTGCTGCCTCCTTAGTCTGGTGGGGCGCAATTTGTGGGTGGGTCTGGGGGTTGGCCAAAAGCCCCATATACACTCAGCAAGTTGAATGGTGCCTTCTGGTACACTAGCACAACTCCATTTCCTTCATATCATATCCTTAGTGACACCTATGTAATTCCATTAGCCTTAAATGTTAAAGGTCACTGTCATAGCAATCAGGATCTGAAGGTAATGGGATTTCACTGTTGCAGTGTAGGGTAAAATTTGGCCTGCAGAATCTCAGTACCAAGTCATTACGCATGAAATGATAAGATCCCAGTCTGGTTATAAGAGTCCAACTTCATTTTTGTGGGGCTGGCAGTTGAAGAGAATACAAATTTATTTTCTAAAGGCCATGCTATGAAACCTTTATTCACATTGGGCACTACATTAGTCCACAAGAAGTCCTAATGAGCTTTGGTACTCTTTTTCATGAATTGTTCAACATCTTCATTAATGATGTGGACACTGGAGT
>NW_017728993.1:73749850-73751642 GCF_001723915.1 Gavialis gangeticus
ACATACTGTTTTTTATTAACTACTCATCTCCTGTTTCTTTGTTTCAACTGCACAAGCTATAGGGGAATGATGATGGTTTATATATTTTAAACAAGGTATTGGTTTCATAAAGACCTTAATGTTCCACTGAAACAGGAAGATATGTTGGAATAGGTTGTAGAAGTGAGCTTGGTTTAATACCAGGGAATGGATCTGAAACCAGGCTTTTGCCATCAGGCTGAAAAAGAAGGGGTCATATGGGCTGTGTTTTAATCTACAACTCCTAGTAAAATTAAAAGTAGGGATGTGTGCCTAGAACCTTAAAAATCAAATCCTACCTCTATATTTGAAGAGTTATAACTAATGAAGAGAAGCCATGAAGCTCATTCAAACACTCCTTCCATTATAATAGGGCTGTATTTTCTGGATTAGTAGTGGTAGTTCTGAGTGATGACTAGGCAGTTTTATATTCACTTACTGATCCCTGAAGGCTGTCATTGCTCTGACCTTCTATCATACCCTGAATCTGACATGCATGCACCAGGCTGTCATTCCAAAAGCCATAGGAAATGTAAATCAAGCATGGCTTTAAGTCATTGTGAGAGTAAAGGACAATGCTGTATAACAAAAGTAAACATTAAATAGTAGGGAATAATAATGCAAATTCTAAAATAAAGTAAATCTTATGGAGAAGACAAATAAGAGCCTGGGAAGCAAGACAAATATTGAGATCAAAATATGCAATACAGAATCAGACAAATCAATTCTGAGGAGTGAGTGACAGTGATGAGTGATATGTTGACAGGTAAAAATGAGCAAGTTGAAATTTAGATTTCAAATCTGTGAGTTATCTTATTTGCCTCAATCATCTTCTGACTAAGTAAATGTTACAGTGGATCACTGTTTTTAATCGAAATACAAAATGTTTTTTAATCACATGCTCTATTCCAATTTTGAATTGTAGCTTAAATAAAAGCACTGTGACTAGGGTTTATATTCCCGGATCATGCCATTGTGTCATCCACATAGAACCAGTGACAGGTGCTGGTGTTCCTGCATTGTGCCACACTGCAAGGGATGGAGAAATGTGAAAAAACAGCGTGATATAGTATGCTAGTACTGTAGTATAGAAGGGACCAGAAAGTGTTTCTCTACTCCCTCACCCAGACTGGCATTTTTGAAAAGGCAGAATTCCTGCTAGAGAAAGCAATTACAGCTGGCTGGTGCTAGTGTGAGGATCATTGCAAGACTGAGGTCCTGATGAGGTTTATAGGTGGCACTTGGCTGGTCTTGTCCCTGATTCCACTGCAAAGTCTGTGGTTACAGGGCAGCTTATAGTCTCTCATAAAATGCAATCACCCTCCCAAATGCTCAAGACCCCAATGCAGCCCTGGTAGCTACCCAGAAAGTGCATCTTTCTCTCCCATCTCCATTCCCTGAGATGCCAAGCAACCCCGCCTCCCACAATGGTCTAGCTGCCCCTCTCACTTCCCCCTCACTGCTACTTCATGGCACACTAGTGGTAGTGTGGAACACAGAGAGCTCATAGCAGCTCAGGAGCCAGGGGGTTGCTCATCCAGCAGCATGGACATTTGTTTCCCTGGGGACAAGTAACAGCGGCACTTGTCCCTGAGGAATGTCCATGTCCCACATGCTCTGGCATGCAGCAGGCTATCCTGCATAGGGTAGGGGAGGCTGGGGCCAGCAACAGTGCTGCCTCAGCAGCCTTACTTGGGATTCTAGGGGCCCCAGGGATGTGCAGCCTTGGCATTCCTGCAGCAGGGAGCTTGGCTGGCAGCTGGAGCATGGCTTG
>NW_017728993.1:73751653-73752367 GCF_001723915.1 Gavialis gangeticus
AAGAAACAGGAGATGAGTAGTTAATAAAAAACAGTATGTGAAGTGAAATGAAATATTCTGTACATAGGGTGAGAGTGGGCTGTCACTGCAGGCTTTGCCTCAAGCACCAAACTTCCTTGCCATGGTACTGCTGGTCTTCTAATGATAGGGGGAAGGTTGGAGAGCTCTGCTAGCATCCCATGACTGGGCAGTCACTGTGGAGTCCTGGAAAACTGAGAATCTCAGAGTGACCCCATACCTCTGGGACCATAGAGCTAGAGAGGCAAGTGCCTGCTTGTAGGTCTCAGGAGGGTCCCACCTGTTCCCTGCTAGGCAGCCCTTCTAGTACAGCAGTGGAGCCTGCCACCTACTCAGTGCACAATCCCCTACTTGATGACTTGATCCCAGGTGTCTTGGACAGGGGAGTGTGTTGCAGATTCTGGACCCAAGAGAGATGGATGGGGCAGGGGACTTGCTATGTTTCCAGCTCCTGTATCTATGAGAGTGCCCAGCTGAGATACTGCAGGGGCTGAAACTTCTGTAGTTATATCTCATGTTATCAGATGAGTCTGATGCATTTCACGAAGCCACAGTCAACAGGAGCAAGACTTGTATATGTGGGGCAATCCCACAGAGGACATGGCAGCAGCTCAAGAATCCCACCACCACAGAGCTGTGGAGTGGATAAGAGATGTCCTTGAGAGACAGTGATGAAGCAAGGAGGAGATTCTAGAA
>NW_017728993.1:73757367-73762280 GCF_001723915.1 Gavialis gangeticus
ACAGTCAACAGGAGTAAGACTTGTATATGTGGGGCAATCCCACAGAGGACATGGCAGCAGCTCAAGAATCCCACCACCACAGAGCTGTGGAGTGGATAAGAGATGTCCTTGAGAGACAGTGATGAAGCAAGGAGGAGATTCTAGAAGCCTCAGCAGCTGATTTTGACTACTGGTCACATATTGTAGACTCGTGGTACTGCAAGCTGTGACACCGGCATGAGAAGAGACTGAAGATATGAAGGTGTTCATCATGATACTGGTGGATGCCTATACCTGGTCTGCTAAAGTAGAGGAACAAGGGCTCAAGATGCCCATTTGAAGTTTTGAGGAGGTTTCCTACACCTGGGCAGAGTCCCAGAAACAAGAGAGGGAGTTTATGGATAAAGGGAGTCCTGGATCACTTTGCAATAATCTACTTTGTCAGCATGCTTTGCCTCCTCTACACAGGCCTCATGGAAGGCCTCAGATGTTCCACAGGAGGTAGGTGGTGGTGATGAACCATGACAAGTACACCTTAGCCATGATGAGCTGCATGCTCAGAGCCTTTCAGTGCACCCTTGAGGCAGCTGAAGGTCATGTGGCACATATTCAGCCAGTGGCTGAAGTGTTCTTTCCTGTGGACAGTTGCTCTATGCAGGGCTTTATAAGCCAGGGAGGAGAGGGTAGACCTCGATGCTGGAGAAGCCCAGGGGGATAGCATTTGTTTTTCACCATCTGAGGCAGTGTGCAGTTGTGAAAGAACCTGGCATTGTGGGCACTGGCCACCCAGCCAGCAAAGATGTTGGTGAAGTGGCCACAGTGGTTGATGACGTCCTGCAATGTGATGGATAAGAAGCCCTTGCAGTTGATCAACTCAGCTGTGTCTTGGGGCAAGCAGCGAATGGGTATGTGAGTGCCATCAACAGCTCCCATGCAGTTGGAAAAGCCTAGCTAGCAGAGTGGCCATAGAGTAAAGTAAATGGCCTTGTGCAGGAAGCTAGCTTCATGGATCCTAGGCTGGAAGTCTGTTGAAATCTCTAGTTGTCTGTCTATTTACTTCATTGCATTGGCTTTCACATTTAATGCAGTATTTCACAAAATAAAGAAAGGTTTCTACTAGTGGGAACTAATTCCATTCTGTGGAATTGGCAACTGTAAATATGGTGGGATGGGATGATGTTGGCAAAGTTCTTGAAGTTAATATGTTTAGGCACGCTATTTCTTTCATGCAGCTTTATTCATATTCAATCTTGTTATTGCTTACATGTTGTCTTTGCTTCCTGATTTCTTTTAATATACCAGCGACGGAGAGGGATCCTTTTGGGGAATCTGTAGTTCACCCTGTAAAGGGAGAGGAGCTTAAGAAATCCATCTTAACCAAGTGTAAAAGAAAAGCTACAGGATTTCTCAGTCCATGAATTGGTGAAGTAAGGAAAGCTTTAGCAATTGCACTTCTTCAGACTTTCAAAACAAAATCTATGTAAAATGGAGCTTAAATACTTAGGAAGAGATATCTACTATATTAAATCCAGCAAGCCTTATCCTTCAGTGACCCATACATTCTGTTGTTCTTTAAATATAAAATGAACCTTCACTTTTGGTTCTGATTCTACTAATTGAGTCACAAAGGCAGAGACCCACTGCATCAAAGGGAGAATGTGCAGAGTCCATTACAAGAGCGGGAAGAAAATCAAGCATAGGGCTTTACTTCTTACATTCTTGCTTCAGAAGAATGGATTTCTACCATTCACTCTAGGGAAGTCAGATCAGACATTACAGGACTTGTATGTTGTCTGGATCTGTGCACAGTGCATTCAAAATCTATGTGAAATAGAACCATTCCAAATTGGCAATGTTTCCTGCTCACTTTGTATTCCCTTTGCTTAGGTATGAGCTGATAAAAAGGCAATCAAGACGTATCCCTAAAACAAATCAAATAATAAAGTGCTTTGAAGTTTTACTATTACACTCAAAAGCATAAATAGAACATTCTGAAAATGAAGGAAATAATTTCACTAATCTGGTATTAAAGAATTAGATAAATCAATACCTGTGGCAATTTTCTAATTATCTTCATCATCAGATGCTCTAATTTTAAACTGAGATGCTAAAAAAAAAAGGGATCTTAGCATTATCAAAATCATTACATGAAAAAATTGTGAGGGGACTGGGAGACATGACTTATGAGGAAAGACTGAGAGAAATGGACTTATTTAGTCTAGAAAAAGAGTAGATTGAGGGGAGATTTAATAGCAGCCTTTCACTACCTGAAGAGAGTTCGAAAGAGGATGAGCTAGACTGTTCTTAGTGGTGGCAGATGACAGAACAAGGAGCAACGGTTTCAAGTTGCAGAAAGGGAAGGTTAGGTTAGAGATTAGGAAGAATTTTCTTACTAGGAGGGCAGTCAAACACTGGAACAGGTTATCCAGAGAGGTGGTGGAAGCTCCATCCTCTGAGGTTTCTAAGACTCGGCTAGACAAAGCCTGGCTGGGATGATCTAGTTGGGAATGGTCCTGCCTTGAGCAGAGTGTTGGACTAGATGACCTCTTGAGGTCCCTTCCAACCCTAATTGTCTATGATTCTGTGATTCTATGAAATCAGCCTTTTTATTTCTGTTGAGATATGTGGTTGGAAGTGAAATGGAACGAGTAAAAATCAAAGAAAGGCATTTGGAATGTAAATGAAGCAGTTTTCTTTTATTCGAGGTAACTTTGGCCACATTCAGAAAAAATGAGGAACTTTTATGTCATGATAGAAATGTTACCTTTGTTTTTCTTCACAATTTCATCAGTTGCCCTTCATCAAGTGTAAGTGTCAACTTATGCATATAGGTGGAGATAGTTTTCCAGAGGGTAGCTGGACTAGCAGGGTTGTGTTCTTCATTCTTCACCTCTGTTGAGGTTTCTCCTTCCCTAATAATCTGTCTGCAACAGTCGTGTTTTTGGTATAAGAATAAATAGCACATAGTTTTAAAAGTGAGTTGGAGTTGCTGTCTCAATGGGATTCATGACTTTCGCTTTCAGTGGGAGTTAAGGGCCTCAGAACAACTTGTGTTTTTGAGAAACCCCAAAGATAACTTTTACATTGGTATGTTGTCAGGTTTATGTGGTAATTTTGCTATGCTATGGACTATGGCTAATTGCCATCTGAGGACAGAAAGAACTTCTTTTGTTAGTTCTTTTTCCCCTTAATTTCTCTTCAGCATTTGAAAGCATGGCTATTGGAGAGACACATTGTATATGGCTTGTTTTTTCAGGGAAGATTCATAACAATATTTTTTCATAGTTTCATAGTTGGTAGGGTCAGAAGGGACCTAAGTAGATCATCAAGTCTGACCCCCTGCCATGGGCAGGAAAGAATGCTGGGGTCAAACGACCCCGGCTAGGTGATTATCCAGCCTCCTTTTGAAGGAGTAGGGTAGGAGTGAGCACCACTTCCCTTGGAAGTTGGTTCCAGATCCTAGCCACCCTGACAGTGAAGTAGTGCCTCCTGATATCTAGCCTGAATCTACTCTCAGTCAACTTATGGCTGTTATTCCTTGTTACTCCCTGTAGGGCTTAGGGGAACAGGGACTCTCCCCTGCTGGTCTCCCTTGGCCAGTTTATATATGGCCACCAGATCCCCCCTCAGCCTTCTCTTGTGAAGGCTGAACAGGTTCAGGTACTGTAGCCTCTGCTCATAGGGCCTACTTTGCTGCCCCCTGATCATGTGAGTGGCCATCCTCTGGACCCTCTCAATGTTGTCCACATCTCTGCTGAAGTGCGGTGCCCAGAACTGGATGCAGTACTCTAACTGCGGTCTGACCAGTGTTGCATGGGGGGGGGGAGGATCACCTCCTTGGACCTGCTTGAAATGCATCTGTGGTTGCATGACAAGGTGCCATTAGCCTTCCTGACCATGTCCCCACATTGGCAGCCCATGTTCATTTTGGAATCAATAATGACTCCAAGATCCTTTTCTGCCTCTATGCTGATGAGAAGAGAGTTCCCCAGCCTATAGGTACGCTGCTGGTTCTTCCTCCCTAGGTGAAATACCTTGCATTTGTCTGTATTGAAACCCATCCTGTTCTCATCCGCCCACACCTGTAACCTGTCCAGATCTAGTTGTAGCCTGTTCCTCTGCTCCAGCATGCCCACTTCTCCCCACATCATAGTGTCATCTGTGAATTTGAACAAGGTGCTTTTCACCCCCTTGTCCAAGTCGCTGATGAAGATGTTGAACAGTGCAGGCCTGAGGACTGAGCCCTGGGGGACCCCACTGCCCACATCCCTCCAGGTTAAAAATGACCCATCCACCACCCCTCTCTGGGTGTGGCCCTCCAGCCAATTTGTGACCCATCTGACTGTGTAGGCATCGATGCCACAGTCGCCTAATTTCTTAATGAGAATGGGGTGAGAGACAGTGTCAAAGGCCTTCCTAAAGTCCAGAAAGACTACGTCCACTGCAACACCTGCATCCAAGGATTTTGTGACCTGGTCATAGAAGGCCACCAGGTTGGTCTGACAGGACCTGCCTTGAATGAACCCATGTAGGTTGCCCCTAAGCCTGATCCCCCGTGCTGGTCCCTTGCAGATATGCTCATTGATAATTTTCTCAAAGAGCTTCCCTAGCACCAAGGTAAGACTAATGGGCCTGTAGTTTTCTGGGTCCTCCTTCCTCCCTTTTTTGAAAATGGGGACCACATTGGCCCTTTTCCAGTCCTCTGGCACCTCACCAGAGCACCATGAGTCCTCGTAAAGCCGTGCCAGGGGTCCTTCAATGACCCCTGCTAATTCCCTCAGTACTCTGGGGTGGAGATCATCAGGACCTGCTGTTTTGAACATGTCTAGTCCCACCAGAATGTCCCTGAGTAGGGTCCTCACTGACCCTGGGCCTGGCAGTGCCTCCCCTGGATCTGCTCAGAAAAATGGAGGCAAAGAAATTGTTAAAGAGGT
>NW_017728993.1:73767844-73791528 GCF_001723915.1 Gavialis gangeticus
TTTCCACATCCCTCCTGAAGTGTGGCACCCAGAACTGGATGCAATACTCCATCTGAAGCCTGACCAATGTCACATAGAGGGGGAGGATCACCTCCTTGGACCTGCTTGTGATGCATCTGTGGATGCATGACAAGGTGCGGTTAGCTTTACTGACCGCATCCTCACATTGGTGGCCCACATTCACCTTGGAATCAATAATGACTCCAAGATACTTTTCTGCCTCTGTGCTGATGAGAAGGGAGTTCCCCACCCTGTAGGTATGCTGCTGGTTCTTCCTCCCTAGGTGCAGTACCTTGCACTTCTCAGTATTGAAACCCATCCTATTCTAATCCGCCCATCCCTGTAACCTGTCCAGATCTAGTTGTAGCCTGTCTCTCCTTTCTAGTGTGCTCACTTCTCCCCACATCTTAGTGTCATCTGCGAATTTGAACAAGGTGCTTTTCACCCCCTTGTTCAAGATGTTGAACAGTGCAGGCCCAAGCACTGAGCCCTGGGGAACCCCACTGCCCACATCCCTCCAGGTCGAAAATGACCCATCCACCACCACATTCTGGGTGTGGCCCTCCAGCCAATTTGTGACCCATCTGACTGTGTAGGCATCGATGCCACAGTCGCCTAATTTCTTAATGAGAATGGGGTGAGAGACAGTGTCAAAGGCCTTCCTAAAGTCCAGAAAGACTACGTCCACTGCAACACCTGCATCCAAGGATTTTGTGACCTGGTCATAGAAGGCCACCAGGTTGGTCTGACAGGACCTGCCTTGAATGAACCCATGTAGGTTGCCCCTAAGCCTGATCCCCCGTGCTGGTCCCTTGCAGATATGCTCATTGATAATTTTCTCAAAGAGCTTCCCTAGCACCAAGGTAAGACTAATGGGCCTGTAGTTTTCTGGGTCCTCCTTCCTCCCTTTTTTGAAAATGGGGACCACATTGGCCCTTTTCCAGTCCTCTGGCACCTCACCAGAGCACCATGAGTCCTCGTAAAGCCGTGCCAGGGGTCCTTCAATGACCCCTGCTAATTCCCTCAGTACTCTGGGGTGGAGATCATCAGGACCTGCTGTTTTGAACATGTCTAGTCCCACCAGAATGTCCCTGAGTAGGGTCCTCACTGACCCTGGGCCTGGCAGTGCCTCCCCTGGATCTGCTCAGAAAAATGGAGGCAAAGAAATTGTTAAAGAGGTTAGCTTTGTCATCTGTTGTAACCACCAGATTTCCTAGCATGTCTTGCATAGGCCCTACATTACCCAGTACCTTCTTTTTACCCCCTATGCATTTAAAAATGGACTTCTTGTTATCCTTGATCCAGGTCACTAGTCCGCCTTAGCCTTCCTAACAACCCCCTACAGTCTTAAGCAATGGAGGTATAGTCCTCCTTGGTGATGGCCCCTCCCTTCTATTGGGTCTATGCCTCCTTTTTAGCTTTGAGACATTCCTGGATGCTTTTGGTGAGCCATGGGGGCTTTTGAGCTCTCTTGCCCCCTTTGATCAGTGTTGGGATTGTTGTCCTCTGGGCTTGGAGGATGCCTTTAGGAACGACCACTCTCCTTGGACTCCCAGCTCCCCTCCCCTCTGGGGCTTTAGTGCCTCCCTGACTAGTCTCCTTACCTCATTGAAATACACCCTCCTGGAGTCTAGGGCTGTTGCCTTGCTGCAGGCCTTTGATGCGCTGTGCTGGATGGTGAATTCCAGTAGGTGATGATCGCTATCGCCCAGGTGGTCGAGAACCCATAGTCCACTCACCAGGTTGTCTCCCATGGCCAGGACCAGGTCCAGCAAGAAATTTCCCCTGGTGGGACCGTGCACCTCCTGGGTTAGACGGAGGTCCTGTAACTTGGCTAGGAACCTACATGAGTGGTCAGACCTGGCTGACTGCTCTTCCCAGCAGATTTTATTGGAGATGAGGTAAGTATTGTGTTCACAATTTCATCAGGAGCCCTCTGGACTAGTGAGACTATTAAAGATGCTCCTAAGAAAACCTGAATATAGGACCAGGAGTGAATACATTACGAGATGCAATGAATGGGAGGCTAAGGAAAAACCTTTGAGACCAGGAGAAGTTTTGAGGTGTAGTTAGTCTTTAATTTTTTATATGAGAATGGTGGAGAAATAGAGGATATTGGATCTGCTACCTCTCCTTGAGCAAGATCTTTTTTGCCTAGTTTTCCTGGGATAACTGAATTAGCTAAGCATTGATTCCTGGAAAAGGGTGTTAGAAAAATAAAGCTGTGGGCAGCTGGCTTATATGAATTCTTTGTTCACCAATCAACTAGTTGTCACTCCAAGATATGTTATGCTTCTAGTCTCATAAGAGCTTTGAGAATAAACTGGAAGGAAAATATAGGGGATACAACTAAAACTGAAATGGATGGAGCTACATTTTTGGCCTTGGTTAAAACTGCTGCAAATGGGAATGAAGAGCAGTTTTATGATCCTTTTGGAATGTGAGAAGTAGAAATTGCAGAAATTATGATATTATTTCTAAAAGTAGTAGCATAACTTTTCAAAGTAATTTAATGTTTTCTAAGAAAGTGAATGGAAAAAAGGCTTTGAATAAGATTGAAATGAATGTCTTTAAAAGCCATGTAAATATTTGGGGAAAAAACCATTTTTCTGTTGTTTTCTGCCCTCTAATTAAAACCAAAGGAAATGGGTATAATCATCAGCAAGTTTAAATGGGCACATCTCCATTGACTTCAAGAGAAAGGTAGAATTAAGAATTTTGCCCAAGTTGATACCCTGTAGCCCATGCATGAATATTTCCAAGTGTCTTGTTGCTTTAATCTGGGGTTGAATTGCAAATTTATATTTTTCCCATTTATTGAAAGTGACAATTTATTCAAGGTGATAAGGTTTGGAAAGCAGCAGAATTGTTATGGGCTTGACCTCTTTGCACTTGAAAGCACTGAAGCAAAAACATCTGAAGTGGACGTGGGAGTGGATTTTTAAGTACAGCAGTTAAGCAAAAGGAGGCAAATGATTACTTAAAAAGAATACACAAGTGTGGAATTGGATGGGCAGAAAAGAGGAAAACACATGGCAGCTTCCTAGGGTTTGGCATTTTTGATTATTCATGCAGTGTGATCAGCTCTCTTCAATTGCTATCAAAACTCTGGGAAAGAAAAGGAAGCTCTCTGAATAATTTAAAGCAACACACTCACTTTAGTCATCAGTATCTTTGTTCTTTTATGTAGCTATGATTCCACAGTGGGCATTTCATTTTGTCTGTGATAGAACTGTCTTGATGTCTAGCAGCAGAAGAGCAGAGTGCTAGAAATAACATTTGTTATTGTGCTTAAGTTTTAAAAAAGACAAAAAAACTCTACTTGTATGATGGAATATTACCAAGATCTGAGTAGTAAAAGCTTCCTTTGATAGACATCTGTTAGTTGGTCATTGCTGGGACTTGAATTGGGTGAATAAGGAAGAATAAAAAATGAATTGATCTTTAAGTCTTTACTGTTGGTGAAGGTTTTGCTTGACTTTTAATTAAATTGGATTTCTAAAGCTGTTTTTTCTTGGTATTTGGCCACTGCAATCACCCTAATTATGGGAATTACAACAGAATACGGAAATTATTTGAAATCGGACACTTATTATCTATACTTTGTACAAAAGTAAAATAAAAAACATCCTCTGCCCTGAACAGTTTATAGTATAAAACAATGATTCTCAGCTAGGTTGCTGTGACACTCTGGACTGCTGTGAGACCCTTTTAAGGGTGCTGCACAATATCAGCATTGTTAGATGGCAAACAAACCCAGGAATACTTTGCGTCATATACATTCTGAATTACGATGTCCTTTCTGAATTCTTTGCAGGAGAATTGCTCTGTTATTTTTCTATAGTCAAAACATGAGTAAAAGCTAAGAACTAGTATTTTCTGATGTGTGCATTGAGGCTAACAAGGTTGAGAACCTATGGTCTAAAATTTTAAGATTGCCATTATGTGGGTGAGAAGAAGTATTAATATCTCCATTTCAAAATAGGGAGCCAAGGCCAAATAGATTAATTATATTGGTCCAAGGTGAAACGTAGTCTACGGCATCACTAGGAGTTGAATCCAAGTCTTCTAAGTCCCACTTGTGTCTTACCCACGAGCCACTGCTCTTTTTCAGAATTTCTGTTGCGTACTTCTCACCTGTCCTTCAGTTGGAAGGGCATCCTTTATTTTAGAATAAAACTGGCCTCCATCCTACAGTGATCAAAGCATCTCACTTGTGTTACTATTTATTCCCAGCAGAAATATCAAATCAGGCTATATGAAATAATTTATGATAATTAAGTGAATAACAGTATATGGCTAATAACCAGTGGAATTACTCTCTCTATGTGTACTTTTATCCAAGGTTTTAGTTCTGTACATATATAAGACAGAACTAAGCTAGTCATATATGAAATATGTACAGCATTCATACATTCAGCTAAAATTGGAGGGCTATACACATGTACGCTACCTTTATAGTATACTATTTTCTGTCCCGGAGTAAAGGGTGAAAGGATGTGAACATGTCAGAAAGACGATGAAATCTAACCACATGCATCAGAGGGAATGATCATTAATGGAGCCATGGCATACTGAGGATTCAGGTTGAATAGGTGGAAAATTAAGATAGATGAAAGCAAGTGATAACAAGAAAGATAAGACGTAGTCATAGTAGAAAGCAATGTGCATGCTATTCAATCTTGTTTCATATTTGGGCTCTTGAGAAGTTCTATTATCAGCAACCCAATTGTTTTTGGAGATGTCCTCCACTTTACTATATAGGACAAGCAAGTTCCTTTTGTTATTGTTACATGCTCTTATAATGGTGAGTTTTGTTTTATTTTTGGTATTCTACAGTTTCAGTTGCATTTGGGATTGTGAGGCTGGTTTTGATCTCTTCAAGGGTAATATTTCATGTTAGGTGTTACCAATTGGCAAACTGGGGAAACAGGATCAGTGAGAGAAGTGGAGGGCACTACTTGGCATATATTTATTCCACACAAGATTGATGGGATGTATAACTAAACTGGCTCCTTTCAACAAAGGAATGGGACTATGCCTAACTTTTCTGGAATTTTATTAATGAACTGAAGAGCAATGTATTTGGGAGAGAGTCATCAACCTCCTAAGTAGCAATGATTTGACACAGCTTGTCATGCACACTTGATACTAATTAAAATAAGGGAAAATAACTAGTTTCGCCTCTTTTAATGGAAAGTAGATACCTGTCATTCAGTTTTCTTTCATCATTGACTGATTCTAATATTTCTTAGCACCCAAGTAATGTGGCTCACTTGAATATTCAAGAGCAGGATAAATGGGTGTTGTTATTCCAAAACCTTAATGTTCTGTTAGTTTTATTTAATGAAACTGTTTATGCAAAACAATGTTCCTAGTTTTTAAAAATACTGAAACTCTCTTTACAGGATTGTTAACAATTAAAGACTTCAGGATAGTATAATTCTAACTATATGGGTTGTGGCAGCGGAACACAATTTTTGAGCCAATGCAATGATGCAGCCATCAAAGCAAATAAAACCCTGGCTTGCATCTATCGATGCATCTTAAGCAAGACTCAAGAAGTCATCCTCTTACTTTACACAGCCTTGGTGAGGCTGCAGCTGGAGTACTGCATCCAATTCTGGGCTCCACACTTTAGAAAGGATGTGGAGCAGCTTGGGAGAGTCCAGAGGAGAGCCACATACATGATTAGAGGTCAAGAGAACAAGCCTTATAAGGAGAGGCTGAGAGGCATGGGACTCTTCAGCCTGGAGAAGCGAAGGCTCAGGAGTGAGTTGGTGGTAGCCTATAAGTATACTGGGGCATGCATCTGGAACTGGGAGAATGTCTGTTCACTAGGACACCCCAAGGGAAGACAAAGTTTAACGGTCACAAACTGCTGGAAGATTGTTTGAAAAGAAAAAACTTCTTTACCATACAAATCTCCAGAGTCTGGAATAGACTCCCCCCAGAAACGGTGCAAGCACCTACTTTGGATACCTTTAAGAAATGCTTGGATGCTTATCTTGCTGGGGTCATCTGACTTCCTGACCCTTGGGCAGGGGGCTGGGGCAATATTCTCACAAGGTCCCTTCCAGCCCTAATGTCTATTAAATCTATGAGCACAGAACAAGACAATATATATTTGTAGTGCACAATAAAATAATTAATGCATATACACTGACAACATTTGGCTAATTTTTACATAAGTGGTATATAAGTGGTATATCTTGTTATGAATGGGATAGAAAATACAGCTGGAAGAGAAGGGAAATGACACCGAAAATGAAGTTGTATCCTTTGAAATATATGATTCTCATAGAAATCAGTGACAGATTTTTGAGGACTGAGGTGGTGCAGGTACTAACGCGTATGGTTTAAGTTTGAGACCATAGCAGAAGATCATAGTTACAGCATGGCCCTGTCAGATTCCACTGAAATCTGTGAATTTTGCTAAACACCTTCTCACAAGGACATGAAAAAGGAAAGGAATGACAGATTGGTACATCCAAAGGTAACACATAGTTTACTAGGCCATATCCTGCTTGACTGTATCCCTTTGAAGTAAATACTACAGCTGTTGCATAATCAGCACCATGTACTATGGAATAAGATAATTAATTACATGTTTACTCTTTTATTGGTGTGGAGACAAGATGTGAATAGCTTAGCACTTCATTGCATGCCACCAAACTGACACCAAAAACAATTTTGGAAAGAAGTGATCATGACATGATAGATTTTATAAACCCAGGGCAACGAAACCATAAGGCCAACAAAACAATGATACAAGATTTCAAAAAGGTGGATTTCAACCAACTCAAGGAGATAATAAGAATGGTGCCATGGGAAGACAGACTGAAGGGTAAAGGAACCCAGGAGGGCTGAAAGCTTCTAAAGGACACAATATTGCAAGCCCAACAAGAAACCGTTCAGATAGGGTGGAAGCACAAGAATAGTAAGAAACCATTGTGGCTACACAAGGAGCTTCTAGGATGCCTCAAATAAAAAAGGAAAGCATATAGGCACTAGAAAATGGGCAGGTCACCAAGGAAACATGTCAGGAATAGAAATAATTTTCAGGGATAAAATCAGGAAGGCAAAGATAATAAATGAGCTGCACCTGGACAGGGAGGTTAAGTGCAAAGAGAAAAAGTTCTGTAGGTATGTTGGCCACAGTGTAGAAGAAATACAAGTAGATCTTACCTTCAGAGTCAGTGGGGAGTGGCAAAACAACAATGAGAAATGGCGCTGAGTAAAGAGACAAGCATCATGAAAACCCCAGCGCCAGCATCATCATACTTTATAAGCACGTGCCACCACTGCTTGAATAGGAGGAACCCTGCTCCCGGGTTAAAAACAGCCCAGTCCAAGGAGACAGATGGACTGGAAGTGAGGCCCAGAAGTCCCAGGAGGGGCAAATGGTGGAAAGCAACCTGTTGGCAGTAAGCCCAATGAGGTAACTCAGAGGAGCCAAACAACTTATCCACAGGTTTGTCCTGTTCAACATATTAATATCTTGGATACTAGAATAGACAAATGCTTGAGAGAATTTCCCAGCAAAAAATTGGGAAAGATTCTAAAGATGTTGGAGTACTGGAGAATAATTCAGAAAGATCTAGCTTGAAAGATTGGAAAGTTGGGATGGAGCCAACAGGATGAAGTTCAATGCAAATGCAAGATGCTACACTAAGGAAGAATATTTAACAACACATACAAAATGGGTGACATGTGGCTGGATGACAGTGCTGTGGAGAAGGATCTTGGCAAATTACAGACTCAACAGGAGTCTCCAGTATGACATAGTTGCACAAAGGACAAATGCAGTTTTGAGATGCATCAATAGAAGCACTAGGTGCTGTTGACTGGAGAGGGATGTCTCGCAATCAACTGATTAAAATTTTTAATAATGCCCTTAATTAGCAGGCAGCACAACGTCTTTGGCAGAAAGAGGTGGCTAAATAGAATGTGCCCTGTAAGCACGTGTTGGCTCAAGCTGACTCACTCTGGGCTTTGGGCTCTTCAAAGTGAGCTACAAGCCCAGATTGGTTTGCTGGTTAAATAAATTGTTGGACATGCAAAAGTTTATCAAATAAAACTGGTTATTAATAAAGACTGAGCAATGAACAATTAGCAATACTATACGAGGTATATACAACTGGTGGATAAACTAAAGGGATAAGAAAGAGGAAATGTACTGGACAGAGAGAAATAGGATACCAACACTCCCAACAGCAACTGGGAGCATTTACTCAGACCCACTGACACACACTCAACTCACTCAGATAAGACAAACCAAGATCAAAACACCCTCACACAACCCACTCTCTCTCTTACAGGTGGGTTTTTATATGCCGGCGGCCTAGCAACAGACATCATACTCACACCACTATACTGTAGCCAATTAAAACATATACGTGCTACTTCACCATTATGCACATCACTCTTCCTGTTGTACCTGGCATCCTACTTGTCACTTACTGAGTAAATGTTTCATTTACTTCATGTGCTTTCCCACCCAAAACATGGATGTTACCACATGCTTAGGAGCTCCAGCTGGGTCACGACTTCATCAAGGTTCAGAATTTCACTCATTCCAGCATCTTCTGGAACTGATCATGCCTGCATTTATTCAACTTATGCAAACTACTAATTATAACAATAACCACTGGGGAATGATTTTGGGACTTTGCTCCATACAATGCAAGATATAAAAAGTGACAGTACTTCTCTGCTCAGCACTGTTAGGTCTTATCTAAAGTATTTTGTGGTGTTTGGTGTCCACATTTTTATAAGACATGGATAAATTACAGAAGGTCCAGAAACAAGCAACAAAAACTATAACGGGCTTGGAAGGTGGCAAGTCAAGCAAGAAGAAGTTAAAGGAAAAAGATATGTTCAATTTGTGGGAAAGGCACCTGAGAGGGGACATGATAGCAGTTTTGAAACACCTGAAGCACTGCCGTGAAGGAAAAGGAAAACACTTTTTGTCCCTTGCTGCAGAGAGTAGGACAAAGACCAATGACTTGAAGTTGCAGCAAAGTAGGTTTAGGAAAAACATCTTTACTGTTAGAACAGTGAGATGGTGAAATAGACTCCCTCAGGAATTTCTATCATTGGACAAATAGGGCATGTCCAGATGGGTTAGCACATGCCTGTTGTGGCATCTCAAAGCATTTTCAGATGCTGCAAGAGGCACACTGGGAATGAAGAAATGTTCCCCATGATGCATATTTGCAGCGTGGACTCTAATTTTGATACCAGGAAATCTGTCAGTGTAGCCAGCTTCCCCTAGCAATGGCCACTCCTCCATCCCTGCAGTGGCTGAAAAAATGCCAGACCAAACTCCTTCCACTCCCTTTCCCCCCTCCCATACTGAAAACATCTCAGAGACTGGTAGGCAGGCTGACACAAGTTGCAGAAAGTGCTATGTTTTGAAACACCTTCATCTGACCCCTCATGTAATGATGGTTCAGATATTCTCTCAATAAGCCATTTTTTAAGTGGTCTGCAGCCATGCAGTTGTGTTTGGTCATGGTAATAGATGGTTTTCTGTGGCCATATTGGGCAAAAAATGTCACTTCTGTTGGCGCCTTAAAAGTAGCTTTGTTTATGTCTACATGGTACTTAGACATCTACCATGTATCTTGCATTTGCTAGTTGCCACATGGGGGCAGGAAGGAATTTTTCTAGTTTCAGATTTGTCTCTGCCTCTGGCAGGAAGGTGATATACACATTTTAAGTTTGTTAGATATAAATGATTATTCTGTCTGCATTCAGTAGTAGTAGTAGCAAAGATGACTTGTTGGTGAGTAGAAGAATACTTTTATTTATTAACTGACATTATCTTAGCTAGAGTTTCAATATAATGGGCTCCACTATAATATATAGATAGGCAAATAACCAGATGGAGTCTATTAAAATCAGTCTGTTTTTGTATTATTGTGATATGAGTTGAATAGGCTTCAGTGGAGGAGGAAGGAGCTGCATTCAACCAAGCAAATTTAAAGTGATGAAAATATACTTGTGATTTTGTTCTTTGAAGAGTTAAGGGCTTTATGTGACAGATTTTAATTTAATTTTCTTTTCTTTTTCAAATTTCTGCCACATCTCATTTACTGGATTCAATGGAAATTTCTTGATTTGCAGAGTTTAGATCATAAGGAAAAAGTTTAAAGATTTGACCCTTTTTCTTGTGCAAACTAAATTGTCTTCAAAATACTATATTTATTCAAAACCAAGATGGGAGATTCATTTTCAATTCAAGTCCCTGGGCCAGGGCCAGGGCCAGGGCCAGGGCCAAAACTGCTGCTACTGCCAGTGTTTCTGCTACCTGGCTGGGATGAAGGAGTTTCACATAGTGAGGGAGCACAGGGAAGACCATATGGTGCAGTAGGGGGGAACATTGAAGAGACTGTATGGTGTAGGAGAGGCATGGGGGAGATTGTGCGGTACGGGGCGGGGAAAGTATGAAGGAGACCAAGTGATGCTGGCAATGGGAGCATGCAGGAGGTTGCAGTGCTGTGGGGAGCACAGGAAATTACGTGGCGTAGGGGTGGAGTGCAGGGGAGACTGCAGTGCAGGAGCGGTAGGATCGCAGGAGAAATTATTCGGTGCAGGGTGGGTGGAATGTAGGGAAGATCTTAGGGTGCAACCAGGGATCACAGAAGAGAGAGCAGGAAAGATCTTGTGGTGTGGGGAGGAAAGTTGTGGCACTTGCACAGTGTGGAGGTGGAGCAGCTCAAGAGAGACTATGAAACTTCAGGGGAGTTGCTGCAGCTCTGGCTTTCAGCCCCCATAGGGTAAGCGGGGGAACAGTAGACCTCTATCTGTGCCTGCAGAAGGGTGTTTGTGCCTGAACACTTGTAAAGGATAATTTTTCCAACTATTTAGTTGGTCTCATAAAATATATCACTTTTACCCAAAGAACCTTTCCTGCCTTTGATGAAACACGGCTTTCCGGGAGTTGTTATCTAAATACATGATCCACCTATTCTCTTT
Organism: Gavialis gangeticus; assembly: GCF_001723915.1. NCBI lineage: Eukaryota > Metazoa > Chordata > Crocodylia > Gavialidae > Gavialis > Gavialis gangeticus. The sequence continues at coordinate 73,778,828 of NW_017728993.1, forward strand.
TATAAGCCAGTGAGATACTGTATTATTAGTTCACCAAAAATGTTGTCCAATCAGTCACATTTAGAAGTTAAGATAATGTTTCCATTCTGTTTTTTCCCCCGAAGATGTGCATACACAAAAGCCCGCTTGTATTGTGAATAAGTCTACACACATAACTTTTACCCTCAAGGACAGCCACTTATGTAGCACAGAATATTAAGTAGGATCAATTAGTGTTAGTGACATTCCCCTATCATAAGCCACTTATGGAAAAAAGTGATTTTTCCTTGATTTCCCCCCCCCCCCAAGGCGTTTCATATGATGGGTTTATATAGTTATATAAAATAAGCTCTGGTAACTTCTGATGATGACAGTCTAGCGCAAACATGTTTCAATCAAACAGGCCTTTGAACTAACATGTATTAATTTATTAGTAATCTTCCAGAAAAGTTCAGTTTTGAGTTGCCCTTTCTTCTTGATTAGAGTTAAAACAGCTGGCAAAAAAGATGATATCTTAAACTTTTCTTCATAGAGAATGATTGAAGAATAAAGACTTTGCTAATTCCAGTTAAGCCCAATAAGTCACGTTGTGAGGAACTGCTGTACATATTACTTTAAGACAATGGTATGTAACAATGGAAATATAAGCTGTGTACACAGTCAACACAGTATTCAGCTACTTTTGTCTAGAATGAAAAAAGATTTAAACTAACCTTCTATCCTCTGATTTTGGTGTGCAAATGAGAGCATTAAGGAGGATGTGTAGATTCTTTGTACTACTTGAATGAACTGTTTTGGTTAGTCTGTGATCATGGTGCTCTTAAAAAGGATAGGTGCTTATACACTTGCATTGAGGTTGATCTGACATGCTTTAATTACAGTGCATCAGAGCAGACTTAATTAATCGAGGCTGCTGGAGTGTGACAATTACTCTGGTTCAGCAGACACCAGCGTCATGTGTATCAGCATCCTTGCATGAAAAAATGGCAGCTGGGGTGCTTTAACTAAAACTTATTTGATGAGTGTTAGTTAAAGCACCCCCGCTGCCATTTTTCAGCATGGGGATATTGATACATGTGATGCTCTGTGTGCTTTAATTAGAGAGCTGCTCTAATTAAAGTGCCCCCACCTTCCTGAGCACATGTATAAATGCCCAATGGTTTTCATTTTTGGTGGGCATGATAGATATAAATAGTTGTGCAATTTTCACTTCAGCCAACTAGGGAAATATGCACACTGAAAGTTCAGAAAGGTAGTAGGGCTGTGAGAAGCTTCGGGTGGTGATTCGATTCGGAACAGATTCGGCCTGATTCAGTGGCTGAATCTCCAAATCTGAATTGAATCAGGGGACTAATTTAAAGGTTCGAATTAATAAAAAGCTCTCCAAATCTTTGGGAGAGCTGCAGCTAGACTCTGAGCTGGTAAGTAGGGGGCGGGGAAGGAGGGACTGGGGGAGGGGACCCCTGCCAGCCCCCAGCCCCTACCTACTCCTCCAGCCCCCCACATGGCTGCCCCACCTACCCCAGCTCCCAGTACTTTAAAGAAAAGCCCCAGTGCTCACCGGGTGCTGCTGAGTGGGGGCACAATCCCTGCTGTCCCCCACTGCCCCATGATGCATGGGGGCTCTTCATGAGCCCCCCCAACCCCTCCACAGTTGCCCTGCCCAGGCCAGCTCTGGCCCTTTAAGAAAAAAACCCAGAGAAAAGCCCCAGGACTCACTGCTCCTGCAGAGGCCTCAGGGCTTCGGGAGGCTCATGCAGACTCCCCCATGTGGCGTGGGGCAGCGGGGGTTACCCCTGCTGGCAGAAGCAGTGAGTGCGGAGCTTTTCTTAGTTTTTCTTTTTCTTAAAGGGCTGGAGCTAGCCTGGGCAAGGCACCTGTGCAGGGGCTGGGGGAGTGAGGGGAGCATCAGGGGCTTCATCCAGAGCCCCCCAGGCAGTGTTGGGCACTGGGGTCCAGTGGGGATCACCCCTGCCTGCCTGGCAGCACCTGGTGATCTGGGGCTTGTTTTTCCAAAGAGCCGGGAGCTGGGGCGGGTGGGGCATCCATTGCCAGACTGAGGGGGATGGGCCTGGCTGATTTGAAGATTTGGAGATTCAGCAGCAGCCAAATGTCCAAATCAGATTTTGCCAAATCGATGCGGGACAGTGATTCGAATCACTGAATTGAATCACTGTCTCCCAAATTGGCCAAATCTGAAGCAAATACTAGCCACTTCACACAGGCCTAAAAGGTAGTGTCCATGGTTTCATCCCCTTAAAACTTCTTATTGTTTCTTTTCCTGCTGCACTGCCTTTCTTGCCCATTGTGTGGGCTTGCATCACCATTTCCTCTGGTAGGGGTTCTTCTGCCCTTAAGTCTGATAGAAACATCCCTTGCAGCATTTTCCTGGAGAAGGGAAGCTCCCTGATGTTGAACTGATGTAAGTTTTTTGTTTTTTTTTTTCTTTTTTTATGCTGGGCCCCAGCCTCACATACAAGGGACTGCTTCAGAGTGCCAGGCAGCAAAAAAATGTGAGTTGTCCATACTCCAGGTAATGTGGCTTAGGGCTGATTTAATTTATGCCAAGGGCATAAAAGACTACCTGCTGTGCCTGTGTAGGCTCTACTCTTCTCTGTTTCCTGCTATGTGCACTAAAGGAAAAAAAGGAAGTCAGTTGTAGCTACTGATTGGTTAAAACTTCATGCACATAACAATTCATCTTGTGATAAAAATAAAGCGTAAATAAAACAATGAAGGGAATGAGGTCGGGGGCGGGTGTGGGGAGGGCATATCCTCAGCTCACAAAGTAACTGAAATTTTACCTTAAGGAATGATAGAGGATTCTTCCTTTTATAGTAGGAGAGAGCCAATGCAGCCAATTCTATGCCATCTGCTTCCCTCCCTCATCTGAGTGAGACTGCTGGGGTGGGACTGGATGTGACGTGCCAGAGAAAATGGAAGCAGAACAAAATGTTTGGCACTCAGCTTATTCCCTAGCTGACCCAATAGTTCCTATAGCTCCACTGCAGCCAGAGTGATTCAGAACAGTCTTTTCACTTCTTTGAATTATGCCAGGGCCATTTTATCTCTGACTAGTTCTAGTTTGCAGGAACTGAATAATGATACAGGCCCTATCCACCATGTTCTGCTGAGTTGTGCTAGGTATAAACTCCTCATAAGATCTGATCCTGAAATTCAAGCTGTTTACCAAGGTGGCAAAAAATTCATGATCACACTTAAGACTTTGCTGTAGGAAATGTGCAGGATTATGGCATGGCATGCTCAGTGGGTGCATCTACATGAGATGCTTACTGCAGTTGCCTAATTAGCTCCAAAGTAAAGCGTGTCTGTCTACACATTCAGAGCTATTAAGCCAGAGTAGACTTTGGAACGGATCACCCATTCCTGCCTGGGACGGGGGGGTCAGACCTGATGATCTGTTTAGGTCCTTTCCAACCCTAAGTACTATGATACTAATTAACTCTGTTGTTGGTTAGTGCTTCTGGATGCAAGTACTATCCTAGGGTGGAGTTATTTACTCCATTGCAACATGTGTAGACACTAACTGGGGCTGGCTGGGCATGTGGGTGCTACAGTGCAGAGCTGTCTGCTGGCTATCCCTGCACTGAAGCACCCTCATGCTCCAGCCAGCCCCTCCTCACCACATTGAGCCAGGTCACAGCAGCCTCAGGCTGGTAGGCTGAAGCCCCAGGCTGTCTGCCAGCCAGGAATACTTCACCATGGCTCAATGTGGTGCAGTTCTGGGCACATGTGAAGACACTGCATCTGGAAATAATAAACTCCGATATGAACGGTGCTGTAGTTTATTCAGCAGGGCTAATTTTACAAGGACATGCACTCAGTGTGCATTAATAAACTCTTAAATCAAGATTGTTCAAGAATCTGAAGTAGAGCTGCCCCACTCCTGACACTCAGGATAGTACTTTCTTATTTAGAGAATGTGAGAAAACTAGGAAACAGATTTTTAACATTTGTTACTTAATACACAAAAATCATACTCAAATCATACTCAAGACAAATCAATATTTTAATATTGATGGTGATCAAAATAAATGCTGGCAGTTAAAAATTCACATTTCTCCCTGATGTAAGCAGAGAATTTATGACCTAAACCTTTAAAAATGGGTGCCTAAAGTTAGATTTCTAAATCTATTGACGACAATGAAAGCTCAGTCTTCTCAGCACTTTTGAAAACTCACGCAGAAGTTTAACTTGCAACAAATTAAAAAAGGAAAAAAACCCCAAAAACCGTAGATACAATCCTGACCTACTGAACTAAATGTAAATTTTGTTCTTGATTTTAGTAAGGCAAGGATTTCACCCTTTTGTTTCTTTATTTCATGTTCCTATAATAAAAACATATTATTTTAATATACCCAATTCTGTTTTACTGCATTGTAGCATGCTAAATGCAGACGTGAAATGTGTTGGAACAAAAGATTTTAAAACTGAATTAGAGAGAGATCTTTTGGGATTCTTAGGCCACTGCTCATAAGTCATGTAGAAACAGTGGCTAAGAATGGTCTGCTACAGGCTGATTGGGAGAGGTACTAATCCAGAAGTCACAAATAGTTCTGAAAGAAGGGAGAAGGATTTCTGCTTCAAGCCAGCTTGTTTACTGCCTCTTTCTGGAGAGTTTACAGACACAAAGATGTGCACTTCTTATGAATCTGTATGCCTTGCCGATGGTTCATAACTGTCAAATCAGTGCCCAACAGTTTGAATGCAGGCTAAGTGCATGTGCAAGAGATCACGGTGAGCTAGTAGACATGCATTGGAATGAGGCTTTAAAGAAGCTGGCTCTTATCTGAAGCAAAGAGGGATGAACTAGTAGCTGCACAGCTCCCTGGGAATTCAGGAGGAGGATTTAGGAATGGAGGGAAAAAAATATTTTCCTCAATGCTTTTTAAAAAATATAATTGTCCAAGTGTTATTTTCTTAATTTATGTTTTATATAAAAATTAATATGGTGGCATTGAAGCCAGTAAACATTTTCAGATTGATGGCTGGGAAATGAATATATATATATGGATATTTAATGAAACAGTTATATCTGGACCAGTAGAGGAAGGTTGAGAAGCTCTAAATGGATAATGGAGCTCCAGTAGAGGAACTCTAAATGGATAGTTTCAGCCTGCTCATCCAAGTCCACATTGTAGGAAGGATTCTTGCTGGTCATATGACACTGTGCATCTGTAACTTGAAAGAGGAACTCCCTCTGAAATCTGAAATGGAAAAGACAACTTAGATTGGTATTAAATATTTAGATTGTTAAATGAATGCTTTTGCCTTTATATTTTTTCACAGGAGACTGGTAGATGAATACCTGATAACTGCTAAAGGGAAGTTTTAAACTGTTCTTGTTCTATCTGGATTTATAAAGATATGTAATTTTATGGGCACTCTTAATCTTAACCCATTAGAGATATGGGTTTTCAGGCTCCCAAACAGTTATTTCATTGATTTTTGAATGACAAGGATAGATAAATGACAACAATTATTTTTTGGAAGACAGGTGGTGGGAGATTGCAGTTAATACGTGAATAGTTAAGCTTTTGATAGAAGTTGAGAATTCACTTTTCTTAACCAGGAAAGCTTCAAAAAGTTACCTGGAAATTAGTCTTTTAGGGCTTTGTAGACTAAAAACTTGTAGGTCTGGAGGAGGTGAAGGGAGAGAAGAACAAACTATAGTTTTATAGCGTACCTAAGCATTTATCTAGATTTTTATAACCTACTCACAGAATAGTATCTGAAGGTGAAAGTTAACTCTGAGGAAAGGACCAGTACAAAGATGTATATACCCTTGTACACACCACATAAAATCTTAAAATATGGCTTAAGTGTTACATAGGCTTATTTCAGGATCTCTCTGCAGAGGTCTAAATTTTATCATCTGTTAATGCATTCTATTTCTTATGACCGTGAATGCTGTAAGATTTTGATACTATTATCTAAAGTGCTGTTGGCTTCAAAATTATACAAGGTGAGGCTTGTTATTCTAACTCGTGGTTTTTGCTGAGCAAGAGGTAACAATATAAATCTTTTTCACAATACCATATTTACTTGAATATACGATGCTCCCCCACCCCCCAGCATGGAAAAAAGCCCCCCCACCCCATCTTACCTTTGCAAAGCAGAGCGGGGAGCAGGTGGCTGCTGTGAGTCTGACTCTGGCCCTAAGCCTGGGTTGGGCCAGGGTCAGACCCACAACAGCCTCATTTCCCCCCACCCCCCAAACTTGCTCTCTGCAGTTTCTGGCAACACTGGTGCATGGCCAGGCAAGGGCTGAGCTCTCACATGTCTGTGCTCTGGGACAGAACAGCCTGATCTGCATCCATCAATAAGCAGGGAGAGGGGAAGAGGCAGAGACTGGGGAGTAGGGAGGGAAGAAGCAGAGACCAGGGGGAGCTTGGGATGAAGAGGCAGAGATTGGAGGGAGTTGGGGGAGAGGCAAAGGCTGTGGGGAGACCTGGAGGTGGGGGGAGGTGCAGGTGGCAAGTGGAGAGGAAGGCTGCAAGAGGAAGAAGTAGGTGGGGCAAAGGGCAGAGGGGCCTCCTGCCTCCCCCCCCTCCACCAACCAGCCACTGCTTCCCATGCTTTAGCAGTGGGGAGTGGGGGGAGTCAAGATAGCCTTTCAATGCTTAGATTTGATACCTGGAAAATTATAACAAATTTATACATTTTTCATATATAGAATCTAATTATTGCGGGGGGTCATCTTATGTAAATACAGTATGTTAGAACATGCATGACTGGTACAGATGACAGTAAGGACAGCCAAGGTGTATGGAAGTTTTCATGAAAGGACAAACACAAATTTCAAATCAAACAAGGAGGGTTAGGCCTGTTTTAACTTTAGCAACATATGCCTGAACCTTCACCTATGAGCAAAATATGGCCCACAGATTGTATCTGGCTCGCCAATTGATTCTGTCCAGCTTGTGGTGACAGCAGAGGCTGGAGCCAGAGCCACTGCCCACCTGCACACCAGATACAATCAGTTGGCAGGTCCAAGGACAATGGCTCTGGCTCCAGTCTCTGCTATTGTGACAGGGGACTCTGGGTGGAAGCAGCCCTGCCCACCTGCCTGGAACCATGTGAGAGTGAGTGTATGAGAGTGAGTGTATGCACGCATGTACAGCTCTCAACAGCTCACTAAAACTCATTAAGTGGCCCTCCAGCCCAAATAATTGCCCTCCCCTATTTATAGGATGAAATTACAGTTTTCTTTTTCCTTTTGGTAATCTATCTAAACTTACAACCTAGTTTGTGTTAATTAACCATCTTGCCATGATTTCAATTTAAATCTTGTATTAGATGTTCATCAGATGACTTTGATGCTCTCATAGAATCTTGTTTACTCTCTGCCTGGTTGCATGTGTATAAGAAAAGTCTGGTGTAACCCTATGGCAAACCTTGGCATTTGGGGCACCTATACACATGGGCAGAGCTTGCTCCAATGCACTGGAAATAAAGCGTGTTGGAGCAGACTTGATTAGTCAGTGTCTCTGTGCTGAAAAATAGCGGTGTGCAGCTTTGAATTAAAACATGTTAAATGAGCTTTATTTCAAACCGGCCCACCACCATTTTTTTCAGCACGGGGATGTGCAAGGATGATGATACATGTGACGCGTGGGCACTTTTAATTAACGCACCTTGCTAATTAAGTGCCCAGCATCACATCCCACAGCATGTGTAAAAATGCCCTTGGACACCTAACACTGGACTGGATAAAGTACTGTAGAATTTACCATATGGAATAATCATAGATTGGCTTTAGACATCCAAATAAATTTTCCATCTCTATTTGCTATGGTTTGTAACTGTTGCATTTTTAAGATCAAAGTTACAAAATCAGCTTTTGCTATGCATATAGCATAAAGATGAAAAGTTAGTCTTAAACTGATCTGCACACATACTACAATCACTCTAATACCTAATTATATCAAGAGGAAGATAAAAAAGATGTTATTCCTGTCACTGCATTCACAGATCATTCTTTAGAGTTGGGATTGAATGGGGTAGAGTGAAATTCTGTGCAATTCATTTGATTATCAATTTATGTCCTATGCCAAACACATTCAGAGGGTAAAAATACTTGTTATTCCAAGAAGAATAGCAAAAAATGACAAAAAGAAATGACAGTAGTTAAAAGATTTTACTGTGGGTGAGAAAACAAAGACAAATCATGATTAAAAGGACATTTAGTTAGCATTTGGCATAAGACCTGCACTCTCATACCCTGTTCTGAACAGCTGATCCCCTTATAAATTACAATTTTATCTTGTGGTTGGCAGCCTATTTAAAAACAAAAAAACAAAAACCACATTCTAAAATAGGGGTAATGTGTTAGAGTCCTGTGCATAAGTGAATTGGAAATATTTAATGCTTTTTTTTATTTCCAAGCAGATGGATTCAGATATTTCTGTACTGATAAAATATTAAGAAATAATTGTAAATAATGCAAAATGGAAAGTGGAAGCATAAAATAGTAGGGTTTTTTTACATGAAATGTTCTGCATAATATGCTGGCCCAAGCTCTTTCAGATTGAAAACATAAAGGGCCAGATTTTATTCCAAACATTAAGCATCTAAGGCAGGGTGGGCAATTATTTGGGCTGAAGGGCCACTTAAGGAGTTTGGTGAGCTGTTGTGGGCTGGGTTAGCACAAACAACTCACCAAAACTCCCTAAATGGCCCCCCAGCCCAAATAATTGCCCACCACTGGATTAGGGGAATCTAATCTCACCCACTCCCCTTCTCTCTGCATCCCTGCCCCTGTCCCAAGTCTCTAACATATGGCTGGGCCGGGCCAGTGCCTCACTGTGTTTCTGTGCACCACCTCAGGCCACATGGGCTAGACACAGACAAAAAGCTGGAGCCTGTATTGATTCAACCTTTGCAGGTTAGTCTAACCTGCCTAGGTTGAACCAGTTTGTAACAGAACAGACATGCAGGCACATGCCTACAGTTGCTCAGGCCAGGAGCTGGCGGTGCTAGAGCATGCCCTTGGCTGCAGGGAGGCTGTGTGTGTGTGTGTGGGGGGGGGAGGAGACTGTGGCCAGTTCAGGCTGAACTGGCCAGGGAAGGGTTTAATTCCCAACTTACTGTCCCACCAGCAGGGACCTGAGCTGGGTCTGTTGGGCGCTCTTCCCTCTCTGCTTCAGCAGTGGGATACCATGGCCCCTGAGGCAGAGTGGGGAAAAGAGGGGGGTTAGTGTCCCTTCTACCCCCAGTGGTAGCCAGATCTGCCCACCGTTGCTACCATGCTTGCCCCCTGCAGGGGAAAAGGCCCCCTGCTGTTCCTTCCACCAGATGCTGGAGGGAGGGAGAATAACCCTGTCTCTGCCCGCTACAAGAGGCCCTGCCAGTGGGTGTCTGGCCATGCCGCCACCCTGTTACTGCAGCAGGAGGGGGCAGGGCCCTTGGTGGGGGCAGCAACCCTTGTCATAATGTTGGGGAGAGTGAACCCCTTTCTGGCAAGGGGCCCCGCTGGAGAGCTGTGGCAGGTTGCATGTGGCAGTGCCGGGGCCCGAAGACTTCCAAGCTCCCTGAAGTACCACTGTGGCCTGCAGCAGCTTTCCTTGCTCTTCAGCATGCCACCCCCATTTCCCTCCTTTCTCGGGAAGAGGCTTGCACTTCAGGGAAACTGTGACAGGGGCTCCTGCCCTTGTCATGGTTGCTCTCCCCTTGCCGCTCCAGCAGCCAGGTGGGGCCACAGCGAGATGCTGCTGCCTGGGCAGATCCGGCCCACTGAGGGGATTTGCCTGGCCCCCGTGGGTCCCTCGGTCCTGCTGGGCCAAGGCACCACTCTCTAGGCATGCAGCTGGGCTGGGATGCTCCCCAGTGGGACTGCCATTCTAGGCATCCCAGTCACAGCAGCTCCTTTACTGTTGCTGCTCGCCCCAGCCTCACAGTGCAGGTGGGGACCAGGATGTAGCCCTGATCCCGCATGCCCTGCCCTGGCTCCAGGGTCCAGGCTCCAGGCTCCAGGCTGAGGCTGAGTAGCAGTGGCAGGGTTGAAACTGCTGCTCAGTGCAGGGGGAAAGTGGCCCCTCCCCCTCCTGCTGCTGGCACTTCCAGATGCAGCCACCCAGAGCCAGCACCAGGCAGTAGAGCAGACACAGGGCAGCCCAGTGCCAGCTCTGGGTGGCTGCACTTGGAAGCACCAGCAGCAGGAGGGAGAGGGGCCACTTTTGCCCTGCATGCCCCACGCTAGCTTCAGGCTCACCTGTTCAGGCTGAGCAGTAGTGACAGGGGAGAAACTGCTGCTCAGTGTGGGGAGAAAAGTGGCCCCTACCTCTCCTGCTACCGGCGGTTCCTGCTGCAGCTCCCTGGAGCTGACCCTGGGCTGCCCTGTGTCTGCTCTGCTGCCACCTCTGCCCCACAGGGCAGTCCAGAGGTGGTGGTGATACAGCAGAGACACAGAACAGCCTGGTGCCGGCTCCAGGTGGCTGCAGCAAGAAGCAGCAGCAGCGGGAGGGGGAGAGGCTGCTTTTCTCTCCGCGCTCAGCAGTAGTTTGGCCACCGCTTGGTGGGGCTGAGCCAGGTCATGGGTGGCAGGGCCACCCCTGGCAGGTGCAGCTAAGTGACAGGAACACAAGTGCATCCAGGCAGCTGCTTCCCATCAGTGAGTGCAGCCTGGTGTGCGTGGCCAGCAGCTGGTTGGGCTGTGCTTACCTAGGCCTGATTGGAGGCACCACAGAGGCTCATGGGATCTCAGCGACGCTGTCCCACAGTACCTCCAAGCGAGCCCAGGTAAGTGCTGCCCAGGAGGCCACTGGCCATGCAGACCAGGCTGCTCTCACTAACGGGGGAAGCAGCTGGGGGCTGAGTGAGGCCAGGTCACGCTGGGCTGTTGGTTCAGGCTGATGGTCCAGGGCCACTCCAAGAAGCTGCAGCTCCATTACATCCACTCCCCATGCCCCAACTGGACGGGGCCAGGGGGTACTACAAGAGCCTTCCGTCTCCCGGGGGTTGGGGGGAGGAGGAGGGGAAGAGTTTTCCCTTTCAGCACTAAACAGAGCCTCTCTACCCCTCTGGGGCCAGGACAAGGGCCAGAGCCCCAGCTACCCACCCCTCAGTGGTGGGGGCAGGGGTGGGAGAGGAGGGGGAACAGTACCCCCTAGCATGGAACAGACCCCCCCTCCCTGCCCTGCAGTGTTGGAGAGGAGAAGAGTCCCAATCTGGGGCAGGGCAGCATTGCATGGAGCCCCCGCTCCCCACCCCATGGTGGCAGGGGAGGAGCGGGAGAAGAGGGGAGTGGGACTCTGTGTGAGGCTGCCCAGCCCCAACCCCAGAGGGGGACTTTCCCTGCTGCTTCTCCTCCCCACTGTAGGATGAGGAGGGGCGGGCTCTGTGCTTTACTGCCTGGCCAGGGCACAGGGAGTGGCTGTAACTGAGCCGCAGCTGCAGGGGTGAAGAGTGGGGGAAGAGTCCCTCTCTAGGGCTGGGCAGCCTTGCATAGAGTCCCCACACCCAGCCCTGTCATGGTGGTGGTGGGGGAGGAGCAATAGTCCCCCTCTAGTGCCCCATAAAGGCCTCCTTCCCCACCCTGAAGGAAGGAGGAGAAGGGGGAAGAGACCCCCCAACACAGAACTGAGCCCCCTCCCTGCTCCACAGGACATGCTCCATCCCAGCATGGCCCTGTTAAGATGAAACGGGCAGGGAGAAGGGTTAATTCCTCCCTCCATTTCTGCTGGTCCCCCCTGCCCTGCAGTTGGGGTCTGTCAGCACCAGGGGACACTGTAACAGCTGCCTCCCCTCTACTCCCCAGCTGACAGCCAGACCCCAGCTGCCATGCGGGAGGAAGGGAAGGTGGGAAGAATTAATCCTCTCCCTGGCCACTTTGTCTTAACAGGGCCATACTGCCCAGTGTCTTGCCATATCCTGTCCCTGCTCTGACCAGAACAGAACAGAGCCCTGCCCAGAGAGCATGCCAGGATTTGATAGATTTCATAGACATTAGGGCTGGAAGGGACCTCGGAAGATCATCGAGTCTAGCCCTACACCTGAAGGGCAGGAAGTCAGCTGGGGTCACAGGTTCCCAGCCAGTTAAGCATCCAATTTACTTTTGAAGGTGTTCAATGTAGGTGCTTGAACGACCTCCAATGGCAGGCTGTTCCAGACCTTGGGGGCTCAGACAGTAAAGAAATTCTTCCTTATGTCCAGCCTGAGAAATGGTCTTGCAGTAGTTTATAACCATTCGACCCTGTCATCCCTTGGGGCACTCTGGTGAACAAATGTTTTCCCAGATACTGGTGGTCACTCATGATAAACTTATAGGTGACCATCAGGTCACCCCGAGCCTGCATTTTTCCAGGCTAAAGAGCCCCATGGCTCTCAGCCTGTCGTCATAAGGCCTGTTTTCTTGACCTCTGATCATGCGTGTGGCTCTTCTCTGGACTCTCTCAAGCTTCTCCACATCCTTTTTGAATTGTGGGGCCCAAAACTGGACTCAGTACTCCAGCTGCGGCCTCACCAAGGCCGAGTACAAGGGGAGAATGACGTCCCAGGATTTGCTTGAGAAGCTTCTGTGGATGCAAGCCAGCGTTTTGGTCGCTTTACTAGCTGCAGCATCACATTGCAGGCTTATGTTCATCTTGTGGTCAATGATGACCCCCAAGTCTCTTTCTTCTGTAGTGCTAGCCAGCGTAGCACTGCCAAGCCTATAAGGATGCTGCAGGTTTTTCCTCCCAAGGTGGAGAACCTTGCATTTT
>NW_017728993.1:73796528-73807495 GCF_001723915.1 Gavialis gangeticus
AGGTCAGCATTGATGGAGGGCAGGGAATCTCCCTCACCCGGACCTCCCTGTCCCGTAGTGGGCGTAGGCATCCCGTGGGACTGATGAAAGAACCAATGCAAAATACCCATTTAATAAGTTGGCTTTTTCCTGGGCGTCAGTTGTCAGTTGTCCCATCTGGGATGCTGGGGAGTCTGGTTTATCTTAAACCAGCAAGGGGTCTGGGACAGTCATTGCATAAACCAGTTTGAAGCCTGGCCAGGAGCTCAAATCCCCCTGCGTTGGAACATACACAGGGGTTAGGGACTGGGACTGGGACAGGGTAGGCTGGGCTAGGGAGTGGGATGGCTGCTGTTGTTACAACCAGCTATGGCACAAAGGAAGGGAAGGGAGGAGGGCAAGAGACACTGAAAGCAAAGGCACCCACAGCCTGGATACAATTCTCCTTTAGAGGAGTAGCCTCAGGCTGGACAAAATCACTTGGCAGGCCAGATCTGGCCTGCAGGCTGTATTTTACCCACCCGGATCTAAGGGCCTGTTTCCACTGCTTCCCTTCCGAGGCCAGGACTGCTATGGAGAATCAAGCCATGCCCACACCTGAACCCAGCAATCTGGCAGAATAGATAGCTTAGAGGGGCCTGAATGCATGCACTTACACCAAGAAGTTCCAATAACTGCACTTTGTACACTGAAAAAAATCTGAAGTAATCAACTTTCTTATTCCTACCTTGATTCTAGCACAAAATAGCACTTCTTTGTTTTGTGCTTTCCCTTTTAGAGGCAATTGTTGTTGAAAGAACTTGAGAAAAAATAAGGCCTTGAAAATGAATTATCTTTGCTGCAGCTTTAATTTTATTTTAATGCAATCCACTTACACCCTATTATTTAGTTGGCTTAAAATGAAAGTATGTCATTACATTTCTTAGAGGTTCACCTGTTACTATAGTGCTTTGAGGTTAATTGACTAATCATTAGCAGCCCATATTGTCTGGTGAAAAGGAATTGAAATTGATTAGAATCTGGACACAGCTCACACACTAATCTTGCAGAGCTAAAGGATGTATTGCTGGGGCATGATCCTTGTAACATAATCTCATCCTTCAAAGGGGTCATCTTCTTACCTGTAAAATGTAAGAATCATCTTCTAATATTTATTTGCATTTGAAACTTACACAATACACATCACACACCTGGCAACCAGCAAGCTCCCACAGCCCCTGTTTTCTCCACACTGTCCTGCTGCCTGTCTCAAGAGAGAGCTTAAGGTTTGCCCCTGGGATGCAAGCCATTTTCTCTGGAAGCCATTCCCATCTCCCTGGAATGTACTTGTTATACTGAAGCTAGTGTTTTTCTTTACAGGTAGGTTATACCCCCACTATTTTGGGTGGCCATCCTATGTCAATAGCCCTTTCTGCTCTGTATCTGCAGGGGACAATTGTTCTTGGCCTTGTACAGCAATTGATATCCTGTGATTGATACTTAATTTTGCCTTGTCCCTGTTCATTTCGTATGCATGCCATGGTTCTTCTGACATGTAAATAGCTATTGTCCTTTGATACAGTTATAACTTTTGATTAAGATATGTCTCCCAAATGGCAGAGATACAAACAGACAGAATAACACAAGCTATACAGTGATAAAATGTATACAAATGAATACAGTTTATCAGTAGCTTTTAAAGAGATCAAATGTGAGGTTACTTAAATCAAACTTGGAACAAATGTCTCTGCATAAGACACTTTGAACCCACAAATAATTCCTGCTTTTGGGATGGGTTTGTGATAATGTGCCTCAAGCATTTTTTGTTTGTGGAAACCTATGGTACATAGACATAACATTAGCTACTTCATAGTTTGATTTAGTCTTACACATATATAGAGCTCGTCTCCCTGGGAAAACTATCACAAGTAAGGTAGGATATGAATTTTCAGCAAAATGGCTACTCTGCTTCACTTTGAAATACTCTTTGAAAATGGTGTAGCTGCATGGCTAACTTGCACTTACTGGGTATGTCCATACATGCAGTTAGTGCTCCTGAAAGTTATTACACAGTAAATTCAGGTGCATTAAACTTGGGCTGGGAATGCATCCACATAAGAACCCTGTTGGGTGCAGATTTGCTCCTAACCTGGAACAGTCAGGTCCACGGCTGCTCCTAACCTACTCTGCCCTCCTGCAGAAGCCAGGGGGAGTTCCAGGCTCTGGATGTAGCTGCCCGGGTGCCAGCATCCGGAGGCAGTCTCAGGCTGGCAGGGGGCATGGAAGTGGCCTCAGGTTAGCAGCGGATATCCTCCTGGGAGTGGGTGGCCGACACACCATGGATGGTTCTTGCCCGCCCCCGCCCCCGGCAGTAGTAGCCAGGGCATCATGTCCATGAGGTGCTCGCTGACCATCTCCTCCTCCATCCCCTACAGTAGGGCACTTGGGCAACCACCTATGGACCCCAGTCCCACAGTGCTATCCCAAGAACATGTACACTATGGACAACTTGCAAGAAACACCAAACTTTATTTTCCTCCACCACAAAAACCCACCCCTCCTCCATCACAGCAACAGATTCCCTCCTGCCCTCCCCAGTGACAGACTCCATCCTTGCCTCCTTCCCTAACAGCACACTCCCTCCCTCTTTCCCTCCTCCTAACAATGCACCTCTCCCTAAATCTAGAACCCACCACAATAAGGTACCCTGTTCCCTGGAAAACTGTTTACAAGTGGTGCATTGCCAACTCTCAGGAGGAAGGGGCATGGGGTAGAGGCACCTATGGCATGGATCCAGGGAAAGGTGCCCAGAACCCCAGTCTCTGCTGACACCACCATGGATGTGGATGCCTGGGAGCCAGCTGGGAGTGGGTGATGTCCTGCCCACTCCCCCTCCTCCTCCATGGGTCCAGGGCCAGCAGGGCCCATGTGCAGAGCTGGCCCAGCAGTGGCCAGCTCCCACTCAGAAGCCACATGGCAATGGGGCAAGTGGCAGGTGAAAGTCCAAGCAGGGGGACAGGCCACTGGGGGATCAGTCTCAGGAGTAGGGGCAGGGGGCCCTGGCCAGCACAGGCAGCACTGCACCTCCTCCCAAGCCCACTGGGGGGGCCCTGGTGATGGGCCATGGGTGGCTTCCAGAGGCCAGGCAGGGCTGGAATAGGGAGCTGGGTGGCAGGCAGCACAAAGCTGGCCTCCAGGGCTATGATGGTGTCAAGGACCTAGTGGTCCTCTTACATCACCTCCACTACCTGGGTCACCATGGTGCCAGTCCTGGGCCTCTGTTAGCCTCTCCAGGAGGGCAATGTGCCTCTCCTCAAGGGCAGGGTATGCCCTGTCCCTCTCCTTCTCCCTTGCCAGGTCCTGGGCTCACCAGGCCTGAGAGTCCACCAGCCACTCCTCCACCACTGTGACCAGCTGGTCCAGCAGCAGGGTCTGATCCTGGGTCCAGCACTGGCAAAAGCAGTGCATGTGGAGGATGCTGGCTGATGGTGGTGGTGAACTTGTGGCCCTATCTCTGCCAGTGGCTGGTGGGTCTCCCTCATGTGCAGCTGCTGGACCAGCAGAGCAAGGACAGAGAGTCTCTTTGTGAGAGTTTGCAACATTTCAGAGATAACTTACACTGTACCAAGGGGCTGTTTAGGGGTTATGTGTACACAGGTTCCCAGAGGCCTTTTGTAAGTTGACCTGGTGAGGGACTCCTGCCTAGTTGGGATGAGGAATGGTGACACTCTCCCCTCCCTTTGGTGGCCCTCTGTGGAGAGTCACTCCAGGCCAGGGCCCCTACCATGTGTGGCCTGCACCACAAGCATGTCCCTGTTCAGAGTCCTCTAGGCATGCCACAATGAGCTTCTTGAATGCTCTGAGGGGTGCCCAACCTGCTTCACCCTGCTGCTACTGATTACCATGGTGCCCCAGGTGTGGCTGAGAACCTGACATGGGGTCAAGTTTCAATGGCACCCCGGGCAAGTCTACGCTTCCCCACAACTTGTGCTGCTGCTTGGAGGAGCATCTCTGTCTATAATATGTGTGCCTAACCCCTGCAGATAAGGAGATCACCACTGCCATCAGTCAGTTTGTATGCATGTGACAGGCCCTGGTTGCCTGGCTGGGAGACCACTGGCCACTCAAAGTCCTGAGTTGCCTCCCACCTCCCTGCTTGTTGGGGGGAGGGAAACTCCAGTGGGTGGGGGAGGGGAAGGGAGGAGCCCATGGCTCCAGGTATACCGCCTGGGGGTAGATGGGTGAGCTGGTATAGGCACGGGTAGCCACAGAGCCCACTTCCCTCTCTGGCCCTCCTCCCTATGTGGGGCTTACTGGATGGGCATGGCAAATGCTCTCACAGTTGAACTGAGTTCCTGGCTGTGGTGGTGTGGTCTGGCTGCCTGTGGCATCCTCAGGCATGAAGGCATGGCACCTGGACACTCAGGCAGTAACCTCTTTTGCAGAGATGCTTGCTGTTGGGGCCATCCCTCAAAACGTTATACCCAAAGCACTTCAGGAATTTGCTGGAATGCTTGTGAACTGTTGTTTCAC
The DNA here is from genome assembly GCF_001723915.1 of Gavialis gangeticus. Taxonomy (NCBI): domain Eukaryota; kingdom Metazoa; phylum Chordata; order Crocodylia; family Gavialidae; genus Gavialis; species Gavialis gangeticus. The sequence continues at coordinate 73,801,020 of NW_017728993.1, forward strand.
TCCCAGCAGATATCCCATAACAGAAGTCCTCTGTGAGAGCCAAGTCCCATAGGCAATATGTAGGGTGGGCATGGGGGAGGGCATGTGCCCTCCCTGAAATTGGGCTTTGCTGGCTGGGTAGTAAGGAGCACAGGCTGGTCCCCCACCCCGCCCAGGATGTGCCAGCAGCACTTCTGATTTGCCAGTGGCACTTCTGGTTTGCTGCCAGCACTTCCAGGGGCAGCAATCGGCCACTGGGGGGGCCTCCCTGCTTATTGGCGATCGGCTGCTGGTGCCTCCCCCCCCCCAAGCCAGGAGGCACCAGTCACCCATGCCAAGTTCTTTATATATAGGAAACACCTCATTCTTTGTTTTCTTGCCTAGCCTTCCTGAACAACCTATTCTGGAGTCAAGGCAGTACTCCAGTATTGTGAACTCTCCCACCATATCTCCATTCCTATTGCATCATAATTTTTTGTGGGACAGGCTCATGCCCAATGCAGTTACTGATGGGTCCCAGACATATCTGACCCCTTCGGGCCGTGTCGCACCTGGACCCATTTGTCTGCTATGATTTGTTGTTCCTGCAGGGTGTACCTTTACTTGCCCAAAGCTGATGATCAGTGGTCCCTGAGGATCCAGGTGCAACTTCATTGGCTTGTCTTCTATGGGGCTCCTCCTTCCCTACACACCACTGCTTTCCACTTGGGTGTCATGATCAACTCTGGAGGCATCTTGAAATGACAATGGAGCCTTTCCTTCTGCACTGGGTATCTGGTGAGAATGGAGACTGCAAGGATCCTGCTGCTGTTTCTATTTCCCCCTAATCACAACTAAACCAGTAATCTAACTTAAACAGCTTGACTGGGTGGCCAGGCAGGACAACAATTCCTCTATGCTGAATGATCCCCTTCTTAGACATGTGTTGATTCAGTGACTGGTGCACACTTCACTCACCCACCTTTGGGCCCCCTATGCCTCTTGGTACAGGTTCTTCCCATCCAGTTATGACACTGCCTTGTGGTGGCCACCACCATGCCTAAATGAGACTCACTGCTCTGCCAGTCTCCTGTTGGTGTGCCCCAAGTCCATGTGTGTACCAGCTGGGCATGTGGCATTAGTGGGACTCTAAGCTGGGGTTCCTCCATGGTTTGGCCCCTACAGGTCCCACTGGGCAGCTGTCTCCCAGCCCCACATGAGCATTGTGCTCCTGCCTGGCCCTCTGTGCACATGGTGAGATTTCATTGTGCCTGGGCTAAGCTGCTCACTGGCCACATTGGGAGAACTGGCATCTGGCTGGATGCCTGGTGGTCTGGTGGTAAATGAAGTGTCTGGTGTTTTCATGGGGGTTTCAGCCCCAGGGAAAGCAATTGGTCTTAATTTGGCAGTGAGATGGGCACCCGGGTTTTCCCTGGATGCCTTGGCAGTGGGACAGGCATGCATCGCTCTCCCAGGGTTGCTGCCCTTTGGAGAAGCACTGAGTCTCTTGTGGCAGTGTGGAGCACATCCAGGTCTGCTTCTGGTACTGCAGTATGCTCTCCCCCTGCCTATTTTAGCTCATTGCCTCCAGGCCCTGGGCCAGTCAGCAGTACTCCCTCAGCTGATGTGGCACCAGCTGGCTTGACTGTAGCCTGGTCACTTGGGCTGCAATACTGAGGTGATTTGGGTGGGGGCCTGTCACACTTTGCTTCTACTAGGACCTACAGTTCTTCTTGTTTTCCCCCCCCATACTTCTTGCATTACTGCAAATTGCAACTGTAACCTCTGTCGGTACATGAGGTTGGGTGATATGCTGGATTCTGGATCCCAGTAGTCCTGGGAACCCCCTCAGACAGCTCTGCTGACTGAGGTGTCCCTTGGAGAGGTGTGTCCCTGAACCTCACTGCCCAAGAATTGACTTTAAGTCCAATAAACAAATGGGTTTCTTTATTATACACAACTATATACAAAAAAGAAATGATTAATCAAGAGAAGACATATATTAGGGCTGTGTGAAGCTTCAGCCACTGATTCAATTTGTTAGAGATTCAGCCCAATTCGGTGGCTGAATCTCCAAATCTGAATTGAGTCAGGAGACCCTTTAATCTCTCTGAATCAAATCAGAACTCTCTGAATCGAATCCGAATTGATTCAGAGAGATTCGACAATTTGGACATAGACACAGCTTTCAATGTTTTTTCTACATACATCAGGGTACCAGGTGACTCATGAATGCTGAGATGCTGGGGTGGATGAAGCATCCCACAGTAGCTGTGGGGGGGTGGTCCCCAGCACACTCAGCAGCAGAGCCAGAAGTGGACCAGAAGCACTGGGCCCCTGCCTGACTCTGCAACTGGTGCTTCCTGGGTCTGGAGGGGCACCTGGAGTATCCCCATGGCTGATTGCCAAGCTGGGGAGGTGTGATGGGCCCCCCCAGTGCACTCAGCGGCAGACCCAGAAGTAGATCAGAAGTACTTCTGGTCCACTTCCTGGTTCACTGCCAAGCATGTGGGGGGGCCCCCATGCTTCTGTGGGATGCACCATCTGCCCAACCATTGCAGCATTCCATGAGCCATGCCTGGTACCTCAAGGTATATAGCAAAACCATCTAAAGCTGTGTCTATGGCCGAATTGCTGATTCTCTTTAATCAGCATCAAATCTTCAGATTCAGATCTGAATCAACTAATTGAATCACTGTCCCTGATTTGGGCCGAATCCAAATCTGAATAGAATGAAGCCTGCTTTGCACACCCCTAATATAAATAAATAAAAATAATACCAATAGTTAATAATAAAACCAATTCTATTTGAATATTCAATTCTATTTGAATAGAATTTACAATTGCCTACAATAGTTGAATAATTCCACCACACTGGGTGGTCCCACTTGCATCAAACAACCTAAGTCATCACATTTATCTTGTTACAACACTTTAAAACAGTTTTCCCTGCATAACCCAGGTTGATTTTCTCTCTGGCCACACTCCCCTTCCCATAACAATAAATGGCAATACAGGTTTAATTATGATCCACCAGTAGGTGACAGAGGTGAGACTGCTGCTCAGGGAAAGGTGGACCCTTGGCTCTTTCTTGGTAACCCAGCAAAAAAAAACAAGTCTCCGATGAGCCACTGCAGTTAATAGGCTTCTTTTCTTTAGTTTCCTTCTGAAAAATACACCTCCTGCAACACTAGGGGTTAAGTGCCCCCAAACACACCCATGCAGATTTGGGATTCTCACAGCCTGCTCCCTCTCTAAGCTGTCTCTCTCCCCCAGCACCTCCACATGCAGACAGGGGATTTCCTCTTCAGGCCTCTGTCCCTGCTGTGCAAGCCTTTCCAGCCCAAATAGAGGACTTCCCTCTGCAGGCCCCTGACCAGGCAGCTTCCCCCATTTTCTAGCTAGCTTACCAACCTCTCCCCACTCTTTCCCTGGGTACCCATGTCTTTGATTGCACAGCGCTGACCCCGGTGAGGAATCAGCTTCTCCTGGGATGACTCAGGCTCTCCTCTGTCCTGATGTCTGCTCCCCAACAAGCCTCAGCTCCCTTCCCTCTGCCTGAGGGGAAGGAGGGGCTGGGTTTCTGCCCCTCTCTCCAGGCTGGTGTAGCTCTTCTGCAGCTTCTGTCTTACTCTGCATTTTCCTCCCTCAGCTTTTATGGCTCCATAGTAGCCAATTAGAGCCTGGGGTTCACAATGGGGGCTCTGGTTACAGTTCAAATCCTCCAGTAAAAAACATGCATTGTGCACAGCATAACTTCTGTTTGGAAAAGCTATTGCACCCTCTGCAAACTTTTAGCCACCTTTCTTGTGAAGCTCTTAGGTAGAGCTCACCCACTCAGCTTGCAGCCAAGCAAGCCCTTGCAGCTGTTACACAAGTAAGAATTGTCGTCCCCCCCCCCGCCCTTCCCCACCTTGGTTGAAGAAGTGAAAGCGCCACTAGTGATTCACATGTTGATCTCATGCATCTGCTCCTAGCTGGGCCTTTCCCCTTGACTGGAAGAATCAATGAGAATATCACTTGGGGTCATGTTCCCTTTTCCTTGCACCCAGAGCCATGTAGTCACTTTTGATCTGCTCAAAGTTGCCCCTGGCAGTATCATCAGTGCCACATAGATAACTGGTATAATACTAATCAGATATGCATAGGTAAAGGAATAATATTTAGTCATAAAACCTGACAAATAGTAATATTTTGATTTTAATTCATTGTATGTGATATTGCCTTGAAAATTTAACAAGGTCAGAGTTCTTTCTGTTATGGATGTACAATTTTTTTCTCTGTGACAATTGCACTGGTGACCATAATGAATATAATGTTTAAAAAATGCTAGGAAAATGGTAACATTTCAAAAGGAGAAAACATTTACATGGTGTGATTTTCATAGTGGCATTCCCTCAACATATTATTATTCAAGTCTGTGAAATAGAGGAGGTCTGGACCTTTCCCCTTAATTTATGATTTATGACATGGAATAAAAAAGCCTGCAGCTTTATGAAGAGGCTTGACTACAACTAGACCTGCTCAGATAACCTGGTTTGTGAAAGCTGGATCTGAGCTAGATTGTTAAACTTCTGAAAGGTGGCTATTAATCATCATTAAGGAGTCAGCCTCTTTTCTATGGGCTGTCTCCTGCAAGGCTGAGGGATTGTGCATGTATAGAGCTAGAGAAAACTGGTTTGGAAAGGGTAGGTGCTCTGGATCAAGGAAGATTATATGAGGAGAGCATCAGTTGTCTCTAAGACAATGGCAGGCATTACTGACTTCCAACCAGGAGAGTGAGTAAGGAGATTTCTTTTAGGAGAGTAAGCATTCCTTTTTCCCTGCTTTAAACTAAGCTGAAAATGCCTTGTCTAGTTTAACATATGAAAAATGTAAATTTAGATATGTAAGGCAAACCATTTATTGTCTTTTAATTCCATTCCTTCTGTTTTTATTCAGATATTCTTAGGATTACTATTATGAGTAATTTGGGTCAGGTACCTCCAAATTAAAGAGAACATCATAACCTTAATCAAGAAGTGCAGAAGGAAGTGAAATCCTACTCTCCATCTCAATGAAGGGACATGGAAAGTGGGGCCCCATAACAGTCTCACTCTTATGCTGCAGCATGTGTACAAAAAGTAAGAAGTCCAAAAACCAAAGTGGAGATGAAAGTTGGCCATTGTCTGAATCCTGGATTCACCAAAACTTTACATTATTTCTTTTATCATATTTTCACATAATTGGAAAAAGGGTAGCAAATGTGTTTTTTTTTTCTTTTTCATCACTCTCTGAAACTTCCTGTTACTCTTAGTGAACATATGGCTGAAGCACACAACATGCAGTGAAATCAGTAACAAGGACTAGAATTATGTGAAATCTGCTGGCCTTGGCTTGACTGAATTTCAGCATACCTGAGAAAATCATCATATATATAGCATATTCTTGTTCAAATCATGGAGATTTGTTAGCCTCTAGTTCACTCTGAGTTTGGAGTTTATATACATTTGAATTAAAATAATCTGTTTTATACATATTCAATTATACCTAAATTTGTTTAGTTTTATAATCGAACTGTAGAGAACAGCAGTGAAACTGACTGGCAATGTTGAATCTTTGGTCCAATCTCCTCTGTTTTGCTGAAATCTGCAGGCATAAAAAGAGAATTAATGAAAGACAACCCTTATTTGCTTTGCAGATTTATTAGAGATGAGATCCAACTTTTGGTATGGTTGATAATTTTTCAGACAGCCATGTTCAGAGGGAAGACTGGCAAGTTCTTCATAGTGTGGAAACTGAGTAGACTGAGCCACATTGGCCTGAAATAGCAGACCTTTACTAATTTGATTGTCATTGATTTGTTCATAAATCTGGGGCTGGTTTCAGGAAGGTGAATTTTCTCTCTTTTGTTCAAGCCAATCTTTCTCCATCCCTGAGAAATCTTATATCTTATAGCTCAGGAAAAGGCAGGGAGACTTCTTGCTCTCAAAAGGTTTTATTGCAACTGCTTACACACACAAAAAATGGATGACAACTTCCTGTTGATGTAATCGTGTCAACTCTCAGGAAGGGATTTAACCCTTACTACTACAAAAGCAAATATTAATTCTTAGGGAACACAAGAATTGCAGCTGTGACCAACTGCAGTGCAAGCTGTGGAAGGGGAAAAAGGCTATTGCTGCCTGACCAGTTCTTGTGTACTGTGCATTAGTCTCCCAGAGTCTGACTCATTAAAGTTATTTTGAGATTAGATGATTACTTGCTTTAAACCACAGAAGCCTGTTCCATCTGAAATGGAGAAGATGTATTCTTAAGCTAAGGTGAAGTTACATGGTACACTTAGACCATACTAAATCTGTGGAATGTTAAGCAGAGTTAGTTAGACTATGTTGTGAGCAGTTGTGCATTAAGGCTAGGGACAGAAAAAAGCAGTTTAAGTGATCAGAAACTGATTTAAACCTGTAACAGAACAGAAGCTCAGTGCACATAAACCAGTTTCAAAATGGCTGAAATTGGTTTAAGATAAACCTGGTTGA
>NW_017728993.1:73812495-73812830 GCF_001723915.1 Gavialis gangeticus
CTGCTTGAATGTAGAATCAGACTTAAATGATTTAGGTCAAGCCAGTTTATGAAACTTCTGTCCCAGTCCCCTTCCTAGTTCAACTTAAATCACAGTACCCCAGTATCGAAGCATTTTGCAGCCCTGGGCTAGACTGTGCTGTCTGACCCAGACAGCAGGGCTGGCCCTGTCCGTCTGCTCCCAAGCTGGAGCAGAGCATTAAACTTCCCTTCCCCTGACTATAGAGCTGCCCTGCCCTGCTGCTGTGACTGTGGACTACAAATCCAAGAGGCACCTGGAAGCAGAACAAGGAAGCAATGAGCAACCCTGCAGAGTCCTGCTGCTGTGATTTTGGA
>NW_017728993.1:73812841-73813371 GCF_001723915.1 Gavialis gangeticus
TCCCAGACCTCTTCCTGATTCAAGTTAAATCACAGTCCCCTGGAATCCCAGCATGCTTTGCAGCCCTGGGCTGGGCTGGGCTGTCTTCTCCAGGGGCCAGGGCTGGCCCCACCCCTCTGCTCCCTATGGGGCTGACAAATGGGGTGGGGGGATGGAAGCCAGGCTAGGAATGCAGCCCAGTCTGCAGGGGTGGGAGGGGGGATGGGGTCTGCTGCTCTCATGGAAACCCCAGCTGGGGTCTGGGGCTAATGAGGGGGTTAAACATCCCTTCTCCTGTTCAAACTTAGTGCTGGCTGTGATTTTGAACTACAAATCACAGAGTCATTTAGAAGCAGGAAGAAGAAGTGATGAGCAACTCTGCAGAGTCCTGCTGCTATAATTTTGGACTGCAAATTCCAGAGACATTGGGGGCAGCAGGAAGAGGAAACGAACACACAGACCATACTGGCTAAGTGCCAAAGAGCTGTGCTCTCGCACCCTCTGGTTTCTTGCCTGAACCACTGCAGGCATGTGGCTGCATTTCCTGAAAT
>NW_017728993.1:73818371-73823747 GCF_001723915.1 Gavialis gangeticus
GCAGCAGGAAGAGGAAACGAACACACAGACCATACTGGCTAAGTGCCAAAGAGCTGTGCTCTCGCACCCTCTGGTTTCTTGCCTGAACCACTGCAGGCATGTGGCTGCATTTCCTGAAATAAAGGTAAATGTCTGTTCACTTCTGTTTCAGTTTAATCTCTGCAGTTTAGATTAAACAGAAAAACTGAATCAATTCAACCTTGGGTTTTTTGACTGTTTGTACTTAGCTTAAGGGGTAATATCATTTCCTGCCTGCACTTCTCTGGCTTGCCAGTAGTGGGCTAATGAAAAGGGACATGACTAGGAGCTAGGACACCTGCTCCGGCTCTATCCCAGCTCTGGGGCGGTGGGGAGGGTGGGGACTGGAAGTGGGAACTCAGGCATGGATAGAGGAAGTGACTTATCCAAAGTGACACAGGAAAGCAGTATCAGAGATTTAATCTAGACCTTATGGCTTCCTGCAGACATTAAAAAATGGTGCTTTACTTTAAACTTGGTGTGTTTGTGCGCCAAGCCCCATGCATGCCCAAAAGAGGCAGTGTGTTACTTCAACCTGGCTCTGCAGCATCTGTAAAGGGCACTTTACTGGGGCTTTTTTGTGCTTTTATCTAATTGCTGATTGAATCAATGTTAGCTAAAAGTACCAAAAAGACCTGCTGAAGTGCCTGATCTTTACAGACTCTACAGAGCCGGGTTGAAGTAACATGCTGATTCTTTTGGTAAAGTGCTTTTTTTTTTCCAAATAATTGCAAGAAGCCTATGTGCCTTAAACTGTAAGGCCATCTTTTCTGTTTTACCGGGTTCTAGTTCTTCTATACTGCCTTATTTGCAATATCATATACTTTGCATGTAGTGTGGGGTTTTTTTGTTATATATGAATTATTTTCTCACTTTCTCTCTCTCCCCCTCTTTTTTCTTAAGTGAGAACATTGAAAGATAGAGGACTATCTGTCTTCTTATTCATCTGATTTTTTTTTCTGCAGGCCGGAGGTAGGCAGATTCTTGATTAGCATAAATATCCAGGTTAATCTAAATCCAGGATTGCACCACTAACTAAATAATCTGGTTTTAAACCAATAACCTTTATGAAATATCTGGTTTAGAAACTCCTTTGGATTAACCAGGTATGACTGCACTAGAAATCACAAAAGGGCACAGGCTGGCTGTATTAACCTGGAAGGATGGAAATGACGCAAATAATGTTACACTGTATGAGTCAGTGATTTAAAGCTAGAAGACAGCTTGATTTAGTTTTCCCTGTGGGCTCAGAAGAGCAGCAAGCTTATTTTGACTAGTAAATGAAACACGAATGACATAAAAGTCACACAGTAAAACATTTTGCATGTATCTGGTAGAAATTGTCTTGTTGTATAACTTGGGAAGATTTTTTTTTTTTAAACATGTATTTCTATGCATGCACCCTCTCTGTCTTAGGCAGCCTAAGTTGTTTTGTGTCACTACATTTAATCTGTAAAGCTTTCTCAGTTCTTTTTCTTTTGCTTTATTTTATGCATGTGTTTATGACCTAGACAAGACAAGTTTGTCGCAGCTCCTTCTGAGACAGGTAGAGGCTTCTTTTTTGCTTCACCAGCTAGACCTTCTGTCTGTGCTTTGATTTATTTGTAGTGGGAAAGTCAAAGTAGTACACCTTATAAACTACAATGTTTATTTCCTTGCTTTAAATACAGGCAACCCCAGCTTAATGCGGTTTTGCTTACTACGGTTTTGCTATAGCGCTCATTTAAAATACATACTTGATTTCACTTAGCGCTCAGTGTTTTGTTATAATGCTCAGCATGGGGCTGGGGAGAAGCAGCAGTGGCAGTAGCAGTGAGTGAAGAGGTGAGTGACAGCCAGTGGGGGCCCAGGGTGGGGCAGCAGGAGAGTGAGATTTGCTCCTGCACGTGGTGATGGAGCTGATGGAGAGGAGTGGCACCAGTGAGAAAGTGCATGGGTGGGGGGCAGGCAGCATGACCATAGATCCCAGGGTGGTGCCCAGGGTCAGGGCTGGCAGGGCCCAGGGTGGGGTGGCAAGAGTGTGGCAGGAGCCCGTGACTAGTGGGCAGGTGGGGAGGAGTGGTGGTGGCAGCAAGAAGGGGCAGGTGGGCAGGGGGTGTGAGCATGGGGTCTGAACTGGTCGGGAGGTGGGAATGTGGGGCCCAGGGTGGCAGGACTCATGCACATTGTTTCCCGCTCTAGGCTGCAGTGGGGCTAGGCCTGCGGAGCCCCCACTTCCCCCGGGCTGCAGCCCCCCCACCCCCAGGCTGCAGCCCATGCCCCATTCTGATCATGAACTCATCAGCAGGGCATGGACACTGCCCTGAGCCTGCAGCAATCCAGCAGTTGCAGATAGTTCCAGTGTTGGGTGCCCTGGAGGGTGCCCCCACTGGGAGGAGCAGGACACGGGTGCTGGCAGGCAGGTGGCCCCACTGTTTCCCTCGTGCTGGCCAGAGCCCTGCTGCATGGGGTCTGGGCTGGCAAGTTGTGTGGAACCAATTATATTTATTTACATTAAATCCTGTGGGGAAATGGGTTTCACTTAATGCTGTTTCACTTAGGGCTCGGTTTTTCTGGAACAAATTAAGAGCGCTAAGTAGGGGTTGCCTGTACTAGGGAATGTGTTTTCCCATTTTCCAAATATTTGATGAATATAACCTGGTTTGCAGTTTACTTCAGTCTGAAGCTCTTTTGGTATTGCTTATTACTATTCATTGGTATTATAAATACAGTGTACATTTCTGTGCTTTTCCCAACATTCTCCCTCCTGCATTTTGTCCTATTTCATTCTAGGCTGGAACACTGATCATTGTAAAGCCATAATCAGTGGGGGTTTCATTAGACTCTGCTAAAACCTTAACAGATACTACTAAGTGAGCAATGATGATGATCACATTGTGTGTAATCCTTTTATTTTTAATTCCTACCCTGCTGAAAGCCAGCAAAAGGGCTGCTGCTCAGTAATGTCTGAGATGAAAAGTATTGCACTGCAGTTTTCCAAAAAAATGAATCTTTGGACTGAGATCAAGAACAAAAAGATACAATCCCAAAAAGAGGTTTTTCAGACAGTAATCCATGTATGTAAACAGTAGGTTATATTGAAAGACTTTACTACTGTACAAGGGTGGATGTGCTACTAGCTAAATACTATAGATTGTTTAATCCATTAAGGTCAAAGCACTGCTGAATGGAGCAGGGGAAACTGGTGTATTTTGGGTGCCTCAGTTTTAGAAACCTTGGTTTTCAGAGTTGCTGAGCATCTGCAGCTCTCATTGACTTCATTTCAAATAGAGGCTCCATCTCTGAAAATAAGGCTTTTGGTGTTATTGTGAGATTCAAGGTCCAATTTATAGCAGATGGACTTCAAAGCTGGAGATCACTTTGTAATCTTAGACTTACACTACTTATGTGTATGAGTAGTGTGAAAAAGTTAGCTCTAAAAGAGAACTTTGCTTTTGCAAGAGGAGGATCTGTATACTGTTCTGTTCCGTATGTCTGAAATGTAGTCCATTAGCCTGATATCCATCTATAAGCAGACACCGATTTATTACATTTGAACCAAAAATAGAGTGAACTAGTATGATGAGATTTAAATCCTTCATTTTTCAATTTCATCAAGAACTGGGTAGCAAACAGATGTTGAAATTTTGCTAGTGCCTTCAGTATGAAAACACTTTGTGTGGATATACTGATGTTATTGTACTCCTAAAGGTTAAATGTATTTCAAAGACATGCTTGAATTAATGATATGTTCAAGAGCAGAGTCTCTTAATTAATTACATTCCTTCCCCCCTCCCACAAGATTTTTTTTTATAAGAGCCCATGTGTGACTAATAGCAGAATTCATGTTATTTTATTCTGATTATTTGATGTTGATGTAACGGGCATTCACATGTTAATTGTGAACTGCATAGCAATTTAATGTCATATTCCAGTTGTAATGGGGTAGTTTATGTTTTGTGTTTACTTCCAAATGGAAGTTAGGGTTGTGGCTATTAGGTGGCCATGCAGGGAGTGCCTGGGAACCCTGCCTAGGTCAAGGACCTAAAGGAATGAGGGAGCAGAGAAACAGAGGCAGCAGCCAAGCCAGGGTCAGAGACCCCATGGGCTGGGTGTACACTGAGTTCTGGATGAACTCAGAGGGCCCTGCAGGTCAGGGGCCCAGGGTAACTAGGGGGAGACTTGCCAGGGCCTGGGGCTAGGCAAACCAAGCAAGGTAACAGATGGACCATAGGGCTCTGTGAAGCTTTGGGTGCTGATTTGATTCAGAGGAGATTCAGCCTGATTTGGTGGCTGAATCTCTGAATCCAAATTGAGTCAGGGGACTAATTAAGCTCTCCGAATCAATTCAGAAAAGATTCAGAGAGCTTCAGAGATTTGGGCGGTCCCCACTTGCTGCTGCAGGAAGCTGGACCCAGACTCCATGCTGGTAAGTAGGAGGTGGGGTGTGGGGGGGCTAAAGAAGGAGGGAGGAGACCATGGGGGACCCCTGCCAGGCCCCATCCCCTGCCTGCTCTCCCAACCCCTCTGAACATCCTCCGATCCCTGTCCATTCTCCCAGCCTCCCCCTTCCCATGGCTGGCCACCCGGTCCCAGCTCTCGGCTTTTTTAAAAAAAAATGAAAAAAACCCTCAACTCACCAGTTGCTGCAGCAGCCATCGGAGCTTCTGGGGGCTCATGGAAAAGCCCCCCCATGCAACACAGGGCAGCGGGGATCACCGTGTACCTGGCAGGAGCCAGTGAGGGCAGGGCTTTTAAAAAAAAAAAAAAAAAAAAAAAAAAAAAAGAGTCAGGAGCTGGGGCCAGGTGGGGCAGCCAGGGGAGTTGGGGCTGAGAGAGAGGGTGGTGGTCAGGGTGCTCATGGCAGAGCCCCTCATGCAGTGGGGGGCAGCGAGGATTGCTCCCCCACCTGGCAGCAGCTGGTGTGAGGGCTTTTTTTAAGAGCCAGGAGCTGGGGCTGGAAGAGCAGGCAGGGGATGGAGGTTCGTGACAGAACTCACCATGCAGCGTGGGGTAGTGGGGGGGAGCAGGGATTCCCCCACACACACCTGACAGCAGCTGGTGAGTTCTGGGCTTTTTTTTTAAGAGCCAGAAGCTGGGGCTGGGCGGGACAGCCATTGATGGGGCTGAGAGAAAGGGAGGGGATAGGGCTGATTTGGAGATTTGGCCAATTTGGTGGCAGCCAAATCTGTGCATCAGGTTCAGTTGAATCAATTCAGGACTGTGATTTGAATCACTGGCCCCCGAACTGATCAAATCTGAATCCAAATTGAATACTAGCCACTTTGCACAGGCCTAATGGACAAGGCTAGTGGGTTCAGTGAGTGAACTGAGTAAAACCTGCAAGGCAGATTAGGACCAAGATTCCAATTGGTATTG
>NW_017728993.1:73828747-73845729 GCF_001723915.1 Gavialis gangeticus
AAACACCATCAAACTCTTGTGTCCAAAACAAAATATAGTCCCCAGTATCCTGGAAATTGCTGCCTGAAACAGACATGATTCTGACATGATCCCTGATATAACTACACCAGCACCTCTGATTTCAATGCTGTTATGCCATGGATGAATCTGGTCCATTTTATCCAATGCTTTCCAGCCACCATGGCTGGGGAAACAAAAGAGTTTTGATGGGTCTCTTTCATGCCCAACTTGCAGCTAAACCATCACGGGCTCCATTCTACCAGATATGACAAGCAGGGATGGGTAGGTGGGCAAGAGGAGTATATGGATGAGAGACTCCAGGAAACATTTACATGTGGATGGGTCAGGAGTTGCCACTGGGTCTGGAATGAACCAAGGCCCCAAACTGGTATTGATAAGGTAAAGAAGCCCTGGGTTAAAGGAGGGACATCCTTAGAGAAGTATAGAGTGACAATGCTAGGGAGAAGCCCTGAAGACTGAGCTTGTGGGCAGAGAAACCCTGAGGACTAGGCTGAGAGGGAGCATACCAAAGGAGCTGCTATAGCCTCTATAGGTAGCTTCTCAGGGTAATCTTATTACATCAAGGCATGGCAGGTGAGAGCGAGGAGGTAATGAGGCAGGAGAGTACAGCAGATGAGTATGAACACCACCAAAGGGAGTCAGATGCTGGGATCAGACCCTGAAGCCTGATACAAGGTTGAACTTTAACATATGGTTAAGTTATTTACTGAATATTGACCATAGGTAGCTGTGATGTCACAATCATGTTATCTCATAATGGCTTGTCCACTCTGTCTAGACTTACTTTCAGTAATAAATAAGGACAGCAAAAAAAAGGGAATAATCAGCATGGGTACACAATGATGAGTCAGCTTCTCCATTATGTGATATTAATTTCCTTGTTTCTAGACCAGATAAGATGCATATAAAAATAGTGTATCTGAAGATGTTGGTCAGGCCAAAAATATTGCTTTATGCTTATGATCTAGATCAAATCACGGGCTGGATGACTGGGGTGAAACTGGTCTGTGGGCTGGATCAGGACCACGGACTCCTTCTCTGTCTCACAGCACACCTCATCTGGTGGCTGCTCTAATTGGTCTGGGGATCTGCACTGCATGCAGTGCAAATCTTGGAGAAGCTGGAACAGGTGCGACATGCAGTGTAGTCCAGCTGCATTGGTAGCTGCACTGTATATGGTGGCTTCCCCAACAGCTCTGGGACTGCACAACATGCAGTGCCTGCTTCAGGCAGGCTGGGATTCAAGTTGCACGTGGTGCCTGGAAGCGCAGGTCCTAGACCAATTGGAGCTGGAACTGTCTTCAGTACAGTTCCCACAATGGGTATTGCATGTTGTGTAGTCTGTTTAGGGCAGCTGCTGTGTGCAGCACAGTGGCCAGACTTTGCCAGACATGGTGCCTGTTCCAGCCATTCTGTAATTTGCACCATACACAGTGCAAATCCAAGACCAGCTGGTGCAATGATTAGAACAGATATGCTTGCGCAGGGAGAGGGGGAAGGCGAAGACATCTGTGGACCTGATCTGGCTGTAGATTGGCCTTGCAGTGCAGGCATACACTGTGGCCTGTGTGAATTTCACCAGACCTAGAGGCAGCACTGAGGGTTGGATGGCAGGGCTCTGCTAGCTGGATCCAGCCTGTAGGCTATATATTTGACATCCTTGATTTAGGTTCACGAATGTTGGACTTGGGAGAAGAATACAATGAGCTGCAGCATGTTTGGTTGCCAAGATGTTCAGACTGAAGAGAGAATCAATCAGAAGAAAAAAATTAATAGTTACACACTGCACAAATGATCCAACTTCTTAAGGTCCATGGATGTCCTAAATGGCCCAAATTCTCAACACAATAGAGAAGGAGTTTTAACTGTAAAACCTGTTACAAATCCCTGACTCTTGCTTGGGATCATGCTGGTGAGCAACCAACAGTGGCAAAAGAACAGTTTAGGGGACTATTTAGAAAAGCTGGTTGTGTACAAGTCCATGGGGCCAGACAGGATTCACCCAAGGGTGCTGAGGAAGTTGGTCTATGTGATTGCAGAGCTGCTGGCTGTCATCTTTGAAAACTCATAGTGATGAGGAGAGATCCTGGATGATTGGAAAAGGGCAAATATAGTGCCCCTCTTTAAGAAAGAGAAGATGGAGGATCTAGGGAACTACAGACTGGTCAACCTCAGCTCAGTTCCTGGAAAAATCATGGTGCAGGTCCTCAATCTATTTCTAAGCACTGGGAGGAAAAGAAGGTGATTAGGAACAGTCAGCATAGATTCACCAAGGGCAAGTCATGCCTGGCAAGCCTGGTTGCTTTCTGTGATGAGAGGACTGTCTGTATGGAAGTGGGGAGAACAGTGGATGTGATATACATTGACTTCAGCAAGGCTTTTTATATGGTCTCCCACAAAATTATCACAGACAAGGTAAGCAAGTATGGTTTGGATCAATGGTGGATAGAAAATTGGCTCAATCATAAAGAGGGTAGTAGTCAATGGCTCAGTGTTTAGTTGGCAGCTGGTATCAAGTGAAGTGTCCTGGGGCTGGTTTTGTTCAATATCTTCACCAATGATCTGGGACCTGGAATAGAGTACATCCTCAGCAAGTCTGAAGATGACACCAAGCTGAGGGGAGTAGTAGATATGCTGCAGGTAGGATTAGGATTCAGAGAGACCTAGACAAGTTGGAGGATTGGATGAAAAGAAATCTCCCATACTTAGGACAGAATAATCCCATGCGACTGGCTAAGCACCAACTCTTCAGAAAAGGACCTGGGGGTTACAGTGGACAGTAAGCTGAATATGTGACAGTAGTGTGCCCTTGTTGTGAAGAAGTTTAATGGCATACTGGGCAACATTAGTAGTAACACTATCAGCAGATTGAGGGAAGTTATACCAGTGCCCTCTATTTGGCACTGGTGAGGTCACATCTGGAGTACTGTGTCCAGTTTTGGGCCCTACACTACAAAAAGGATGCAGACAAATTGGAGAGAATCCAGTGGAGGGCAACACAAATGTTTAGGGAGGCTCGGGGAACTGAGTTTAGTGTGGAGAAGGGAATACTGAGGGAACTGGCCTTATTTAATTGAAAGAGAAGACTAAGAAGAAATTTAGCAGCATCCTTTTACTAACTGAAGGGTGGTTGTGAAGAGGATGGAGCTCTAGACTGTTCCCAGTGGTGGCAGATGACAGAACAAGGAGCAATGGTCTCATGTTGCAGCAAGGGAAGTTTAGGTTAGATATTAGGAAACACTTTCCCACCAGGAGGGTGGTAAAATACTGGAACAGGTTACCCTGAGAGGTTGTAGGCTCTCCATTCTTGTAGATTTTTAAGACTTGGCAAGACAAAGCCTTGGCTGGGATGCTCTAGTTGGAGCTGGTCCTCCTTTGAGCTGGGGGTGGGACTAGATGACCTCCTGAGTTCCATGCCAATCCTGTGATTCTGTGTTCCATCTGAGGAATGCTGACGGCTATGTTGTCTTCTTTGCCTGTACCAATATTAAAACATTATTGAGGGCAGGCCAAAGAATTGGCCCCTTTTCTGTAAAATATCATAGTATTGACACACCAAGCTTCCTGTCACTTAAGTCTCTTTAGTTGGGATAGTTAAGCCTCTTTAGATGGTTGCAAATAGTTGCTCAGTCAACATTTTTAAATTTGCATTATTTTTTGTAATGCGGCAAAGTTATGTTTGAAATAATCTAGAATGGTTGATAATTAATTTCTGGGTTTTTTTCATTTTTGGCTATACTGATGTTTGGCATTAGTGCACAGGATTTCTCGAAGGTTTCTTAGTGCACTGGAGAGCTAAGTATATTGCCAAAGGTGTCATTGTCCACCCCCGCCTCCCCCCCCCCCCCCCCCCCCCCCCCCCATTCTACCCAATAGTAAGAAAATGACTTTGGATTATTTCAGGCTTATACAGGAAACTTAGGCCCTATCTGTGTGTTAATCATGCCTTCAGTTGTCACCTGGCTACACATTCAATCACTTAATAGAGTGATAAAAAGAGGAAGAAGCTATAGTTATTCCACAAAATATGTGCAATAACTTTGTAGCTGTTTCCTTTAATTTCATTAATAGAACATGTGGTCAAGGGCCACTGTGGGTAGGAGCCCCATCACCTGATCAGGGGGCCCATATGCAACCTCAAGTGTGGGAGCTCCTAACTGACGAGGCTCCCAGCAACTGGGAGATTGCATCAGCTTCAGTCTTCTAGCCATGGGTGCGTGTGAATCCCCCCTGTGGCAGGAAGGTCTCAGCAACCGTGGTCTCCCTGCCATGGGGACCCCTGAGGAGTATGCCCTTGTGCCTGGGAGCCTGGTCAGGGGAACTTGCTTCTTGCTGGTGCAGAGGGAGCCTGGGGTAGGGCTTATCCTACACTGGTAATAATGTGTGATGGGAATTAATGTTCAATGCACACAATTGCACCTCCTGCCATGCACATGTGGAGTGGCAGGAGGTGCAATTGTGTGAACTGCACATTAGCTCTCACCATCCCTTTATTTGCATGTGTAGGGGGACCCTTGAAAGCAGGTATTTTACTAAGCATAATTTAGGTATAGATGATTTGGGAAGAAAAAAAAATCTCAGGAAATAAGCACAGATTTCATACACCGATTTGCACATTATGATTTACATCAAAAGCTAGAAATCCTGAGTAAGCCTTTGAATAAACTATTCAAAAAGTGATTTTAAAAGTTATTTTCAAGAAATAGAAATATGGATATATAAATGATTATCAAACAGAGATGCAGACTCAGTATACGTGATGACTCCATGGATGCCAAAGGCAGAAGTCCAGTTGCATGTTTGTTCATACACATATACAGCTAAAGCAATAATAGTTTTGAATAAATGAGGTGAGAAATAAAAAGTTATCCTTTCCAAATGGATTTTTGGGTCCCTCTGCTATTTTAATATATTTTTAATACAAAAAATAACAAATTTGACAAAAATGATTAATTAGGAAGTATTTCAAACTTATTTTAAGACAGCAATTTTAAAAGGAAATCTTGAAAAATATGAGCAAATTCAAGTCTGCAGATAGAGTGCATAATAGAAAATAGTGGGAATAGGTCAATAATTTACTAGAAGACTGGCAAGTATTTCAAAATTTTGGGACCTGTGGAAAATTACCAATTTTTATACAGGCCTGAAAAGATGTAAACCTAACTACAAGCCTAGTAAGACAACAACTATAAAAAATCCCACATCCTCCCAGTTAGGAGCAAAGACAGTACTGCAAAATGTACTAGTATGTTTACGCTTCTTCTTATAGTGGGTATGGCAAGTTACTCATCAGTTCAGCAAATGATATATAGACCTGAATATCTGCACCTGCCTAGATCCCCAATAGTTCACAGGGTCTGCAAAGACGCAGGTGTGTCTGTGGGCATCACATTGAAGATCTAGGGTCTTAGTGGAAACACAGTATATGTAAGACAAGCATTTGGTATAGTGTACATTCAGTCATAATAAAAAGCTAATCCAAAATCACATGGATTCAAACTTCATCCTATGGACTGAGAAATTGGATGGAATTTTTTTAAAAGAGCCTAAATGGGACATTTAGAACTGATGGTTGGTTTAGATCAATATTGGTTCGGTATTTAGATTAAACAAATAATAGGTGGAATTGGTGACCAAAACACATTTAGTTAAGGGATTACTCAGTTAAAAAAAAAACAAATGAGAAGAAATTACTAAAAAAATGGTGCTTTTTTAATTGCATCACAAATTAGTATAAATATGAAGGAAGAAGTGGCTAGAGCACATGTCCCTTAATACACTTGGTTATTCAGTTATCTGCATGGTGACCCCTGTATTCCAACCTTCCCCTCTCAATTTAAGCAACCTAGGGCTCTTCTCTCTTTCATGGGATAATGTTTCTCTGTGGCATCTGGGGCTACTTGAGCATTCCCAGTATAACTGTTGTTTCCCAGCCCTGGCTCCTCCAAATAGTTATAACTCAAAGTCGAAGAGTGTACAACTTGCATATCATTATGCAAGTGGCCTTAATGCCATTCAAGAAGTTTTAAAGCAAGGAGCCCAGTTTTCTCTAGGATGGTACCAAAAATCAGTGGATATTGACATTTCAGTCTTCATTGGACCCTTCTTCGAGATGATTTTCTTTCTGCCAAACTTATTTCCTCAACATTTCCCCCTTCATGCTGGGATGGATTAAATCTGAATGAGTTCTCAGCTTCCTTCCCATGAAGATCAATCGTGGGCTTATGCCCACTGTAGTTTGACGATTTTTTTTTATTTAATTAGAAATTGGACTAGCTTTGTTTCTAAGCTATGATCAATCACCTTCATTCTCTTGTAATAATTAATAATAAAAAAGACTTATAAAAACTCTCTCTGCTAGATCCTTTGAAGATGCATGATAAGGGAGAGCTTGAAAGTGTGTAATTCACCTCCTGTTTAGGAAGTCTTTAAACATTATAACCTTGTCCATTGTCTATGAGGTGTATGGCTAGTAGTTTATATGCAGCAAGTGTTCATTTGAACTTTTTGTAGGCAGAACTTGAGATTGCTGAGGTCAACCTACTTCTAATCATTTTGAATGTACATCTGGTATGAATATAAACACTTCTGCCTACAAAATCTGTGTGTGTGAGAGAAACCATTGGTGTGTTAGCCATTCTTAAGGTTAACAGAGCACCTGTGGAACTGTCTGCTGGTGCATTTCACATTGGTGATGTTCGTTTATTAATTTTTTCGGGTCTTTATCGTGTCAAGCCAATGATTTTGTGTGAAAAAATCCTGTAATTTCATGTAACATTTCATGAAATGGCATTTCATCACGTTCTTGTGCAGAAAAAATGATTCTTGCGTCCAAAAATATGTTTTCTTACCTCAATACTTACTTTTGTATTGACAGCCTTAAATGGTTGGGAATTGTTTTCCCTTATACTGCTTTGGTCAGCCTTCCAGCATGTGCAGCTCTACCTGGGGCAAGAGCGGATATTGTCTGGTCCATTTTTAGGAAGACTTTAGTGCTTATGGATGAAAGAATTCCAGGAGTAATTCAATTTCTTTCTAGAAATCCAGTAGAACCAGATGTTCTGGTACAACTGAAGTAATCTGTATTGCTATGCTAATACCCTGCCTAATTGACTACTTTATATTTCTATCCAGCTAAGTTCAAAGCCTATTGTTGTACTCAGAGGATGCCTTGGCCTGTATACCCTTGTTTCATCAGTCACATAAATGATTTGTGATCTGCCAGAATGGCAGATGACTTTCTATACAGTTGTAGATGGATTTTTTTATCCAAATGAGAATAGCTAGACTGAGTCATTCTCAGGGACCTGGGGACATTGGTCCTTCTCTGACATCTCTCATGTTATGTGACAAAACCACTCCTATGATTTAATGTCACTTGGATTATTTTCCTGGATCAAAACGAACAAGTTGTTCCAAGTTTTGTAGTAGATCTCTTAGGAGATTTTTAGACTCCTAGAAGAGTTTTTCTTATCTCCTTCTCCTTCTTCAGAAAGCTATCTAAGAGCTGTTGAAGTGCTAGAAAGCTCTATGAATAACAACCTACTTAAATATGCTCACAGTTTGGCTGTGTTTGGCTTGAGTGGATAAGTTGGTACCTGTCCAGTTGCCAGGATTTTGTCTGCTATAGAATGACTCCTCCTTGTGTATCTTATAGCCAAAGCATAATACTTCTAGCCTCATATAATGCATTTACCTTCCTTTGTGTAAAATCTCTTTCTTTCCTGTCTTGGACCTTCTCTAACACTGACAAATATTTAGCATCACTTCTGGTCATGATGAGACATGTTATTATCATTACAATGCTGTCTTGAACCTCTTATACATTCTCTATAGAAACCTCTTGTCCTTGTATAAACTTTTGTGAGTATTTGAAAAGGTAAATTTCTTGGTATATTCCTTTTGTCTGTAATGTTATGTGTGCATTTTGCCTAGCTATGTTTTTAGGGTTTTTTTGGACCTCCATGTAACAATATTAGCAAATCCTCCATTCATGGAATAGGGCAAGTGTCTAATCAAGAAACTTGATTCCTTATGGTTTTGTAATTCCTGTGGATTAGGATGATCTTGTCTAGTTCAATCATTGGAACCATAGGTATGGTTTACTGAGAAAACTGTACAGAAAAAATGATGCCCTCTTTCCCCAGCCTAACTCAGTCTCATTTTTTTCTGGGACTGGTTTTGCTCTCTGGTACTTGGTTTGACTGCATCTTGGGTATAATCCCGGCAGGCCCACTACACATTACAGGTATCATGCAATTAACTGGTTAATGGCAAAATTACCTTGAGACCAGCGACATGTGCAAAGGAGTTATCATACCATTAAAAACTCCAACTAGCTATAAAGTTAGACCTTGAAAATGTGTACCAACTTTATAGCTATTGAGCTTTAATTTGCATGTGTAACAGGGTCTCCCCTGTGGCTGAGAGCCACATCAGCTGACGGGACTCCCAGCTGTAGGGGGGCACCCTCCCCATCTATGCCTGGGAGTCCAGAAGCTGGGGATTCTCAGACGAAGCAGCTGCCAAATCTGGATCCTGGCAGCATGGGGACCAGAGTCCTGGAGCTACAGATGACCCAGCAGGGTCCCGGCAGCTTGAAGGTGCAGCTGCCCTAGGGGTGCATGAAACCCCTAGGGCTGATGGATCATGGCTTCTGTTATCCCTCAGGCCCAGGGTTGCATGGGCCACTCCCATGGCTGGGAGGACCTCAACTGCGGGGGGTTCCAGCTTCAGGAGCTTGCTTCATGCCAGTCTAGAGGGAGCTCAGGATTGGGCTGCCCCTGCATCAGCAATAAGGTGTGATGAGATCTAATGCACGATCCCATAGTCAAATCTCCTGCCATGCAGGTGTGACATGGCAGGAGGCACAATTGTGTGGATCATGCATTCAATCCCATCACACTTTTACCTGAACATGTAGAGGGGCCTGCAGTTACCCCATCGAGGTCCCCAACACTTTTAAAAAATGGTTGGATGTGTATCTGTACTTCCTGGAGCTGTGGTGTTAAGGCCTAGTTTGGACGTTTACTCCCTGTGAAGTTTAGTTTTGCAATCAATGTCTACCTGAGAGATTATCCTTGTTTCTGGATCACTATCACTAGTGCATTTTTTTATGTTAACTTTTATATTTTACAGGGACATGCACAGGACCTATTGCTGTGATAGGTTATTTGGTATAGTTATGCCAGGTCACACTTGTGTTCACTTCCCTTTGTTTCAGAGAGTTCATAGCATATGTCTGCTCCTCTGTGCCTTACTCCCCCACAAGGTTAAAATCCCTTTGCATGTTTCTTTCCCCTCTGATCTTTTAGTGATTTCTAAGCTTGAGATGCAATTTGATAAATATCTTTGCCTTGTGTATGCAGCTAGCTATTTGATTTAGAGGCTTTTCTTGAGATGGGCACTTTTTAAAATTTGCCAACTGGTACAGAATAATCTCCTCCATAGTTGAAACACTCCTTCCAACTGATTTTATATTTTCTTTACAGTTGGTTTAATGTATAAATGATAATCTTGTAAATTGTTTACTACTGCTTGTGCTGCAATTCTACAACATTGTATTAGATTAAATTAATTTTTGCATTCATCCATTATTATTGATGCCACAAATGGTCTGTTCTACAGAATATCCTTTAAGAAAATGTTCAATTAGTCTTTGTAGTTCTGCCTTATACACAGCTACAGTCTCATCACATTTTCCCATCATATTCTGAAACTGGAAAAGTGTTTGACTTTGGTACATAATGCTACATAAAGATCTTTGCAGTTCTAAACTTTATCTCCGGGTTTCTGAAGTCATAACAAACTTCTCCTGAAGAGGGAACATATTTTACTGAGCACAGAGGAAAATTGATTGCTGTTTGTCATAATCTGTAAGTGTATTTGCTGTACAAAAATTAAAGGCCAGTCTTTCACTATACTGTTGTGATCCTCATTTTCTTGCCGTAACGTATCAATTTCCAATAAACTGCCATTCATATGTTTTATATTTGTTCCAGTTTTGTAGAAAGTCCCATCCAGATCCATAGTGGGTACATTTACATGTGTGGTGGACTGCGCAGTTCATAGACTTCATAGGCTTCATAGACATTAGGGACTGGAAGGGACCTTGTGAGATCATTGAGTATAGCACCCCTGCCATAGGAGGAAGACCACTGGGGTCAAATGATCCCAGAAAGATAAACATCCAAATGTCTCTTGAAGAAATCCAGAGAAGATACTTGCACCACCTTTGGGGTGGGGGGAGTCTGCTCTAGACCCTGGACACTTGGACTTTAAAGAAATTTTTCCTTATGTCTAATCTAAACTGGCCTTCCAGGAATTTGTGGCCGTTAGACCTTGTTATCCCTTGTGGGGCCCTGGTGAATAACTGTTCTCCCAGGTCCTGATGGGAAAGCAGTTGTTCACCAGTTGTTACTGCACTGTCATTTAGTACTTGCTTAACTGGTGTTACTATGCAGTCCCATAATCGCATGGTTATTTTTAGATGCTACTGCGCAGTAGAAACAAGCCACTGTGGAGTAGCTCATTATTACTGGAAAGTAGCTTCACCATCATGGTTTGTGCCTGGCAATGATACTACACTGTAGCAAAGTGCTATGGCACCATAGCGTCTTGTGTAGACGCATCCACTAATAAAATTTAACTAAAATTCTATTGTAAATTTACTACTTTACTTTAACTGCTTCACTGGGCATGTCTATATGAAACAATGTCTCCCCATAGCAATGAGCAACATAACAACTGGGAAGTCTGGTGCATGTGTAGATGTGCCCAGAAAGCAGGGAAAAACTCCCATGGAATAAGCATGAGATAAAGGAAGAGAGGAGCATGGGTTTATCAGATAGTGCTTTGGGTATTCCAGTTAATGGCATAATGACCATGTTACTACAAGAGAGTCTGCTTTCTTCACTGTTCCAAGTGTTGCTTTTTAAAGCTGTTTGGTTTGATAGTAAGGTAATGAATATTTCAAAAAAATCAAGCCCCATTTTCTGTAGCATACAGAAGGGGTTGAAATGTTACATTTTCCTTAATTCAGTGAAAAGGCCTTTTACTATATAAAAAAAGACCTTTGATTCATTGAGAAAAAGTCAAGTATGTTAGCAGTTATCCTGGAAAATTAAGCTACGGATATTCAGTAAAGTGATGACAGATTCATAGATTGTTCTTATATATCTCTTTTTTCCAGATGAGTCAGCTTTTCTCTTACTAGGTTCTCCCATATTTTAATGGGTTATTTTAATGGTAGCAATAAATAGGACTTGAAAATATTTTTGAACAGGTTTATCCTTTCATAAAATATTTCTTGGAAAAAGCCTTCACTATATTTCTTTTTATAGATTAGAATTTAACTTTATACATCACCTTCATTTTTACAAAAAATTGAAAGGGGCTTGTGATATAATGAGTAATGTTTTTGTAGTGCAGGGACTCTGTAAACTGGATGTGTCTACGTGTGCATTAGATCCAAGAGCAGTTTGCTTGTGAGTAAAATACTCATGAGTATACAGTTCTGGGCAGGCATCCACATGTACAGGGAAGTGGGAGCAGATTTGCTGCTAATGGTGCTCCTGCTTCATGGGGCCCTGCAATGGCTCTAGGGTCCTGCAATGGCTCTAGGCTCCCCGCTAGGCTCTAGGCTCTCTCTGGATGCTAGCTTGGAGACAGCTGTCTCCTGGCTGGGGCTAGGACAATGTCACCTTGCCAAGGGGCTGCCTGCTGCTGGGGCTGGGACAATGTCACCTTGCCAATCAGCAGAGAGCTCCTGGCCCTGGCTCCCAGGTCAGGGGTAGGGGACTTGGATAGAGCTGCAGTGGTGGGGCAGGTCCCAGTCCCCTGCCCTGATCCACTGACTCGCTGCTAGAAACCCCACTGGTGGATCAGGGCAGGGGGGGATGGGACCTACCCTACTCCTGCAGTTTTTTCCAAGCCCCATGTCTTAATCACCTGATTGTGGCATGGGGCTGGAACCTGCCTTTGACTGAGACAGTTCCCAGCCTCCACTCCACAAGCACAGTGTGGGGGCTGGGGACCCTGTTCCTTGCTCAGCTCCATGATCATGATCACCAGCATGTTGCTTCCAGTGCCAGTTCCATGATAATGGGGCCGACACTGGGAGATCCTTATCTCTGAGCCCGAGCCCTGTGGTAGAGGAGCTCAGGCTGGGACTAAAGGATCTGCCAACACTGGCCCTGCTGTTGCAGAGCTGGTGCTGGGAGATAAGGATCTCCCAGCCCCCTGCTTCTAGATTGCAATGGCAAAGTGGGGGCTGGGAGATAAGGATCTCCCAGCCTCTGTTCCCAGTGATCTTGGAGCAGGGGGCTTGGAGCATCCTGCTGCTGGGGCAGGTGGACATGGTCTCTGCCTGGGCTCCAGTGGCGGAGTCTGCCCTGGCAGCAAGCAGCTCCAGGGGGCAGGGAGCAATCTCCTCTCCTACCCCCTGGTGGCCAGCTGACGGGGAGCAGACTTTCTTCTGGTCAGGCATCTAGTTGAGTGCTACTGCACAGTAACTAATTTCAAATAAATTTGCTACTTGCACTTGCAGGTCGCAAATGTACTCATGATTAGCGAGGTTTACTGTGCAGTAAGTGTATGCACATGTAGATGCACATGCTTACTGCACAGTAAACTATGCTACTGTGCAGTAAAGCATCTGATGTAGATGTACCCACCACTGTGTATGCAGCAGCATCTTGTGTAGACATACCCAACACTGCATATGCAGCAGTGCATGTACCTTCCTGGGGTAGGTGGTTGTGGGGTGGGGGCACCTAGGAGGCAAAGACTGGAGACAGGAGGCTAGTATACAAGCCTCTATCCATTTCTCCATGGATGTGCATGCTACAGTAAGCCCCACAGGTGGCAGACTCACCCACGGGTAAGAGCAGCTGCTGGTCCCCCAGTGTGCATGGCTCCCCCTCCAGCAGCTGGTTTCCAGGGTCAGCAGGGCTTATGCACGGTCCTAGCCCCACTGCAAGCAGCTCTGGCTCTGACGTCTGGGGCTAGCAGTGGGCCTAGGGCCAGATGGGAGGAGCTGGGTAGTGGGGCACCCAAGGTAAGGGCCAGGGCAGGGCCTCCTGGCTCATGGAGGTGAAGCTGGAGCTCCACCCAGGCCCATGAGGGGATCTGCTGCTGGGTGGTGGCCAGCTGCCAGGGCCAGGCAGGGCTATGGTCAGAGGCTGGGAAGCAGGCAGCATGAAGGCAACTGCCAGGGCCAGGATGGTGTCCAGCACCCAGTGGTCATTATTCATGGCTTCCATTGCTCTGGCCATGAGTGCAGACTGCTTCGTTTGGGCCTCCACATTCTTACACTCCAGGGCCAGGAGCTCCACTGAATCTCCTGGTCCACCTGGTCCTATGTGTCTTTGCAGGTGACATCCTTTGTCCTCTAGGCCCAGCGTGTCTGCCAGAGGATTCTCTACAGCCATCACCAGCCAGTCCAGGAGGAGGGTCGTGTCCTGGGTCCTCCTCTGATGGAGCTGGTGCATCCATAAGGCCCTGGCTGTGGGTGGTACCGACCTTGAGGCCGCATCCCAGCTGCCGATGGCAGCTTCTCCCCTGCATGCAGATGCAGGGCCTGCAGAGCCATGAGAAAGAAGCTGTTTGTGAGAGGTTGCAACATTTATGAGATAAGATGCTCTGTACCAGGGGCCCATGTGTTGTCTGGACTCAGATCAGGGGTTGGCTGCACATGGATGCCCAGGACCATGATAAGTTGGCCAGGTAGGCCCAGGCTCAGGTCCAGGCCCAGGCCCAGGCAGCCACCGGCTAAGCCCCACATCCTCGCTGAGTTGCAGACATCACTTCTAACTTGCCACACAGTGCCACAAGGTCACAGTCTCTTCCTGCAACCAGTTGTGGACCCAGAAGGTGGGTTGTGGCATCATTGGCGAGACCATCAACAAGTCCGTGCTGGCTCTCTGGGCCTGTGCACAGCTGCTGGGCCTGGCCAGCTGTCTGAAGTGCTCAGTGCAGGGGTACAGTGTGGGATTGGCAGTTGCACAATAAGGCAATACCCAACAGAACCTGCAGGCTCCAGGCAGGATGCTGGGGGTGGGTTGCAGGCAGCTGGAGCTAGCCCTGTTGGCCAGGAGCTGTCTGCAGCTGAACCCAGGTGCTGGCAGGCCTGGCAGGATCCTGCAGCACCCTGCAGGCCTGGACAGCACAGGCCTGGCAGCCTGCATGGCCAGTGGCTCCAGGGTGCAGGTAGCCTGACACAGTTGGCCTGTGGCCTCCTCAGGGAGACACAGTAGCCTGGTGTGGCCTCAGGCTCCCTGCATGTACCCCAGTGCTCTGAGTGCCATAGAACTGGTCCAGCCCTGGGCAGGAGAGGCTCCCAGGCCCAGAGCCCTGGGGCTAGTTTCAGTTTGGCTCCCTAGTGGCAGGGCTGAGTGGGAGCAAATTTTCTCCCAGTTGATGTCTACAGGTGCATTACAGTGCAGTAACTACTCATGAGTAAATTTGCTACTTACATTTTCAGGCAGCAAATTTACTCATGAGTAGTGGTTTCTATTGCACCATAACTTTGTGCACGTGTAGATGTGCATGCTCACTGTGCAATAAAATACACTACTGCACAGTAAAGCATCTTGTGTAGACATACCCAGTAAAGCATCTTGTGTAGACATACTGTGAGCATCTGCTTTTCACAGGCTAGAAATAATGCTGAAACTCTGCTCATAGGAGAGTTGTTACAAAGATAAAGGTACATTATGTAGAAAATATGATAATTTCATAGGGTACGTTAAAATACCCAAGTATTGAAAGATAATTTTCTCAATTGTAAAGCAAATATTTATTTAAATTATTAGCAGAATACTCTTAAATTATAACAATCATATAAAATACTCATAATCTTAAAATTATGAATAAAATTATATGTGTATTTGGAAAGTTTTTGTGGTGTTTGTACAATATAGGTATTGGTTTAAGTGGGTTACACCATATTTTCACTCTGACAGCTAACCTTTATGATGCATTTTAATTGGATACAGCTGCCAAATAATTAAAATGAGCTTCAGATAGCTCCTGCGCTGTCTGCCAACTGTTTCACAGAAGTGCCATTGCCTGAAGCATCACCTTCAATTTCAAAATCGGAGCAAACTCTGGTCCAGAAAGAATCTGCTGACTCAGCTGGCTCCAGGTAACTTGGCAAAGGTAAATGGCTAATGTAAAAAAATGAGAATTCTTTTTTCCCCAGGTACTGTCCACCAAAATGTACATTGGTGGATCTTGGCTACTACTGAGAGGTCAGATTCTCAAGAGACTGTCTCAGAGCAAGGTTTTTCAAGAGCTCAGTACACACACATAAGAGTAGCCTTTCAAAAACTTGTAACTCCCATTTGACAATTTGGCCACCAATTTGACATCCAACTGGGAACTCTTCTACTGACTGTAGATGCCTTGGAAAATCCAGCCATTGGTATCACAGAGCATACTTCCTTCCATTTTAGGGTTGTATTTGTAAGTGAAGCATATCCTTCAGCTTGACTTAACATTGTCCTTTAGTTTCTCTCTAGGATTTATGCACTAAATTTATTTAGAGAATCCAGTCATATCCCTATCAGTTTCCATTGTGCTAGTCTAAATAAGCCAAACTGTCCCTTGTTTTCATATAAGCACTCTTTCCCCCTGATCACATTAGTAGCCTTCTTTGTACCTGTTCTGGCTTGAATTCATTTTCTTGAACACAAATTTAAAATTTTACATAGTATTTCAAATGACATCTTGCCAATGTCTTGTGCAAAGACATTAATAACACCCATCTGTCCTTGAAATATACATCTTCTCAAAGACTGATACACTCAATTACATTATCTTTTCATGGTTGCATCATATCAATGCCATTAGACATTAATTCATCTAGGTCTTTCTCCGCCTCTATTTTTGTCAAGTGTCACCAGCTTAAGTTGAAATTCTTGTTATTGCATCTAACCGATCTAACTGGATAACACAGATCTTTGTACTATTGAAATTCATCCTATTTCTATTATTTTCTTCCTCAGGTTCATTCAGATCTTCCTGAATGTTATTAAGATATTTCTTTGTAGTGATGTTGTGTCTCAACTTTGCAACATCAATACATGTCATTAACACACTCCTATTTTTATGCCAACTTCATTAATGGAATTATTTATTAAAATTGACCCTAAGTATAAGTCCTGAGGAACTCTCCCTCCACCCTAAGTTACCCTTTTAACACAAGGAATTATCACTCCACCTCAAGATATCTTACTTTACCATTTCTTTTTTCCAAATGTCCTTCTTCTGCATCTTAAGTAATAATTCCTCATTGCGTACTGTATCAAATGACTTACTGAAACCCAGATAATAGGTTTATCACATTTTTGTCTAGAAAATCAGTTGCATTATATTTCATTTTCCATTTGCCTTCATATTCTTTATAATCCTTTCCTTCAAAATTTGTTCAAAATTCTTGAAGGCTATTGAGATCATATTAATGAGCCCATAGATATCTGAATCACTATTTCCCCTTCTTCAGTATAGGTATTATATTTGCTGTTCTCCAATCATACAGTATCACAACAGTCTTGATAGGTTTGTTAAAGATGCTGGCCACTCAAACTGTGATTGTTTCTTTCAGGGTTATGGGATAGAGCTAATTCAGCTTTCACACCCTGAGTTCATTAAACTCACAGGGCACATCCAGATGTGCGTGGATGTTTGGCTCTCCGGGGACAAGTAGCATCAGTGCACTTTACACTGCCACTTCTTGTCCCTGGGGAATGCCCATGCCACGTGCATTTGGTGTGTAACAAGTCACCCCAGGTGGCATAAGGGAGGCTGGGGCCAGCATATACTGGGAATCCTAGGGGCCTCCCAGAGCTGCAGCCATGGCAATCCTGCTGGGTGTAGCCTGGCCAGCAACCGCAGCACAGCTCCATTTTTTAGCAGTGCATGCTGTCTGAGTGTGCACTGTTTAGAATATTTCATAGAAT
>NW_017728993.1:73850729-73853077 GCF_001723915.1 Gavialis gangeticus
TTTAAGGTCAGGGTATATGACGTTGATCTCTTCCCCTTTGTCCAATTGATAAGTCACCTGGTCATAAAAGGAAATGAGATTGGTCAATCAAGACTTACCCACAACAAACCCATGCTGGGTATCCCTCAGGATATTGCCTTCAGCTAGTCTGTTAAGGATGGCCTCCTTGATAATCTTTTCCAAGACTTTCCCCAGGATAGAGGTCAGGCTGGTGGACCTGTAGTTTGCTGGATCTACTTTCCTCCCTTTCTTGTAGATAGGCACAACACTGGCCCTCTTCCAGTCATTGGGCACTTCACCAGAGTGCCAAGAACTCTCAAAGATCCGTGCCAGGGACTGAGCTATGATGCTTGGCAACTCCCTGAGTACCCTTGGATGTAACCCACCAGGGCCGGCTGACTTGAAGGTATCCAGCCTGTTGAGGTGTTCCTTCACAAGGTCAGCTTCAATGGAGGACAAGGAATCTTCCTCACCCGGGCCTCCCTGATCCATAGTGGGCAGGGCCATCCCATGAGGCTGACGAAAAACTGATGCAAAGAACCCATTTAACAAGTTTGCTATTTCCTGGGTGTCAGTTGTCTCATCTGGTTTAGCAGGGGTCCAATGTTGCCCTTGTTTTTCCTCCGGCTCCCCACATATCTAAAAAATGACTTTTTATTTTCCTTGATATTTGTAGCTAGCTGGAGTTTCATAATAGCTTTGGCTTTCCTCCGTCGCAGCCTTGGCTTTCCTCCATCGCAGCCTTGGCTTTGGGGTTTTTTCCTGTTTTTTTTTTACCCCTGGCTAGGGGTCAAAAAATGTGGAAAAAGAAAACAGAGCAGCACACACTTGGGCAGTGTGCCCTTGCAGCATGAAGAACTTGAGACTGGTTGGTATATGGTTCTGCAGATGTTTGCAGCGCCACATACCACATGACTACGCTCATCTGGACATGCCCACTGAATTTAGCTTTCCCTTGTTGTAAGAATTTCCCGTTTTCAAACCCTCATCTCCATTATCCCTGATTTTTCTCCTTATTGAAAACTGAGGCAATGTTATAATTTATTTTGGGGGCCATGCATTTATTATCTTTAATCTTGATCCAATGGTCACTGCATATTGGCCCTGCTTTATCTTTCCTTGTTATTTATTTTATTTTATTTTTTGAAGAAGCTGTTACTGTTTCTGTCAACATTTGTTTTGTGAAGTTTGTCTTCTTGCAATTCAGCTTGTCTTCTTGCAATTTTAACTTTATTTTAACCCCTATAATTTCTGGCTTCTAATACAGAAAGTTCGTTGACAATCAGGTCTTTTGTCTTGCAGGCTCACTGCTTACTCCTAATATTGTCTTTGAGATGGTTATCCTTCCACTTAAGACAGGAGCCCTTTCCTGGTAGCTTTTCCTCTCTTTGCTTGGGATTTCCAGCTATTAAAAAATACATCTCAGATGACAAAGTGTGTGTGTGTGTGTGTGTGTGCCCATGCACTTGTGTGGGGGGGGTTGCTTTAATATGATGTATTGCCAGATAGGAAAGCTTGTGTCATTCTATTGCTAGCTACTTTCCTATAGAGGGTTTGTGTTATATTGCCTTGCAAGTGACACTAAATCTTTTTTAAACCAGTGATGAGGTTTCTTCCTACGCTTTAGTCTATTGTACAATGCCAAAGGTAAAATTTCTCATTTAATCTTATTACTGGTGCCGGGGAATTAATGTCAGGTAGCACTTGTGGTGACAGTGAAAAGATTAAAAAAATAATTCCATTAAACCTGTCTACTGCATTTGATATTTGAACTGTTAATAAAAGGGATTACCTTCTTTGTAGGCTGTGGTAAAAATAAGCTCAGCATAATTGTCTTATGAACCAAAGGCCTGCTTTTAATTCCTTAAGATTCTAGTTCATAAAGATGCCTGATTAAGACATTAATTGAGAGTTTAGAAGTATTAGCTTATAACGAGGGGAAAAAAATCAACATAGTACCCTCATTTTTTCATGGTGAGCATTACAGTAACTTAGAAGTGTGTAATACTAATAATAGAAATATGTCATTGTGAAAGAGTAAACAGCTATGTGGCAAAAAGAGCCAGAGAACGCCGCTTCCGGAGCTATTACCATATAAGGATAGATACTCCGGGAAAAGAAAGAAAAGAGGAGAAGGAAGTCTCAGAAAGGGAGAAGAAAAAAAGAGCGTCTGAAGGAGAAAGCGAGGGAGAAAGAAGATCTCCAGGAGATAAGACACTTAACTGAGGATTTTTCTCACTGCTGGAGAAAGCGGAGCTCTGAGAAAGAGGGTGGATCCCTGAAGAGGCACTGGAGACGGGGATGGCAGCCATGCTGAAAAGTAAACAAACAAACAAAAAAGAGAAGAG
>NW_017728993.1:73853088-73854390 GCF_001723915.1 Gavialis gangeticus
TTAGATGGGCTGATGATATGTCCTCTGTCCATTGTGGCCTCGGGCTCCCTTCTTGGGCATCCACTGCTGCTCTGAAATTCCTCCTTTTGTTTTTTTTCCCCCTCTGTAATGACTCTTCATCTCTGGCCATCACTAATTAGTCTCTTTGTTGTTGTCAGACTGTTCACATTATGTCCTATCAGCATATTCCTTTGTTTTGCAAACCTATCACACGCTCACATCTTAATTTGAGCTTTCCAGGCCTTCTCCTCTTTTGGTCTATTCCCCAAAATTGGAAATCCTAAGGGCTCTGCATCTGGGCACTGTGACCTGGTGCCACCTTATCTCATGTGTTCAAACAGTGTGGTATATGCCTTTAATTTCCGAGCTTTGTTGGCTATGGACTTAGGACTCAGAGGTCTTGTTCTGAGGGGACCCACCCTCAGACCAACCACGACCTTTCCATTCAATAATAGGCAAATTTATTGATACACAGTGATAACAGAAAAGAAGCAATACAAACAATCAAACAGTTCTATATCTACCAAATCCTAGGGCTGTAATCAGAGTCAAAATACATCTGGCCAGGACATAATCTTTACTCTGAGGCACTCTTTCTTAGGTATCAGATGTCAGATATCAGCAGTCTGGAAGTAGGATGCCAAGGCCCACTCTCCCTGTCCAGTGGGGTGTAAGAGATGGGCTGGTCATGTGCCCACCATGGTGATGTCAGGGTCCCTTTCTGGGGGATGGGAATGGCAACCCCTCTCAGGGAGGAGAAGGGGGGATGGGAGGGATGGGGCAAAGGGGAGGGACCCTTTGTTACTTTCAAGTTTCTGCTTTTATATTCTCTTTCCCTCCTGATGACTCATCATCCATGGCTATCTCTGGTTAGTTATCTCTCTGTGGAAACACTGTCCATGTAGACTTCTGGGCCTTCTCCTAATTTGTTCTTTTCCCCCCAAACTGGGACTCAGGCCCCCCTGCTCTGAGGCCTTGTTAGCTGACGTTACTTTAGCTCGTGTTATGGGCAGTATGCTACATACTTTCTCTGTTCCCAGACTATGTATCCGTGTTGTGGTGGACAGCCTGTCTGCTTCCAGAGCAGTGAGACACTTTGTGTGTGAGACCCAAACTATTTATAAATCAATTAACACCTTCTGCCCATCATTCTAAATATATATATCTATACCTAAAAACCAATTCCCCAAATGCAAACTTTTAAATACCATTTCTAAGCCAACAAGCCTGTGGGTTTGTTTGCTGCTTGCCTGGCAGACACAGCAGACCTTGAAGAAACTTTGTCACAGACAGACACTTTAG
>NW_017728993.1:73859390-73866648 GCF_001723915.1 Gavialis gangeticus
TTCCCCAAATGCAAACTTTTAAATACCATTTCTAAGCCAACAAGCCTGTGGGTTTGTTTGCTGCTTGCCTGGCAGACACAGCAGACCTTGAAGAAACTTTGTCACAGACAGACACTTTAGAAATCAGTTAACCTTTGCTGTTGCCCTGGACCATTATTCTAATGCATATCTACTTTACCTGCAAGCCAATTCCCAAGAGCAAACCTCTAAATACCATTTTCTAGCCAACAGGCACCACAAATATTAAATAGGAATAAAGGCTAGCTTTTATCAGGGACAAAAGCTGAGAGTTTGATCTTACAAAGACATGAGTCTTTGTAGTATCAGTAGTTTGGATCAGTATTGTTTAATATCTTCATTGATATATGGTATCTGTTCATCAGCAAATCGTTGGGTATTGTTGGCAATGGACTTAGGACCCAGAGGCCTTGTTCTGTATCAGCAATAGCAATAGCTGGATATTGCAGCTATTCTCCTGATGCATTGTGATTATAAAAACTGATGTTAGACTTGTAGGTCCTGCCACAGTGGTTACAGGTGTATGTGGTGTTAGGGACTACTACTGACAGGCTGTTTCCTTCATTGCTGTTTCTGTTGTAACTTGAGTAACCATTTCTCATCATGTTATTGGACTCCATGATTGAGAAGGGAATGCCACTTTGTCTGGTCTCCTGCCAACACCTCCGAAATGTTTGGGTCAATTCCAAAAGCATTCATATCCTGCTTGCACACATCTTTGAAGTACAATTTTGGGCACCCTACTCTCACCTCCCCACCAGCAATTTGCTCATACAGGATGTCCTTCAGGATGTGCCCATCTTCCATCCTGTGAAGATGACCAAGCCAGCACAGGCACCACTGTTTGAGTAGTGCAGTGATAGTTTGCAGCTTGGCTTTGGCAATGACCTCTGTGTTGCCACTTGATGTCAAGGATGTGCTGTAAACAGCATAGGTGGACATTTAGCTCTTCATCTAGTGATAGGTTGTTGCTCACTATGGATCCAAGGTAGCAGAACTTGTTCACTGCCTCAAGAGGTGTGTTGTCAAGGCTGATAGCTGATGATTGGAGAACACCCTGTCCTAGGACCACAGTCCTTTTGATGCTGACGGTCAGGGCAAACATCCTGCAAGCATGGGAGAGGCGATTCTTGAGTATGTGTAGTTGGTCTTCTTCACGGGTGGTGAATGCAGCAGCATCAGCAAAAAGGAGCTCCCTAATAAGTATGTGCTTCACATTTGTCTTCACCTTTAGACATGATAGATTGTAGAGTTTTTCACTGGATCTTGTGTGAAGGTATATGCCTTCCTCCAAGTCATCAAAACAGTGCAGCAGCATAGAAAAGATCCCAAAGAGTGTGGGCACTAGAATACAACCCTACTTCACTCCTCTCTTCATCTCAAGCCTGTCAGAGGTTGATCCATAAAACTGAATTGTGGCCTGCATGTCTTCATGGAAGCTTAAGGCAGGTGGTAGCTGACCAGTGAAACACAACTGGTTCCTCCCACTGCTGAAGGTGACCTGTGGCACTCCACTCTATGCCAATTGATTTGATCTTCTAATCTGTGACTGCTCCATTCCATGTTGTGCCCATGCAAATAGCAAAGATGGAGTGTCATCTCCATTCAGTTTTGGCTGCAATGGCCTGGGCAGTTGATATGAAGATGCTTGAGTTGCCCATATATCAATGTCCCCCTCAGCCTAGCCAGTTAATCCCAAAGGAAAGGCTGAAGCCAGTACATTTGGAACCAGCTTGGTTGCAAGAGCTGCTGGTATGAAGATCTTCAATCCATCTTTCTTTCAGAGCTCTACTCCTAGACTGGTTGCCAACCAAGGCTAGAGAGCTCAGTCCACCCTGCCATGGCATCCACCTTTTGGTGGCATTTCTTCCATTGGGGTAAAGATTAGTATCGCTGTCTAGGTTGTTCCTCTGCTCAAAGCCATTTGCACCATACATGTTGCTAGGTTGTTTCCATCCACCCAGCTCTCAGTGTTGACAGCTGCAGGTAGTATTGTCTACTGTCATAATGGTAGGAGACCTGGTCTGACCTGACCTGACCAATATATATATTTATTAATGGCTGGGGAAAAGGGCTTAGTTTTGATCTAGTAAAATTTGAATATGTCACAAAACTGAGATTAGTTAAGTCTAAAGACAGCTGAAGAACATCAAAATGAGCAGAGCAGCAACAGATAAAATTCAGTGTTGGTTAATGCAAAGGAGCACTGGAGTCTAAATGAGTTGCATCAAGTCATTAAATGACTTTAGGAATTATTCTGAGTGTAACATGGAGCTGTTGGCTCAATGCTTACCCAGAAGCAGAAAGAAACAATAACATGTTTTGACACCACAAGGAATGGGATGCAGAGTGAGAAAGGCTGGGTGTATTATGATACGACTATGTAAATCAATGGTTCACCCTCAGCTGAAATTCAGTGTGCAATATTGGTCATTAAGTCTCAAAAATGATATTGTATAATTAGAACGTTTCAGAGACGGGTGACAAGAATAATCAGGGAAACTCTTCCCTAGCTTCTGGTTTGGAGTACCCTACTGCAGCCTTAGTAGGATGCAGCTTAATTTGGAGCCAATAGTACATCAGTTAATTAACCTCTCTGTGCTACCCACTTGACTTCTGTGGATTTCCCCCCTCTCTGCCCAAACTGTAATGTCGAGACCTCTAATTCAGATGTAAAAGAAAGTGAAGAAGTTCCACACTCCTTTACTTGCTTGCATTAAGTTTAAGCTGAACACAATCCTTTCTTTAAAATAAAAATATACTATATTCATACAGTGATATATATATTCATAATGTAATATAGAAGTACATTCTGTTTGTGAAAGTACTCATAATTCTAAAAACTGTCCTCTGAATAATTAGTTTGGCATAATTCTAGGTCATGAATGATCAATAATTGATGCAAGGGAACTCTGAATATTAAATAATGTAATATCATTCATACTGATGAAAATCTAACTCCTTGTATGCATGGAGCATGGGCAATCAGAGACAGTTTCTGAGGGATTCATCACTGGTGCAAAATGAAGCATTATATCATGAGTTAGAGGTAAATTATGATGTTTTCCGTCTTTTCTTAATGAAGTAAAAACTAAGTTATTTTATCACAGTTGACGAGAGAGTCCAGTATACTGAGCCCAAATTCTTTTTTATATGTCCTCATGAATGCCATATGCTGAAGATGAAGGGTCAGATTCTTCCAGTGGGAAAAAAGAGTAAAATAAAAATGATGCTAAATTACTTCATGGAACATGACCAGCAAAGATTCCACAAAATAATGTCTTTTGCTTTTTATTACTCAGATTCTGGACGGAGTTTCCATATCTGCATTTCCGCTAAATATTGTCATTCTTCTATGAATACATCTG
Source organism: Gavialis gangeticus (assembly GCF_001723915.1). Classification (NCBI taxonomy): domain Eukaryota; kingdom Metazoa; phylum Chordata; order Crocodylia; family Gavialidae; genus Gavialis; species Gavialis gangeticus. The sequence continues at coordinate 73,862,777 of NW_017728993.1, forward strand.
TTTCAACTTGAGCTGTTTTATGTCTACCATATGTCTTATTCTGTGACTGTCCAATCAGAACTGAGATTCCCAATAATTTCTTGATGAGATATGACCAGGTGAGGTAACACAGTTTACTATTATTATTAGATAGGGGGAAATAATAAAGACTTCTTTCCTGAGTGGATATTTGTTTGTGATTTTAAGCAATTGTGGATCATCTGTGTTTGTGCCCGTTTTTGTGCCTTTTTCTGTAAATATTTTAGTATATGATGTCATTGGCAGGAATATTTTAAGCAAATATTAAAGAAAATTTGTGGAAAGCAAATTCAAAATTAGTAAAACAGGAATTTGTGAACAAGAAACTTGTTTTTTCAGGGCTGCATCACATTGGTGGCTCAAAGTCCTCTCATGATTGAATAATATATCCACATCTCCTCATTTCTAACTGAGGAGCTCTTGGCTTGTAGCAGACTATTTTGTTGTCAGTAGTTAAATGCATTATCTTGTACTTTGTACTGTGTTACTATGATCCTACTACAAGATATTCTGATTTTTCTCTGTATTGATTTTACATCCTAACTCTGTGGAGTCATCAGATTTCATAAGCATGCTCCTATTTGTTGTATTGATATAATTAAATAAGTAGGAATCCACAAAATTCCTTCCAGCTGAAGTATTCATTTTTTAGCATTTATGTTTTGTCAACTCCCTGCCTCTTAATTTCTTCCCCATTTTACAAGTCTTGTACTAATCTCTATCTTTCCCCATCTTAACCATGTAAATGCCTATATAAACATCAGTCATTGCCTATGTAAATGTCAGTCCTGGATATGACTCCTATAAAATACCAAAATTTTGCAACTTCCAGAGTGAGGGGGGAATAGGGCACCTCAAAGCCTCACTGCCTTGTGTATACTCCTTGGTTAAAAAAAGGCTAAGGGACATCACCCTGTCACATGCTCTTGTTGAGGCAGTAGGTAGTCAGTAGCAGCTCTAATCTGTTGCTTTCTGGCAGAAGCTACAACCATCGAGGCACTGAATGTCTAGACTCAGAATCCAAAGGCCAAGCCATCTCAATGATTTCAAGGGTGGGGAATGGTAGGTGTAGGGCAGCCTCCACTTCTCCATACTCTTGCCTAGATGTATGTGCTGAAGGTCTTGGTGTGATGGTTGCATAGACCACTTGCACATACACTATGCTCCAGAGCAGTGGGTCCCAACATTTTTATATTGTGGACTGGCAAGGGAACTGGACAGGGCACACGGAGCTGGCTGCCTCCCTCCCGGGGCTACACGTGACTGCCAGCAGTGGAAGCCGCTTGCCCGGGCAGAGAGACAGGGGTCTGAGTGGGGGGCTCATGCCACGACCTGGCAGCCAATCCTTCATGGCCCGGTACCAGGTCATGGCCGAGTGGTTGGGAACCTCTGATCCAGAGGATTGACGGTTGCCAAGAAATGACAGTCAAGTAAAGTGCATGTTTAGCTTTAAGTAGCCGAATGGCCAGATTTACTTCAAATTAAAGTTAAGCACATATTTAGATGCTTAAGCAGGCCTTAACTTATTAATTGTATCATGCATTATAAGTGTCTTCATATAGTTCGGTTGTAACCAATTAGAATAATATTATAACGAGGTTGCTCAGTACAGCAGCAAGGGAAGGAGGAATAATCATGCCATAAGTCTGGAATTGAAGGTGGATACAATACGATAAGTTTGGCCCCCTGCTTCTGATAGAAAAGTGATTTCAGATGATCTGCCACTACTGCACACTACTAAGACCATGCTCCACTTGCACATTTCTGTAGTATTTACAGGATATTAATTTCCAACCTTTGTCAGCCAGGCTATTAAAGGGTCATGTTTCTACTACACTAATAAAAGTTTATTTTCTAGATATTGCACAGTGTATTGATTGGACTGAGACAGAAGCTATTTTTTCATTAGCTGGCCCAGAAGGAAGCAAAGTATAGAAATATTACTCACTCAGATTGGTCTTGCTGTGAAACTAATATTGTTTTGAAGCTGATCTTTTCTTTGTTATTAAACCCATTGGGCATTGCATGTTTTACTTACTCTCTCCATTACTGTTTGATGATTTTGACATATTATTTCATGCAAATCAAAATAATTAAGAATGTTAGGTGCTGCACTGGGCTGCATAGGCTACTTTTGGGTGATCTTTCATAGGGATCTTTTTTCCTAAGGATAGGGATTTGCCAAAATCTGAAGAGACAACAGACAGTCTCAAGGAGAAGTAAACATTAGCTTGATACTTTCTCTTCAAAGCTTCTTGAAGAATCAGGGTTCTGGTGGTAATAAATCAGTTCATAGGACTGAGATACTGAAGGAAAAGTAGGGTAGAACCAAAAGAAGAGATTAATACTGAATTCATATAACCCCATTCATAAATATAGCAAACACCATCATGAAACTATTTATATTATTTGAGGTTCCTGAACCTCATTCCTCTGATAGAAATATTCTGCTAATTTCCAGGCTAATTTGAAGAAGATAGATTTGTTAGTCCTCCAGATCAGAGCATTCATTGAATGCACCCAAGTAAACTGGAATTCCTGTTCCCATATCTTTTATCAACAAGCCTCAAGCATTTATTAGCCTCAAGGAAATAAAATCAGGTAGTTTCTGTTTTTTTCCTCCCAAACTGGAACTGAATTGTGTTCTTTTCAATGATGTTATGCAAAACTTATTAAAAAATTCTCAGACATGGGTTCCTAAACTTAAGGGCTCCATAATCAGGAAATTAAATGCTTTGACTACTGAAAGTACTGAGTGCCTAGGACTTCCACTGACTTCAGGAATTTCACTAGCCCATCAGTGAACATAACTTTTACGCTTAGGATTCTGTGCAATAACTATAAAAAAAATTATGAAATGGGAGAAAAAATGTTAGCAGGGCTGTTCCTTTTCCATTTCTTTTTCCTGTTCTTCTGGAACAGTAGAAAATGTTCTTGTGGAGCTGATTTTTTTAAGTTTGTCAGAATTCATCATAAAATTTTACTGCCATCAAGAAAAAAGAACAACACTGAGGGTTGAACTTTTAACATCGTGTGAGCACTTCGTGACTACTGTTACTGCCCATCTTTAATTAGCTGTTCTGTTGAAGCCAGCTTGGATCTGCTGTTTGGAATGGACATTTATCATTCTCAGTTACTTGTTCTAAGTGGATAATATATCTATATCTATTTTATTCACTCTTCTATATGGAATACTAGAAGAATGTTTCTTACTGGTTCAGCTGGGAATCCGTTTTCCAGACTTTTACTCAAAAACATTTCACTATGTAGTCCAAGACTGTAATTTATTTGTTCCTTTAGAAACACATTTTATTCCTCAGGCTCTTGCCTACTGGGAGTGAATGAAGAAGGTTGGATCTGCTATTGTGTAATATGAGAGTTTTGTCTGAATTGGCTTTTTACATATGCGGGTTTTAATAACTATTCTTATGGGCATGGGTTCTGAGTTGACAAATTGAAAAGTAAATGAAGTAAAAAAGATCATGCTGTGTCATAAATAACAAATGAAATGCACAAAGAAACACATTATCTTCACAACTGCAGGTAGCTAATTTGTTAATTAAAAGTCAGAAACTCTTGATACCTTAGTTTAGAACTGCAAATAAATTAGTGATAGAGTCAATCCTTCATATTTTACACATGTATATCTCTTACTGAGAAGAAAAGGCTTGAAGCATTTAGCCCAAAATCAAAAATAAGGCTTGCTTTCATGACTGTGTAGAGTTAGAATTATTGTGAGTAATTATTGGTGGTACTGCATAGGGAATATATCCAAGAACAGAGGCCAATTGTGCTAGGCACTGAATTAACACAGAACAATAAATAGTTCCTACTCTGAGCAGTTAATAATCTAA
>NW_017728993.1:73871648-73876122 GCF_001723915.1 Gavialis gangeticus
CCAGTCAACATAATTTTATGACCGACTAATTTGTTGCATAATCTAAATAGAGAAGACAGATGTGGTAGAAGAAAGTCATAATACGTAGGAATACTTCCTAGAACAAAAGCAAATGTTTCCTGCTGCAGAATACAAACATCAGAGTCAGTCTTATCTCAAGTTTGTATCTGCTTTTGTATGTGTAAGCTCCTATGAGGTCCATAAGGTACAGAATCTGCTTAGGGAGGAAGCTTTTGCAACAGAAGGCAGCTAAAACTCTCCTGTTGGGAGCTTATGAATATGTCACCAAAGTAAAATGCAGAGATACCTGAACTGGTTCTGACCTAATCCTGCTTGAGAATTGTCTGTGCTTATAGCCAATTTAGTGTAGTGCTGTGCATGGGCTCATTATGTCTGTTGAGAACATGGGTGTAACTTGCACTTTATGCATCTTGGGCAAAATTGATGTAACAGGGGAACAGAGAGGTGAGGGTATTGTACCAAGCACCATAGAGGAAGGAAAAGCCAGGGGAATGGGGGGAAAAGCTGAAGGATTTTATCTGAGGGTGTTACCTTTCCCACATGTTGAATGCACTTCAGATGGAAGTGTCTCCACATTAAGGCAGGAAGAAAACAAAACAGCTAGGTGTTCTCTGAGCATCTCAGAGTTTGGGCCACTTTATTTTGAGATGATGTTAAGCAGTTCTTGTTACAGTGACATCAGTTTGCTCCACAGCTTGATACTAGCAATTTATCATCCTTCAGCATCCCAGGATACCCTGCTCCTACTCCTGTCCCCACATATGCATGATCGAAACTCTAATGCTCCAGACTGGCAGAGATATGGAAGCGCCAGATACCTGTGGGTGAATAGGTAAGTGCCAGGGAGCTGGGGTAAAGGTGTGGGGGGTGGGGGAGGGGGAGGTGAGTGGGGAGCCAGTGGACAGCCAGACAGCTTGGGCATCCATGGGGCAAACTTGGGAGTTTCTAGCCATACCCCTGCTCACTAGCCTTCTAGCAGCAAATAAAAGTTGTGCACAATAGAGAGGGTGGAAACCCTTAATGACTACTTACAGCATGTGCTAAGTTTAATACTGTCTAACATTCCTTTACAGGTAACACATGTGAATTGTAATGCGTTACAACACCTTGATAGTAGCTACTGCTGTGGCTGGTTCCTTACATGCAATTTGGTCTAGGGCTAACTCTATGCATCCTGCCTGACTATAACTAAGTCTGGGGCCAGCACTGTGCCTGACTGGGTTGCAGCTGGGGCTGTGGCCAGCTCTGAGCACCCTGTCTGGCTGTGGCTGCTGAGGCATAGGCTTCCTGGAGGTTACCATACTTGGGGCTCTTTAAATGATGGCATCTGAGGCTAGTGCCCTTCTCAACCTGCTCTTTTTACAGTACTGGTTGAGAAGCAGCTTTACTGGAATAACAGGTATAAAATACAGCTAACTTCCATCCCCTATCCTATTAGTGAGGCCCTTAGGCAAAGGCAGTATCAGCAGCAAAACCACCTGACCTTCCACAAATAAATTTGTCCTCCTTCCTACAGTTCAAGAAGGAAGAGGCTTTTGTAGAAAGGTTTGCATTGTTTTAGAAAATCTGTCCCAATGCCCGCAAATATGAAGACTAAAGGAATCTTTTGATGTCTTCTGCACTTTAATTTATTTTTGTATTGATACAATAGCACTACTCCCAGAGTCTACACTTTAATTGTACAACCACTTTTTGGCTCTGATTTCTGTGCAAACTGTGTTCATAATCATTCTAAAAAAATACACGCTCCATTAGTGACCTCAATCCTCAGCTAATGTCAAATCTTTGTCTTTTGCTAGGTAATTGTTCAAAGGATATACCCTGTCTTTTTCACAGCTTCTTAAATGGCATATTTCACTCAAGAAATTTTCTCCTAGCAGGAAATGCAGAGTGTAAAAGTAGTAGCAGCAAAGGACTTGTTTTATGTTCTGTCTTGTTACATTCTGCCAGTTGCTATGTGGCAAGGTCACCATGACCAGTTTACTTTATGGGAATCCAAAGTCTCTTATTTTTTAATTTGTGAACCTAAACCAAACAATGTTCTGTAATAGATGCTTATTGCTTTCTAAGATTTTTTTCACCCTTTCTTGCATCCTGACTGCTGTATATAGGAAGAGATCCCAGCAAGAAATGAAACAAAACAACCCCCTCCCACTGCAAAGCCACTACTTTGTGCTTTTGAAAACTCACTTGTCATAGTGCCTTCAAAACAGGTTACATAGAGAGGGAGTGGAATCTCCATCTTGGGAGCTTTTAAGGCCCAGCTCAACAAAGCCCTGGCTGGGATGATCTAGTTGGGGATGGTCCTTGTTTGAACAGGGGGTTGGACTAGATGACTTCCTGGGTCCCTTCCAGCTCTAATTTTCTATGATTCTGTAAAACACTTGGACAATGATGACCAGGGCTCCTAGTTTTGTCTGATTAAAAAAAAAAATCCCCAAATTTCAGATAACAAGAAGGAGCCCAAAATCCACATTTTTTCCATGATTAAACTGAAATGCCACTAATGTATAGATACAGATGTATCTATAGCTATATGTATATCTCTATATAGTGGTGTTTCATTTTAATCATTGAAAAATGTGGATTTTGGGTTACTACTTTAAATTCAAAAATTGGGGAATTTTTTTTTATCAGTGAAAACCAGGATCTCTGATGATGACATACAGGAACAGTGCACTGTGGTGACTGTTTAGTATTCTAATCATAATTGCTGTATTGTTCTTGGGCATTGTGCACTATGCGTTGAACTGCTTGTGGTGTATAAAGTAAACATGTCTGTAATGAATCCCTTCCAGGCCTGGGACCATCACCAGGAAACAAGCTCCAACTGATATGCCTCTGTGCCTACCCAAGCCTAGCAATTAGGAGCATATGGCTTACAGGAGTCCTGAGTGTGCACCCGAGCACTGCTTTCAAGCTCCCTGAGTGCCTATACATGAGCAGCGAGACTGCTCTGATACACTTTAATTAATCCATTCTGCTGGAGTGTGGTAATTACCGTGCTCCAACAGACTCCAGCATCTTGTGTATCATCATTTCCGCACTGAAAAATGGTGGCAGGGGCACTTTTAGTAAAGCTCATTCAACAAGCGTTAGTTAAAGCACCGTCACCCCCATTTTCCAGTGCAGCTACGCGAGGGGCGGGCCGTTATTTTGGGCAGAGGGCTGCTTACTGAGTTTTGGCAAGCCGTTGAGGGCCACATGACAGGCAGCCCAGGGCAGATAGATATTAATTTTCTAAATTTTTAGGGGCCTGGCAGGCCAGATAGAATGGCCTGGCAGGCTGCATCTTGCCCACCCCTGCTACACTGATATATGAGATGCTCCAGGTGCCTTAATTACAGTGGCTCTCAGAGCTGCTCTAATTAATGCCCCCACCTCCCAGACCGCATGTATAAACTCCCTTTGTCTCTAATTGCCAGGCTTTGATGCAGTAACTTGACATGCGTAAGCAGGGCCAGTCCTAGGTGCCAATTTAGTGGGGGTATCAGAATGGTGGCCCCCTAGGGGGTCTGTGCTAAGTCAACAACAGCAACTGGGGGAAGGACAGTACACTGCTGCCATACCAGCAAAAGCCAGAATGGCTAGACCATGCTGTGGCTGCTGCAGTCATGGATTTTTTTTGAGTCCCTGAGGCAGGTTAGTCTCTTCACCCCCTTTGGCATTCAGTGATCGCCTAGTTCCCTTATCCCCACTTCCAACACAATTTTTCCCAGGCACAAACCCTCTTAGTTAGAGCTCTGCTTAGGTGCACATGGAGCAAGAACAAGTGGGTAGGACATGTCTCTTAGTGGCAATCCTAGGCTAAACAATGAGGCAACCCCTTAGACTCTTCTAGGATCAGAGAGATAGACTACAGATTCTTTGAGCCATTCTTTGTCTTTTTATGCCATGCCTAGCACAGTGGCAACCTACTCTGTCATCAGGGTATCTAAGCTCTACCACAATTAAACTAATTACTTCTTTTTAATTTCTACTTGTTTCTGAATTGTTATATCCAGGTCTAGATCCAGGTCTAGCTCAGATCAAGGTATGTTAAAACATTGCAATATTAGTGTAAAACTTGAGATATTTGGAACCAGAAAATACTAGAAATGTCATGATATAATGTTTTCAAGCAAGCCAAAAATTGCAGATACAGTTAGTTTTAGATGCATTCTAATGTGATGATGTGCACTTAATTGAATCAAACCCAATCCTATTTGTGCTTGCTCATCATTGTATTATATGCTTCTATGACCAATCTGTATCCACAAATACATCAAGGCCATTACAATTACTGTGTAATTGTGCCTGATTTTATTTTTGTGCTGTTGTAACTCCATGGATGTTATAATAGCATAAATGGAGGGGAAGGTTTTCTGGGGGTTGATTTGCTGTTGATTTACAGCAATGTAAGATAGATAAGTCAGTTTTTGCTTTCATAAAGAACAGAACCCCCCCCCCCCCC
>NW_017728993.1:73876314-73879385 GCF_001723915.1 Gavialis gangeticus
CCCCCCCCCCCCCCCAAATATCCTTAGGATAGAAAGACAAGTTTATAAATAGCTCAGAGTATCTTAATAAGGAATAATGGGTGTATCTACACATGCGCTTTACTGTGAAGTAGACTAATTAGTTCCATAGTAAAACATCACTGTCTAGTCATCTCAGTATTTGGGCAGTATTAGGGCAGTAAACTAATTAACTCTGCCATAAGATAGTACTGTTGGGGACAGTATTATCTTACAGTGGAGTCATTAACTTCACTGCAACACACATACAGTTTACACCCCAGGGAATTATGTACAGAGAAATTCTAAATTATACACTGAGTACTGGGGGCTGCACATGGCAACATGAAGCTAGTCTGGCCTGGCCCACTGGCACACACATTTTAAACCAGACCAGGCTGGCTCTGTGTCAGCACATGGGGCTTGTAGCACTGCAGGCAGCAGTCACTTACCATTGGGCTGGGTGGGTTTCGTGCCTCCATGTGTTGTTCCCACTGGAGGCACAGAGCCAGGCAGCCTGGCCTGATGGTACATGGTTTCTGCCTACAGTGCCATGAGCCCCACATGTTGGCATGGAGCGATCCTGGTCCAGGCCAAAGACATGCAGGACAGCCGGGATGGCTTTGTGCCATCATGTGCAGCCCCTGGGACTCAGCTAGAGACATATGCCACCAGGGGACTCTGCCTACAATGGCCAGAAGTGCCTTGAGGGCCTGCTGCTACTGCTGGTGGCAAGGGCTGCATACTATGACAGGGGGTGGCATGTAGTGGTGGAGGCTCCACACCCACTCACACACACACACCCTCACACCCACTCACAAATCCCATGCCCATGCCTCCTCCTGCAGGCAGGAGCTCCCCTCCCCACTCACAAGCTGTCTAGTTGCATGCCACCATGCTTAATGCCTCCACATGGGGCTCCCAGTTAGAGTGCCAGGTGGTCCGCAGAGGTGAGGGCATAGAGCCAGCCTGGGTTAAATTATGCAAAATTATGAGATTATGCATGATCATATGTTTTATGTGTAAAATTGTGTAGGTGCATAATTCCCTGGGATGTAATAGATGGTAACTGGGTGGGGACAGACTCCTGCCTGCTGCCTAGCCACACAGCTCCACAGATCAGCACCCTCATGCCTCAGCCAGCCTCTTTGCCACCCAGTGCCACCAGCCGGAGCCCGGGGCTGACCCCTAGTGCCTCTTGCCAGCCAGGGCCTGTTCTGCCCCAGCTCAAATTGCTGCTGTCCTGGGTGTAAACACTGTGCCCATGAGCAGTTTGCTCCAGCTTGAACTGCTCCAAAGTTTGTTGCTTCACTTTAATTTCACATGTAGATGCACTCATTGTCTGTTAAAATTGTAAAATCAATGTTTAAAGGGGAACTCTAAGTGTGGCTGTCTTATGCAATCTGTAGAGATCTTCCAAGTGTGTCACTGTTGTGAAAGGTGAGGACTGTTTCACTGTGATGATGAGCTTTCAGGAACATTTAGTAATTAATCTCTACATCTGTAAATTTTTAAAACTGGCAAATTTGTCTTAAAAGGGCCTTCTTAGGAGATCATTCTTCAGTAAGGAAAAGAAAAGCCTTGAGTTTAAATGATTTGGACAATTCAAGAAGCATAATAACTATACATATTAGGACTTTCAAAAAGGCAGTTGCAGAAGGGAAAGGTAACAAAACAAATGTTTTCTCAGAATAACGATTTGGCAGATGAGTTTGACAAATGCTTCAAATCAAATTGCAGTGCTTACACCACTTGATATCTGCAGCAAAAAGGAAAGAAAAAAAACTAGCTTCCCAATGTAAGACCTGGTATAATGCAAAGTTAGTGCAGCTTCAGAGTGCCTATGAGTAGTACCCCCCGCAGGCAGCTAAACCATGGAATATGGAAAAAACAATGTTGTGGAGCCGGACTGTCTTTGAGTGATCATAGAGAAGGCATAATCTTCTCAGTGTGCTCTGTACGTGCACCATGAAATAAATGCAGACTGCTCCATCCAGTCCACTGGCTCAGCTCTTCAGGGGCAAAACTACCCCTTTGCCATATGATTTTTCTGGCAAACTTCTTTGAGCAGAGAATGCTTTTATGATTTTTCCATGAGAGGGCCACATTTGAAGGTGGAAAGTAGAGGCAGTTGGAAGAAAAGAGACTTTTTTTGACCCATGCAGATCCATTTCTTTTTCATGCACATACCCAGATCTCACTCTCTCTGTCAGGTTCAGAATAGCAACAAATTTCTGCGGCTGCATAGCCCAGGAGGTCTGCAAAGATTACTCTGTACTGAGTTAGATGTCTAATGTTTCAGTATTATGGCTGATTAGAAATGGAACTTTTGGGGCTTAAGAAAAACCCTTAGGTAGTATTAAATAGTCCTACCACTGACCACAGTAATAACATACAAGTTGATTCTGAACCAAGCTTATTTTTTCACAGAATAAATTAAGGTAGATTTATGTATTTAATTATATTTACAGGCTTGCTAAGAATACAAAATTACTATATAAGGAAATACTGAATATATGCTTTATCTTCAGTACTAGTTATATAATAAGCCAAGTAGTGCAAGCACCAGTACTGGAACTGGGTGGGGTGCAGGGGTGATTGGGACATATTTGAGAGGTTGCCAAAATAGTCACCCCTGCAGCAAGCTGCTAGCAGCACAGCAGCCAGTACGGCCTTGTGTGGAGCTACTGCCCAAGGCTCAGAGCTGCCTGCTATGTCACTGCTAAACACAGTTCAATCTTAGCCTAAATCAACATTACTAAATGAACAGCTGATATTGAAACACTGAAATCCTGTTCTGTTTAGGGAACAGCAGATGAAAAGCTGTTCATGGTGACCTAAGAAGCAAAGCTTTTCTGGCAGCTTTTCTGAGCCCTTACAATCTTTGACCAGATGAACTTAGCTTATCAATGTATGTCTGATCTAAACTTATCGTTCTTCCACTTATCGACAATAAAAAGGTTTTCTTCTTGAAGTTTATTGAGGCTTTGAAATGTGAGAAAAAATGTGTAAAATGCTTTTATTAGAAAATTTCCGGTCATGCAGGCAAAATTAAAAACAGCAACAACCCCCCC
>NW_017728993.1:73879542-73884281 GCF_001723915.1 Gavialis gangeticus
CCCCCCCCCCCCAAAAAAAAAAAAAAAAAAGCCCATGGAGTTTTGTCAATCAAAGATAGATTCTCTTTCTTAGCTAAACCCAAAGCGAAACTGAACATGTTTTCTGAAATGATTGGAAAAGACTTAATGCTTTTGACTTTTTTGATAAGGTGAATTAAATGGTTGTGCATACTTAAACTCACTCAGGACTTGATCCTGTGGTATGTAGAGCAATCTGGCTAAAACCAGCAAAGCTATGCTGATTTGCACTTGTGTGCAGTTACATCTCAGGTGTGAGCTCTGCTCTCTCACTAACCTATTTAAGTCAGATATGGTTAGCCATACTTATAAATCCTTCCTTTATAGGAGAGAGTTAAAAGTGATCTATCTATCTATCTATCAATCTATCTACTTCTAGACCTATCTCTATATATCTATCGATAGACAGATAGATAAGTCACTTTTAACTCTCTCCTATAAAGGAAGGATTTATAAGTGTGGCTAACCATATCTGACTTAAACAGGTTAGTGAGATAGATAGGATAGGATATCTATCTATCTATCTATCTACCTGTGAGTGGCTTTGTAAACTGTTTCAGCTTCTTTTCAATGAATCATAGAATATCAAAATGGCCTGAAATGAATTTAATAAAATATAATATAAAACCCCCCACAAACATGAGGATAATGTTTTTTGCTATGATGAGGGGAAAAAAAGCCTGATTGAAATTGGTCAAGGTTATTGCATGAACAGAAACAGAACAATTTAAGCACAGTGTTGAATAAAGGAAGGTAAAATATGAAGTAGTAGTTACAGGAAATGTCAAGGTCAAGCAAGGATGAATTTTATAGTAGAGCAACAAATATGATGGCTCATTAAGAGAAAGCGAACTAGAATTATATCTGTGTAGAATCCAAGCTTCTTTAAATAATTTTCATATTCAACTTCAGCAAAATTTTATTAAAATAAATTTCATTATGGTTTTATTACTCTACAATCATATATTTGTATGACATCTGTGCTCCAATTATCATTACTAGCTACTAGAAACTTGCCTTCCTTTTGCTTCTTAATTAAGTTATCATTTTAGTTCAAAACCAGTTTCTGATCTAGTCTAGATAATGCCTTAAACACTGGAAGTGTATGTATTTATATTTTCTGAACTGTCTGATGCCATTTTTTAAAATATTAATTTTCTGCCCTTGTGCAAATATTTGTTCAGATGATTCATGGGTGTAGGATACTAGCTATTAGGTAGCTAGTAATCTTTAAGTCTCAAAGCTTCTGCAAGTGATTAAATTTACATAATATACAACTTTATCTTAATTTTGTTGTTCATTGAAGTATGTTGAGCAAAGCTTTTTACAAATGGGAAACTGAGGCATGAAGAGATTTGCCCAAGGTCACATAGCAAGCTAATGAATGAGGCAGGAAAATGCTTATGCAAATAAGGATGCATTACAATCAGATCACTCCCTTGTTTGGACCTAGCCTTAGATGCCAGCCCCCCGGGTCAGCTGACTGTGCAATTAGCACTGACCCCACCTGCCAGTGGCTCAGTAGGCTACCTGCCCTCTTAAAGTGGCAAGCACATCAAGTGCCCTGCCACAGTAGCCCTGGAAGGGGGAGTGAGCGTAGTTGCTGTTTTCCCTTTTTGTTTCCAGGTGGTTTAGACAGCAGGCCCATGGAGTGAAGCCCACAGTAAAGACTATGTCTGGTACCCTGAAGCAAGGGAAGAAGTTTGGTTGATATTTTTTTCCCTTTTGCTTTTGTAATGGACACCTGGAGGACTGAGAGCACCTGTGAAGGGAAGTGGAGGTTGCTTTGAAGGTTCCTTAAAGTGCCCTTCATGTTTTCACCCTCTGAATGGAAGGGGACATAAACCGACATAGAGAGCAGGGATTGACTTTAACCCCTTTGAGGCTGGGGAACCCAGAGGGCCAGACCCCTACTGTGGAGCCTGTTTCCTAGCTGTGCTGCTGCTACTGAAGAGTCATGGCTGGACTGCATGGGCCCAGGCCTGAAGGGAGTAGTTAGGACAAATCAGGCTCTGGCCAAGGTCAGGGCCTGGACAAGTGTGAAAGGGGAAAGCAAAGGGGATCAAAGATACCACCCCTCCCCCCAAGGCTCTGGACGCTTCCTGTTTAATTGATTCTACCAAGGCACGGCTGGTGAGATAGAGGGCAGAGGATTGGAGGAGCTAGATAGGGGGAGGGTTCAGGCTAGCCAGCCTCTGGGGGCACATGACACTCCCTGCAGGGCTAGGCCTGCCAAAGGTCATCAATATAAAAATATGGCATTACCACATTGACCTGAATTGAATTGACCTCAAATTGAATATGACACCCTAAAATTATATTCTATATATGGCCTATTTATGAATTTGTTGTGATAGAGAATGTATCATATTAGTAAAAAATGTAATCATCAGAGGATCATCTTAAATTTGTCTACCTCCCTCCCCTGCTGCAGCAGAGAAAGCAGCAGCAGGGGAGCACGTGGTGGTGAGGTCAGGGAGCATCCTTGCTCCTACCTTCCCCATCCAGGGGACCTACACCTCTCTCACTTGTCATCTTCCCCCCCACTTCCTCCACTATGGCCTCTGCAGCATGCGTTTCCCTGCCTGCTCTCTGCAGCCTCTGCTTATTCTTTCAGCTTCCACCCCCACCCACTCACTACAGTCTCTGCTCCTTCTTGCAGTCTCTGCCCTCTACACCACCTTCAGCCATTTACTGTAATGTATGGCTTTGGCTCCATTCCCTCCTGGGCACTCAGTGTCTTGGAGCTGGAGCTGCTACTGCTGATGCTTCATGGCTGAGTAGGGGCCAGAGCTTCCACTCACTGTGTTCTCATAAGGGTATAGCACCAGAGCCACACCTGACAGTAAGTGTCAGGGCAGGCTGAGGTGGAGGGGGAAAAGGCTTTGAGGATCAGGATGGGAGCAGATTTTGGGGGTTGAGCAGGTGGTTGCTGAGCCTCTGATCCTGTCCCCAATCCAGTCTTGGGGATGGAGCTTCAATAGCTGTCTGCCCACCTCTACCTTGCACTCAAATCCAAGGTGAGGGCCCCTGATATTGAATGGGGGAAAAAAACCCTAGTATTAGATTTGAGTAATTACAGTATATCTTCCTAACACTAGCAAACTTATCTAGTTCTGAGTTAATCAGCTAAAGTGGCATTCTTAATTGTTGCCCAACACCATCATTTTGTCGCCACAAACACATTGTTAGAGATGTCTGGTATCAGACTTTGTGCTTTCCAAATATCTTCATTAGCCATTAATATTAAATTAATATTAAATTACCTTCATCAGGTTGACTGTGCCAGGTATATTTCTCATCTTATCCGAAACTATGGGCATTTTATTAATGTCTGAGGTTTTTTTTTTCAGAGTGTAGATGGAGTCTCTCAATTTTATAGTTGTCCAATTATGGAGGTCTCAGTTTTCCTTGGCTTTATGATATGTTCTTAGTGTATTACATGCCCAGCACTTATTTTGCTATTGCATCTGTGTCCTGGACTCCAGAGAGATAGATCGCACATTTGAAAGAGCCACCTGGATACCACGTGAAGAACATTGCAGTACAGAAGAAAGCCCCCCACAAATTGCATACCGCTGGTTATAACATATCACCCCTCCCTCAAACCTGTACAGAAAATCCTCAAACAATTGTAACCCATACTAGAAATAGCCCCTATTCTTAAAAAGGTCTTCCCAGAGCCACCCATCCTAGCCTTCAAACAAGCACCGAACCTCACTAACCTCATTACCGGAAGCAAGCTTCCTCAAGCCCAGAATACACCAAAAGGATCCAGACCATGCCATGACAAGAAATGCATCTCCACTACACCCCACAACAGAGCCATCAGCATCCCTAGATCTTACAGCTGCATCTCCAGAAATGTAATATATTTCATCCAATGCGCCAAATGCCCTGAGGGAAAATATGTAGGAGAGACCAAACAACAATTGCACACCAGAATGAATGCACACCAGAAATCTATCAAAGACAGGAATACCCAATTACCTGTGGGGGCACATTTCTCCCAAGAAAACCACTCTCTTAGTCCTGATCCTCAAAGGAAACTTACAAAATACTTCCCAGACACAAGCCTATGAACTCCATTTCATCAACCTCCTGCATACTAAAAAATAATGGAATAAATATAGACATTGGATTTATGACAGATTATAACCTGCCTGATATCTGACTCCCCAGGTATCTCTCCACTATTCATCCCCATTCTCTCTCTCCCCACCCCTGCCTGTCTCTCACCCATTGACTCCTCAGTCTACATTTGCACTGACTACCTGTCTTGTATGCATACCAGACCAGCCTCTGGCTTTTTTACTTTTCATTCCATTCAGGAAGAGCACACACTAACTGCTGAAACTTCCTTAGCCTGACTAAAGGTTTTTGAACCTGAAACCTTGCTTAATAATTATTTTTCCAACTATTTAAGTTGGTCAGATTCACCCAAAGAACTTTGTCTGCCCTAGACTCTTAGTTTCATAGTTTCTAGGATTGGAAGGGACCTGAGTAGATCATCTAGTCTGACCCCCTGCCATGGCAGGAAAGAGTACTGGGGTCAAACGACCCCAGCAAGGTGTTCATCTAACCTCCTCTTAAAAACCCCCAGGGTAGGAGCCTGCACCACTTCTCTTGGAAGTTGGTTCCAGATCCTAGCCGCCCTGACCGTGAAGTAGTGCCTCCTAATATCTAGCCTAAACCCACCCTCTGCCAGCTTGTGACCGTTA
>NW_017728993.1:73884800-73885132 GCF_001723915.1 Gavialis gangeticus
TCCAGCTTGCTAGGGGTCTTGACCTTCCTGGAGCCCCGGCCTCATGTCAAGCTGCCTGGCCTCTGATTGGAGGAGCTGAAAGCAGAGCTGGGAACATCTCAGGTCGCTGCTCAGATACTTCCTGGAGTGGGGGGAGCCCCTCCTGCTAGCTGCAGCCTCTCATAGGGGATCCTGGACCCCAGTGGGGAGCCTTTCCTGTTGGCCGCACGCCGCACTGCTGAGGGTCCCACTGCTGCCTGCAGGTCCTGCTCTTTCAGGCTCTTCCAGGGCACTGCTCCTGCCCCACTGACTCAGCTCTTGCCAGCTCTGTGAAGCTCCTTCCTTGTTGTCTG
>NW_017728993.1:73890132-73897163 GCF_001723915.1 Gavialis gangeticus
TTGTTGTCCCTCGCTGGTCTCTCCCTGAGTCAGCCCACGCTGCCACTTTTATCCCCCTCCAGGTGACCCAAGGGGCCAGTCAGGACACAGGGTGGGGTGTGAGTCTCTGGGGCCTGATTGGTGTGGAAAGGGAATCCCAAGTTCTCCAATCATCTTTTGCCCTTTCAAAACCCCTGGGCTAGGTCACTGCCAGCTAGCCCGTCACATGTGCAAGAGTTTGAGGGGGTTTGAATGAGTTTGCATTGTTGCAAACTAAACTACATCCTACTGTAGGATTTGCAAAACATTGCAAATTGCAATGATGCAGCTCTCAGGTCACTCCATAGCCACAGGAGAGGTGGAAAAGCTCCGCAGGAAAAAGGATTGGGCCCCTCACTGCTTCTGTCTTCAGCAGGCTCCTGTGGCTGGCAGGACACGTGGGGCCACCCAAGAATGAGCTGGCTTGCCCATGTGGTAGTGCAGAAAGGCAGCAGGAGGGCAGCTGTGTTTGCTGGCAGCCAGAAGAGGCAGTGGGGGCAGTTCACAGGGTGCTGGAAGCCTGAACAGGTTGCTAGCTGGCAGACTGCTGCCTCAGCTCAGAGGCACCTGATCCAATGCTTCCCATGCACCCCATGCACCATCCCTGCTGCCTTCTCTGGCTGCCAGCCCACCTAGCTGTCCTTTGCCAACTCTGTGCACTGTCCCAGGCGCAAGTTGGGTATGCTAGCAGCCAGAGAAGGCAGCAGGGATGGTGCATAGTGTGCTGGAAGCCCAGGTGGGCTCATAGAAGCATTGGATCAGGCACCTCTGAGCTGGGTCAGCACCTGGCCAGCTAGCAGCCCACCTGGGAGGCCCCATGTCCTGTGCACCATCCCCACTGCCTTATCTGGCCACCGGCACACCCTGCTGACCTCCTGCCACCTTCCCGCACTGCCCTAGAGGCAAACCAACCCATTCCTGGGCAGCCGCAAGCATCCTGCCAGCTGCAGGAGCCTGCTGAAGGCAGAAGCAGTGAGGGACCCAATCTTTTTTTTTTTCTTGTGTGGAGCCTGTCTGCCTGTCCCATGGCTTGGGGGTAAGCTGCCAGTGGGCCAAGTGGCCCCTGAGATGTGGGGGCCCTTGTTCTTCCCTCTGTGGTGGTGACACCCCCTGGGGCTGCCTGGGTAGGCTGTTAGCAGGCCGGGTACATCCCCAGTGTGGGGTTGGGGAAGAGTTGGATCAGGCTGGGACAGCACCCAGCCTGCTAGCAGGCCACCTGGGTGGCCCTGGGGGGTGCTGCTTTTGTGGGGGGAAGGATTGGGGCCCCTTACAGCTCAGGGGCCACTCAGCCCATTGGCAGCTCAGCCCCTGGCTACAGGCAGGCTCTGGCTCCAACAACAACAAAAAATTATCAGGCCCCTCACTGTGGCATGATGGAAAACTTGAAATGGTTTAGTTCTCAGGATTTTATTCTATGCCTCACTGTTTCAGTTTAGGGGGCATAGAATAAAACCCCAAGGACTAAACCCCCATCATGTGTACAAACGCCCTTGTTTGCCATCTCAGTCTTCTACAATAACAATGTCATCAGGTGCAGTTCTGAGGTCAGTGAGTCCCTCTAGTACTTAGTTAAGTTTATAGTGGAATACTTTGAGGAGTAGTCTGATACCCTTAGGCAAAATTATGAGTCTAAAGATCAGTCAAATGTTGTCAGGTGGCTCATGGATCAGTTTAGGAGTCATTCGCAATATCACAGTGAGTACTTTAGCTATGGATAAGTTATCTGATTGTGGGTGTAGCTACACATGTGCCCAGTAAAAAATAGGCTACTGCTCATTAAACATCACTAAAAAAAGCATGTGTTTTCATTACTGTGCATTAGGGCAGCCTAATGTGCATTTATTTAGTACCTCAGGTGTACATGAGTGCAGAAGCTACTCTGATACACTGTAATTACAGTGTATCAGAGCAGACTTGATTAATTGAGTCTGCTGGAGTGTGGTAATTCCGCGTTCCATCAGCCTCCCACATCTCATGTATCAGCATCCCTATGCTTAAAAGTGGCGGTGGAGGCACTTGAACTAAAGCTCACTCCATGAGCTTTAGTTCAAGTACCCCCACTGCCATTTTTAAGCACAGGGACACTGATACATGAGACGGTGCAGCACTTTAATTAGAGCACCTCTCAGAGCCACTTTTACTTAAAATGGTACTCCCCAATCCCGGAACATGTGTAAAAGTGCCCTCACATTAGAAGTACTACATTTAATGCACAGTAGCAAAAGTGCATTAATGAACATCCATGTGGGCACAAATGACACAGCTTGGAGCAATCCCAGCTGGGTCATGAGTGACTATAGGGCTCTGGGAGTGGGGCTCAGGGGATTGGGGGTGCAAGTGTTTTTTTTTCCTTGATTCTTCTGGTTACAGGTCACAGGCAAAGGTGGGAGAGAAACAAAAGACTGTGGTGCTGGTGCCACCTTGAAGGATTCGGCTTCTATGACCACAGTCCGCTTTTCAGAGAGAGAGGCAGTGGTCTGTTGGGATGAGACAGCCTCCATGCCACTCCACTGGGGAAGAAGCTCTTCTCAGCCAGAATGGCTGACTTGCTTGACCGGGCTTTAAACTAAGCATGCTGGGGAATGGGCGGACAACCACCAGAGCAAGCTCACCAAGCATCAACTGTAAAATCAGCAGGTTAGGATGCTTAAGGGCACCCACTCCTACCCTAGCCCAGGAACAGAGCTTCTCCATGAGTACAAGGAAGCCTAGGGCCTCCAACAGCACACTTACTTGCCTGTACACTAATGCTAGGAGTTTGGGCAATGAACAGGAGGAACTGGTCCTTCTGCTAAACAAAAATGACTATGATCTTATAGGGACCATGGAGACCTGGTGGGACTCCTATGACTGGACTACCAGTATAAATGGTTATACCTTGTACAGGAGAGATTGTGCTGTAAAAAGGGGCAGGGGTGTAGCTCTCTATGTGAAGGAGAGCTACACATCCCTACAAGCTGAGGTTGGCACCCAAGGAGGATGACTGGAGAGCCTTTGGGTTAGAATACAAGGGGAACATAGTGAAGGGGATACAATGGTAGGAGTCTACTACAGACCTCCAAACCAGAAACAAGTGCTTGACCAAGAATTCACCAGGGAACTGGCCAAGGCTACATGCTCTTGGTGCATGGTCATCACGGGAGACTTCAAATACCCGGACATCTCATGGGATGAGCGCTCAGCCAAATCTGATCAGTCACAAAGCTTCTTCACATGCGTGGATGAGCTCTACCTCTCCCAAGAAGTTTATGGGCTGACAAGAGGCAAGGCGCTGCTGGACCTGGTACTGGCCAAAGGGGATAATCTAATCAGTGAAACTAAGAATTGAAGGGAAGGTGGGTGACAGTGGCCAAAAGTTGATCACTTTCACTATCCATCACAAAGCTGGCAAGTTAGCCAGCGATGCAGTAGTCCTCAACTTTAGGGAAGCAGACTTACATAAGCTTAGGAGGCTTGTTCTTGAGGCCCTGAGAGGCCATGATTTCACAAGGAGGGGAGTTCATGTTGAGTGGTTGCTCCTTAAGGAAGTGATCATAGAAGCATAAAGGGAGTCTATCCATTTCATAGGAAAGGTGGTAAAAGGGCTCAACAGCCCCCTTGGCCCAGCAGAGAACTCATGGACTTCCTATGTCTAAAAAGAGAGGCATATAAAAGATGGAAGACAGGAAACACCACTAAGGAGGCGTATACTGCATTGGTCTGCACCTGTAGGGAGCAAACTAGGAAAGCCAAGCCTGCGACTGACCTCCATCTGGGTACATGAATCAAGGACTATAAAAAGTTCTTCTTCAGTTATGTGGGGAGTTGAAAGAAAAACAAGGGCAACATTGGATTCCTGCTAAACCAGCTGCGACAGCTGACTAATGACACCCAGGAAAAAGCTAATCTGCTCAGTGATTACTTTACATTGTTTTTTCACCAGCCCAAAGGGACCACCCTGCCTAATGTGATGATGAGGGATGACCAGGGTGAAGATGAATGTATGCCCACCATTGTGGATCATGGAGGGAGCATCTTGAGAGGCTGGACCCCCATATATCAGCTGGTCCAGATAGGTTGCACCAAAGAGTGCTAAAGGAATTGGAAGACATCATAGCGCAGCCTCTGGCAAGGATATTTGACAACTCGTGGTGCTCAGGTGAAGTACCTGAAAATTGGAAGAGGGCCAATGTGGTGCCCATCTTCAAGAAAGGGAGGAAAGAATACCCAGGAAACTACAGGCCAATCAGTTTGACCTCAATCCCTGGGAAGATTTTGGAAAAAATATCAAAGAAACCACTCTTGACAGGCTAACAGAAGGCAACATTCTGAGAGACAGCCAGCATGGGTTTGTTGGGGGTAGGTCTTGCATGACCCATCTCATTTCCTTCTATGACTAGGAGACATATCACCTGGACAAAATGAAAGAGGTTGATGTTGTATAGTTGGACTTTAAAAAAGCCTTTGACATGGTGTCCCATGATGTCCTCACAGAAAAATCGGGCAACTTTGGCTTTGAGTACTCCACAGTCCGATGTTTGGGGAACTGCCTCCGAGGTCAGACCCAGAGTGTGGTAGTTGGTGGAACTGAATCAACTTGGCACTTGGTGACTAGTGGTGTACCCAAGGCTCCGTTCTTGGACCTGGATTCTTTAATGTCTTTATAAATGATCTGGACACTGGTGTCAAAAGTGGACTGGCTAAGTTCGCTGATGACACCAATCTTTGGGGAACAGTGGCCACACTTGAGGATAGGCTGGTGATCCGGGCCAACTTCAATAGGCTAGCAAGGTGGGCAGATGAAAACCTGATGGCATTCAATATGGAGAAACACTCCACCTCAGAAATAAAAACCCACATCACACTTATAGGCTTGGCAGTACTACACTTGCTAGCATCATGACCAAAAGAGACTGGGGGGTCATGATTGACCACAAGATGAACATGAGCCACCAATGCAATACCACAGCTGGCAAAGTGAACAAAACTCTGGCTTGCATCTATTAATGCATCTCAAGCAACACCCAGGATGTCTTCCTCCTGCTGTACTTGGCCTTGGTGAGGCCGCAGCTGGAGTACTGAATCCAATTCTGGGCTCCACAATTTAGGAAGGATGTGGAGAAGCTTGAAAGAGTCCAGAGGAGAGCCACATGAATGATCAGAGGGCAAGAGAACAGGCCTTATGAAGAGAGGCTGCAAGTTATGGGACTCTTCAGCTTGGAGAAGTGCGGGCTCAGGGGTGACATGGTGGCAGTCTATAAGAACATAAGGGGTATGCATGAGGCTCTGGGGGAATGCCTGTTCACCAGAGTGCCTCGGGATGACAAGATCCAAGGGTCACAAACTCCTGCAAGACCATTTTAAGCTGGACATAAGGAAAAACTTTTTTACTGTCTGAGCCCCCAAGGCCTGGAATAGACTCCCCCCAGAAGTGGTGCAAGCATCTACTCTGGACACTTTCAAGAAACATTTGGATGTTTATCTTGCTGGGATCCTTTGATCCTAGCTGACTTCCTGATCCTTGGGCAGGGGGCTGGACCTGATGATCTTACGAGGTCCCTTCCAGTCCTAATGTCTATGAAATCTATGAAACAATAGGTGCACCTAGCATGTCTCTAATCAGTGGCAGCTGGCAGTGGTTTCTTCTCAATGCTTTGTTCAAAATCATTTTGTCTCAATACGTATCTGCAGTTTACCTGACGGTTTTTTCCCTACTACTGCTCTGTTGATTCACTTATTGCTAGTTTCAACAGCTGTAATTATGTGAGGGTCATCCATTCCTCCTTTGGTGGCCTCACCAGTGGAAATGAAACTCTATATTTCGGTATTCTCATAGGTGACATGGGGCTTGTTTCTTAACTTTGTCTTGCTCTCTAGGTGCCCATCTCTACAAAAAATTTCTTTATGTTATATTAGAATGGTAGACAGGGCCCATGGTAACTGGTCTTTTTCCCCTATCATATTGAAGATAGTTTAGCAAAGTACTGCAGTCAAATCTATGACCCTTCCCTGCTTGTTAACTATTAGACACCTTGTGCAATGATATCCCTTTATTTTGTGGGTTTCTTATCAACAGCCTGCATTTGCCAAGGTGGCACAGAATAGTTTTATAGTACATCAGCAGCACTTTATCACATTTCTCCAGTCTAATATTGCTGTTTTTCAGTATTGCTGGGATTACATAGCAGCTGGCACTATAATCCATCTGGAACAGAATTGCCCATTGATCTAATAGCTTAGTTACAAATATGGTATTTGTGTGGCTAGTAGTTGCCTTCTGCTTTGTGTGCATACTCAGTCTTTAGATTGACTAAAGTCACACCGAAAAAGTCACTGGAAGTCTTTACCTCTTCCCTATATCATCTATTACTGTCTGGACTGCAGATTTTTTTTGTGTGGGATTGAGGTAGCTGCAGCATTTGGTTATAAAGTGGTACCATTTTCCATCTCCCTTTCCCTGTTGTCCTTAGGCAAAATGCACATAGGCTGCTTTACATACACACTGGGCTCTGATGTCTGCATCTTCAGTTGGTCTTTACCCTGCTTCCTGGGATCCTTTGAGCTTGAAACTTTGTACTTGTTCTGAGCTAGTGTTTACTACTGCTTTGGTACTTTCTGTGGTGAACTTTCCCTATCCTTCCTCTTTGGAGGCATTTCTCTAAGAACAAATCTTTTTTCCTTTAATATAGTGTTTTTTGTAAACAGAAAGCACAACATTTTATTTCTTCTACATCTTGGTTTTGGGGGAACAAAATATCCCTCTCTTACAGTTTCATTCTGTCAGGGGTTGGATCATTCCTCAAAAACCATTATCAGCTGTTTCCAGTGTTCTGGTTATTATTTTTATTTTTGAGGTAGCAGCAGTACTTTAGTCACCTCTTCTCCTTTTTATTCCAAGGAGATAGCAACCCCGCCCCAGCCTTCTCCCTCCCATACACCTTTATTTTCTTATTTTTATTTTTCCTGATCTAGTTCATATTTGGTCTCAACTCTTACTTGTACTACTTTTATGCTTGTGCTAATTTTGTTTTGTA
>NW_017728993.1:73902163-73921257 GCF_001723915.1 Gavialis gangeticus
GGTATTTCAGAAGTTACTGATTTGGTAACAAAACTTTTGGTTTTTTTATCACTTCTCTCGTTTTTTTCCTGGCAATCAAGCTTTTCTGATAATCTTAGTACTTCATTTTGCTTCTTTTCAGGTAATGATTTTTTTTTGTTTATCACACTCTTCTCTTTGCTGCAGGTTTCAGTAAACTTAGACTGTGCTGCCATGTTTCATGCTCCATGCATCAGAAATAGTCTGTGCTAAGTAGGCTGTTTTTTTTAGTGAACCATATACAGTGATGTTCCAACTGCAGTTATCATTCTAGCCTTGTGCAAACAGAGTAAAGACGTGGTGTCTCCTATAAATTCTTCCTTCTTACAGAACTATGGGAGAGGTACAGCATGCTGAATTTACATTTTTAAATATTGCTTGGCAAAACTATTTTCTAAGCATAACATTGCAGTTTATGTTAAAAAAATATACAAGATAGTTTTTAAAATTGTTGTGCCAGATTCCCAGCTGATGTAAACTGATTTAGCTCTCCCAGAATGGAGTCCACCAGTTGAAGATGTGGTCCAATTTTGTGGATTTAGTAAAAATTGTGGTAAGTATCAGAATGGACAATATCTGTCTGTTGAGTCAAGTCTTTAAAAGGCAGGGTGTTTACTGTAATTGCTTTTGAAGCTCTAACCCTCCTCTTTCAACAAAAACAAAATTGGTGTAAGGCAGGTCAAACAACCTATTATTTGCAAATCTCCCAAGCAGTGACTGTGTGACTATGGATATAATGATAGTTCTATATGAATATCTAAATATTAATGCTGTCATGTTGCTGGGTGGAAGCAGACATAGATTTATGAAATGCATTATTAGTTTTAGAAGACAGAATGAATAGACAGCACACAGAGAAGTATGACATTATCCTAATCTCCATGTAGCTATGAATGCATAATTCTTTCTGACAGCCTTTGAACTGTATAGATGTTAGCAGGAAGAATTGAAAAATTCAGGTGTATGATATATAGAGGCTAATAGGCAGTGGGTTGGATCTCATTGAAGAGAGTCAAATAAGTTATGAACATGACTCAGTTAGCATAACCATTTTGGGCAGTTCTGAATGTGCCTTCTTCCCAGATAGCCCAGTTGTTTCTTTAATATAATTTCTATTACAAGCCAGGTTTACAAGTGCTGAGAGTTCTGCTGATCTCGACTCTTTTCTAAATTTTCTTGGGCTACATGACCTACCTTATCCAATGGGTCTCTGGACCCATCTACATGAGATGCTAAGTAGGGCTGTGCAAAGCTTTGGATCATGATTCAGATTCAGAGATAATTTGGATGATTTGGGGCCAAATCTATAAATCCGAATCAAATCACTAGAAGCTTTAGGCTTTCCGAATCTATTCGGAGCTTCTGAATCGATTTGGAAAAGATTCGGAAAAGATTCTCAGCTTCCCAGAACCCCCTGCACATATCTCCTTGAAACATGGCAAGCTTTGTGGCCTCAGCAAGTGCTACTATCCCTGCAATTTTCACCTCGCTGTGGCTTAACACACACATGTGACATGAGTTTTGCTTTCAGGATTTGAGGTGCAGTTTCCCAGAAATCCCTGCACCAAGTGCCTTGTAGCTTGGCAGGTTTCATGCCCTCAGCAGTGGCTACCATCCCTGAAAATTTCATCTGAATCATCCAAAAACAAACAAAGTTATAGATATTTCATTGATTCCCCATTATACCCTATGGCCGAATCTCCAAATCGCCAAATCTTTTCCGAAACATTTCTGAATCGATTCAGCCGAATTGAATTATAAAAGTGGTTTGGATCTCCAGATGGAATCAGCTGAATCTGAATCAGCTGAATTCAAATCTGAATCGAATACTTTCCTATTTGCACAGGTCTAATGCTAAGTGTGCAGTAGCCTAACAACACTATGCAGTACCATGCTGGGCAAAAAACATGCTAATATGCTACTGCGCAGTAGTTTTAGGCTATTGTACAGTTATTGTCACTAAAACCCTGCGTGCTGGAGCTACTGGGCAGCAGTAGTTATCCAAGTACTAAACTTAATGTAAAGTAACTTTGGTGCCCTAATGAATATGTAGACATGTGCCCTGAACTCTAGTACATGCTTTGGAGTCCTGTCCCTGGATTGCTCCTGATTCACCTGCTCTTCACATACTACATCTATGATGCCCTGCAGTTTATCTCCATAAACTACCTCAAAGGGAAAACAGCTCATTGATATTTGAGGGACCTCCCAGATAGTGAAAAACAAAAGGGGTGTCAACTAGTCCCATTTCCTAGGATCTCCCTGTATACAGGTTCTCAGCATTTCTTTCAAAGTCCTGTTGAATTGCTCAACATCTGTCTGTGAGTGACACAATAAATGTTAGGAGATGCCTTGGCTTGAGGGTATTACATATGGCCTTTAATGTGCCTGACATAAAATTGGTCCTCTGATCTGTTAGAATTTCCTAGGGTATTTCCACCCTGGAGATCCACTTAATCAGTTATGCAATTTTAGGAGCTGTAAGTGATTTCATTGGGACTGTCTCTGGAAATTGTGTGGCATAGTTGGTGAAAACTAAAACAAACTGATGCCCCTCTGTGTTCTTAGAGAAGAGCCTCTTGGTGTCCAGTGCTACCCTCTCAAAGTACAATCGGCAACAGGAATAATGGGACTTGCTGAGGTAAGATATCAGATACCTGTTGGCACTTGGAGCATGCTTGCCAAAACTTCTCATTTTGTTAATGTAACTCTGGCCAATAAACCCTATTTACAAACTGAGCCTCAGTTTTATCCTGTCCAAGGTGTCTACCCATCAGAAGGGTATGTGCCATTCGCAGCAGCATAAGTCTGTACCTTTGAGGCACCAAGTCTCATGCTAACTCTTCTCCTTCCATCTGTCTCCATTCCATTCAATCTAATAAATCTTTTCTTACCTCAAAATGAGGATAGGTGTTCATCAGCTCTTGGCGTAGGACGTTTTTCTTACTTTTGACTAGGCCACTCTTGTACATGTTCTGGAACGTATCTTCTTGAATCTGCTCTTCCTGGAACTGTGCATCTCTGATGATTTATTCTAAGTTGATCACCTCCTGCTGTTCTTCCTCAGCCACTGAATCAGACATGTCATCCTTTGCTCCCAGATGCCTCTATCCCTAACTATCCTCCATTGGGGCTTTTCTGTTCCAGAACTTGTTCTACTACCTCATGGAAATGAGGCCAGTCCCATCTCAGCAGCACTGGGCATGGCAACTTCTTGGCCAGCCTTACTGGTATCTCTTCTGTTCATCCCATAAAAGTTAACATGAGTCTTCTTTTCTGATTGGTAAAAGTTTCCCTGTGCATGCACAGCATACTAACTGGGGTATCTTCTTTAGCCAGCTGAGAGGTCACCAGTTCTGTCTTTAATGCTATTTGAGCACACCCTGTATCTATGATGGTGAGTATGATTAGGGTTCCCAACTTGTCATCAACCATCAGTTTTGGTGCCGTGGATGCCCCCTGCTGGTATCTGAAGCTGTAGTCCATTTGGTCTTCACAGGTATTTTCCATCTGTCATTCCCTTGGGCTTCAGCCTGTTTCTTCCCATGCCCTCCATTCTCCTGGGGCTTCTGGACAATTCCTTGTGATATGTCCTGGTAACCCATATCTGTAACAGACCTCCTCCCTAGGTCTGGTCCTTAGGGTCATCTGAGAGGATCTCTTGTAGCTTTCTGTCTTCTTTACTGGGAAGATGTTACACTCCCTTCATCCCCCTGGAGCTGGGTTTGCCTGCCACTTTTCTGTCTAAAAGAGTCTCCTTCAGCTGAGGGGGGATCTAGTGGCCGTTTACAAACTAGTCAGAGGGGACCAGCAGGCACTGGGAGGGTCCCTGTTCCCCTGAGCACTGCCAGGAGTGACAAGAAATATTGGTTACAAGCTTACAGAGGGTAGATTCAGACTAGACATCAGGAGGCACTACTTCACTGTTAGGGTGGCTAGGATCTGGAACCAACTTCCAAGCAAAGTGGTGCTGGCTTCTACCCTGGGGGTCTTTAAGAGGAAGCTAGATGATCACCTTGCTGGGGTCATTTGACCCCAGTACTCTTTCCTGCCGTGGCAGGGGTTTGGACTTGATGATCTGCTCAGGTCTCTTCTGACCCTACCAACTATGAAACTATGTTGTGGAATTTCAACAGTGTTTCAGCCATAGACTATAAAGGGAATCACAAAACTGCATATAAGTTTCTTACCTGATTTGGATGAAACTTGCAGGGATGCTAGCTCCTTATGAGGCCATGAAGCCTGCCAAATTTCAAGGAGATAGGAGCAGTCCTCCCCGCACCCCCTCCTCTCCTCCTCTTAGTTTCTCTTTCCCTGCAGGCCTGCCTACGAAATAGCTCCGAAACAGTTCAAAACAGTCCGAAACATCCAAAACATTTAGGAAATATCCAAAATGTTTTGGATGGCTCATTTAGTTTTGGAACCGTTTTGGAGCCTTGTGTTTTGTTTTGGATTCAATGTTTCGGCTGCTGAAAAGTCTGAATCCGAAACACAACATCCGCCAAAATTTCATACACCCCTAATACTTAATAATAAACAAAGCAAGAAAAAATACTGTGGCTCACCATGCATGCTGACACACTATTCCATGTGGCCTCTACCTCCTGTCTTTTCAGTGTTGCCCAGCTGCTCCATGTTTGTCTCTGTCTATGCCATTTGCAGTGCGCCTCAGCTCCATGCTTTCCTGATGCTCTGGTTCACATCTTCACATGGATATTTGTAGCCCTCTCCTACTTGGAGCTGTGTGTTCCCCTCTCTGGGGGCACCCAAGAGCCCAGCCCCATGTTTTCTTTTTCCCAAAAGCTCAGTGGCCCAATAAAGTTCTGTCATGGGAACATATGACTCCAGGGACTCTGCATCATGGTTCTCCACCAGGTGTTTCTCTTCAATGATCCCAGCTCAGCCTCCCTGTCCAACCTGCACCTACTGAGTCCCAGGATCCAGCCTGAGAATTAACCGACACAGGTAAACTCTCTGCAGATGGAACAGATAAGTATTGGGGCATCCTGTTACACAGATCTATGTAAAAATGCTCAAAGGGCACTGTTTAGGCCTACCAATATTTAATTAGTAAGA
Organism: Gavialis gangeticus; assembly: GCF_001723915.1. Lineage (NCBI taxonomy): Eukaryota > Metazoa > Chordata > Crocodylia > Gavialidae > Gavialis > Gavialis gangeticus. The sequence continues at coordinate 73,907,258 of NW_017728993.1, forward strand.
ATGATTTAGAGTGGTAAGTTTTGAAAAGGAAATGGGGTAGGTAGCAATCATAGATGCATGAAATCTGAAAAAAGAAATGTTTGTATTGAATAACAGGAAATTTTCCAGGCATAAAATTAACTCATAGAATAGTAATTCCTCACTAACACTAGAGTGGTAAAACATTTATGTAGAAGGCAGTGTAGACATGCATCTCATAGACTAAATAACATATAGAGTATGAATTTTTATAAACTTGAGTTCTCTTGAATTCATGAAACCTTGTACTCTCTTTCTATATATATATAACTTATTTAATTAGTCTATAAGGGCACATGAACTTGTTTGTGGTACCCAGTCTACAATCATATGACTAACTTTAATCTGTGGCATCATAGAGCATGTCTGGTTTGTGCAGATGTTATGGAATAGGAAGCCATACCAGGAACCTGATCTAAGAAAGTTGGGGCAGGGGGAGAGGTGGGTGGGTTCGGGGGGTAGGGATTGGTTCCTGGGATCAGGGCGTTATTGGGTCCATAGGGGGTTGTCTTTATAGAGCTGGGAGTAAAAATAGCTTGGTCATGGTGGCAGGGAGGAAAAAGAGGCAGCCCTGGGGCTGTGGTGAGTAGCTCAGCTTTCCCAGTCCTGGGGCTGTGCTCCAAATGTATACAGATATTCATTAGATTGCACTAACCTGTTCCCAGTCTAACTTAGGTCCCTCTTCATGTCACCTAAATTGGATTGGACTGGTCTTTTTTTGCCCAGTCTAACCTCCCTGAACATCTGTTGTGACCAGCACTTAGCTTGACCTAACCCTAGTTAGGTTGATGGAAGTGTAACTTCTGCATGTACTCTAAGATGTGTCTCTGCTAGGGCTATGCAAAGCTTTGGTACCTGATTTGATTCAGCCTGATTCAGTGGCTGAATCTCTGAATCCGAATCAAATCAGGAGACCCTTTAATCTCTCCGAATCGAATTGGAACCCTCTGACTCTATTTGGAGAGATTTGGTGATTCGGACATAGACACGGCTTTAAATGTTTTTTCTACATACCTCTAGGTAGCAGGCAGCTCATGAACGCTGTCATGCTGGGGCACATGGAGTGCATCACAGAAGCATTGGGAGTTCCCCAGCATGCTCAGCAGCAGACCTGGAAGCGGACCAAAAGCACTTCCGGTCCACTTCTGGGTCTGCAGGGGAGCACTCTGGGGGCTCCCCATGCTCCCCTAGCTCGGCAACTGGTGCCTCCTGGGTCTGGGGGGGGGTACCCAGGGCCCCCCCCAGGGCCGATCACTGACCCAGAGGGGCCCACCCATGTTCTCTCCGGTGGATCTGGAAGTGAACCAGAAGTACATCCAGTCCACTTTTGAGTTCATTGCTGAGCATGTGGAAGGACCCCTGCACTCCTGTGGGATGCTCCATGCACCCCAGCATCGCAGCAAGCACAAGCTGTGCTGGTACCTCGAGGTATGTAGAAAAAACATTGAAAGCTGTGTCTATGTCCAAATCACTGATTCTCTGAATCAGCATCAAATCTTCACATTTGGATTCGACTGAATTGGATCAGGGACAGTGGTCCGAATCAATGAACCAAACCACTGTCCCTGATTCAGGCTAAATCTGAATCCGAATTGAATAGGGCCCACTTCACATACCCCTAGTCTCTCCCCTGCCTTCTGCCTTACTTCAGACTAACATGGCTAGCTACTGCTCTCAGTATATTAAGTGGACAATCCAAAGCAGTTTGAAATCACTGGAAAGACTGCCATTGACCTTGCCATTTGGACCAGACCTTAAATATTGCACTGCAGAGAACAATCCTGCATTACCAGGCAAATAGTCTATGCCAAATAGTTTCTTTCTCTGTTTCTAACACCTGTATTATTTTTCTCTTAAACAATTTTTTATGACAGTCTGTGAACTTAATTTTCATAGGCAAAGACCCCTTAACCACTCTTAGGATACCTATATGCGTTCCCCAGGGTGTGGGGGAAGTATTTTAGTTAGAGCAGCTCTCAGTAGCCAATCTAATTAAAATTCCTGCAGCCTCTCACGTATTCAGCATCCCTCATTTCAAAATGGTGACAGGCAGTGCTTTAAAGCTCATTTGACAAACTTTAGTTAAAGCATGCCCACTGCCATTTTGAAATATGGGGACTATGAATGAACAAGATGCTGCAGCATGCTGGAAAGTTTTGATTAGACCTTTCCAGCAGACTTGATTGATCTAGTCAGAATGCGTTGGACCACATGTAAAAGTGCCCTTAGAACCTAAAGACAATAACTGTAATGTACATGTTATTTAAAATCCCTTCTTCTATGTAACATACATTTTTCAATCTATTTATTTGCACAGCAGCCATTTGTGTTTCAGGCAGGATACACTTCCTACAAGATTTGTGTAAAGAGGTTTAATGTTTCTTAATGATATTTAATGATTCTTAAAAAGAATCAGGCCACTCCATATCTAATATTTCAAAAAACTTTAATTCTATAGCATGAAAACACAAAATGATTTAAAAGGCAAGGGTGTGTCTGCTACTTACCTCAGGTAAATGTCTGATTCTGCTGAGACCTGAAGAAGGGCAGTGCGTATACATAAATTTGTCTAATGTCTCTCCCAACTATACAGTTGGTCCAATAAAAAATATCAGTCCCAAACCTTCAGTTCTCATACATTTGCTGGATCATCACAGCTGCAACAATATTTTAATTGCACTGGAATATTATTATTTTTTAAAATCTGTGTTGCACAGAAACATTACATAAATTAAGGAAGAGTCCAACTGTATAGAACGGCTTGCTGTGGAGGTAGATATTCAATTCTAATTACAAACATTAACTTCATTCCACGTAGATCATATTAAACACCAATTTTTCATAATACATGACTAGAAAAGATATCTCGAAAGCCACAGACATGGGCATTATATTAAGGTAACTGACTTTTTTATTACTACAGAAAAATTCCCTTGACTTCACTCTAAATGCATAAGTCCCTAGCAATGAATGCTTACACGGCTTTCCTTCCTTGATGTACAATTTCTGCTGAAGTTAGAAGACGTTATGCAGGTGTAGAATGATGTATATTTAGAATATTTTCCTTGCTTATTCCAGAGTCTGTACTGGAGTCAGGAGATTTCATATGGCTGTAGAATGATGTAATCAATTTTGTATCCCGTAATATATTTCAAAGCAAATATGATGGTGCAGGAAATAATATGGCATAAGCAGGTAGGTTTTTTTTCCAGGAGTAGATATTTTCTTTCACCCATTTGATAAAAGAAGATCATGAAAAGCTTTTTTACTTATAAATTAATTAAAATAACAGCTTTAAGACTAAAGATAAAATATTTACAAAATTTAACTTGTTTCTCAAAATCTGGGAATTACATAAATGTCAGAATCTTTACAGTTCTGCTGCCCATGGTTCAAACCAGATTCAGATTTTTCTGTTCAGCTTTTCACTTCTCAGATCCCATCCATTGACTAAAAGGAGCCATTTGCTTATCTTGAATTATAAATATATTCCAGTTTTGTGTCATACATGCATGTTCTCTCTTACAGAAGAACCCTTGTGAACTACACAAATCAGATTTCTTTTATTATTTTTAGAAAACTGATAAAAAACCACTGCTTTCCCATTTAATGTGAAACATATTCTGTATTTTAGATCTAATATACATATTAGTTAAGATTTTGAGGCACTAACTCTTTTGTGTATAAGGGTATTCCACAGCATGTGTATTTGTTTAATGTCATTTGGTAGACAGAATACAGTGGGTTTAGCTGAGGATATTTTTTTTGAGCTGTAAATCTACAGGTTGTGATGAAGTCTCAATGTTGGGATGTTTTTTCCTAAATAAAGTCTATGTTCTGGTCACTTAACCAGGGATGTGTATAAGTGTTACATTTGTATCCATAGAATTGTGCTTAGTGTGGTAGAAATGCTGGGGCTAGGGACAGACACTACACATAAACAGGTTTAAGTGATCAAAAACTGCTTTAAACCTGTAACAGAGCAGATGTTCAGTGCACATCAACCAGTTTGAAAATGGCTGAAACCCAGGGCTGGCCCATCTTATCCTGAGGAACCTTCAGCCAACGGGCCCCACAGAGCTGGGCGGAGAGGCCGCAGCCATTCACTCAAAACCGGTCACCACCATTCTCCACATTTTATCTAACACAGACTTGAGGCACCCAGCCCACTTCCTTTAGTGTTTCTCATTTAATCAGTTACTTAGTTTGAAAGTCACTCTTCTTTACTTACAGCACCCTGATTATCCCTCAAGAGCATCCTCTGTTGCTGAGGACAGCTAACCAATCCCTCCCCCAAACTTTGGATCAACATACCCTCTACCTCACCTCGCTGCTCACTGCAATGGGTATTGCTGTCCCTCTTTCCCTCCCCAAACCCCATCAAGGGTTATAAACAACCCTTGCCTCTAATCTCCCCTGACCTCCTGTGCACTTTGTTGCTAGTTGTTTCCTGGCTACACCTTAACCAATGGGACTCTTGTAACAGGCAGACAGCCACCGGACACCACATCTCCCACTGTACTCCAAAGGCACACTTGATGGTCATGCAGCAGCTTCTGGGGCAGCATTTAGACTGTTCTTCCTGCAGTCCAGGTACTCTGTGTAGAGCTTCGTAAGTGAAGGGAGGAGATGGTAGGCTGGGTTCATGATGATGAGAGGTGGGAAGACAGCTCTGCCAACCTTGATGCTGGGGCCCCATGGGTATATCATCCATGCTCCACTGTGTAGGCAAGTGAGTAGGAGAGTCTGGCATCATTAGCACCACCTGCCCAATCAGGGCTGTCCCGTGTGCTTGGCTGCTCTTAGTAATTTCTGGCAGCTCAGGGTAGCTACAGGGTATACTGGGATGTGTGCACAGGTGTTCCCTGTCTGCAGATTGCCAGCTCCAGCTGCCTCCACTCCTCCTTCCCTGAATGCTTACATGATACTCTATTGACAGGGGTTTGGGCTGCTAAAACTAAACTGCACAACTCTGACAGGTTCATCTGAATGCTTGTATGCACCCCCGGTGAGCACTTCTTCATATGAGTGCTCCCTCTGAAATAATTGTAACCACTCACATAGCTGAGAGGCACTCAAATAAAAGTATTGGAATCTGGTCATTACGTACAGATTTAGAAAACAGATATTTTTGTTCTCTCAATTGATCCTTAATAGGAAATTCTGTCAAATTTAATTAACAGCAGTATGCTTTCTGCAGGTTTTTTTTTGGTTTCCCCCGCACTCTATAACATAGAAATTGATAGAGTTTTAAATCCCTGTTTTAGAAATCTATAGGTTGTTTTAAAATTTTTAGAATTTTATTTTCTTTGTAACTTCTAGGTTCACAACTATACAGGATTATAGCATTTACTGTAAGCTTTTAGAGCAAGTTCTGTAGGACCCTATTGGTCTCATCTTCCTTAAGTTCTATAGAAGATTTTCAAAGAGGCTAGATAAACGGTTTTAAAAATAAATGTCTTCCTCTTCATTGATTTAGAACTTCTCATAGGTAGGAGGGAAAGCACAAGCATTCTTACTTCTGAGACAAGGTCTACTGTTTGGTTCTAAAAAATATTCTAGCCTTTTAACCTCTCTCTCTAAAATTCTGCCAGTAGTAGTCTCTCTCATTTGAAACAAAAGCCTCAGAAGGAACTCTGTGTCAGCATCTCAAATCTTTATTGGAGAAGCTAGATGCCAGACAGGTAGTCTGGGGGACTATAACTCCCTTTTGGTCGCTCTTATAATTTTTAAGAGGTAACAAGAACTTTTTCTCAACAAAACGCTTGTTTTTCTTATCTTCTGCATCCTTATATAATAATATCTATATCTGCCTGTGGCAGGGTGGGGGCCTGGGGTGCCGTGTCCTCCCCTCACGCCCCTGCCAACCGTGCCAGATCAGGTTTCCTGCACCCTCTATCACTCGCCCGCCACGTCTTTGACCTTTAGTTCATTAAAGGGAGGCTGCCTTTCTCCGTCCCTGGCACGGTGCCTCTGATGCCCGTGCTTCTCGCCCCCACGCCCACACCGGGGCCTATACCCATGCTTCTCGCGCCCCCCTGCTCATGCTTCTTGTGCCTCTCGCACTTCTCGCGCCCACGCCCACACCGGGGCCTTTACCCGTGCTTCTCGCACCATGCTTCTCACACTCGCACTTCTTGCGCCCTTGTGCTTCTCGCACCCTTGCCCACTGGGCCTCTTCCCTGTGCTCGCATAGCCCGCACCGGGGTCTCTTCCCCGTGCCCACATAGCCCACACTGGGCTCCTATCTGCGCTTCTCGCGCCCACTACAGTGCCCTCCCTGGCGCTCAGAGCACTCCCACCTTACTGGGGGGCTCCTGTTGAGGCCTCCTTCACCCCTACAGCCTCACCCAAACCTCCGGTGTCACCGCGCTTCTCACGCCACAGCAACTAAAACCAAACACACTAAAAACCCCTGGGCTATAACATAAATTCCTGGCCAACCTGGCTTGCTTCCCTGTATCTCCCCATCAGGGTTTTCTGGAGCTCCATTCTCCTTGGCGGCCAGAGGGGGACTGAGCTCTGGCCTCGGCCTATGCTGTTTATAAAGGCCACGCCCTACCCCCTTCTGGTCAGCTGAGCAGACCGGTTGTCACGGCAACCCCGCACCTGTGCTGCCCTGGTGATTGGCAGCTGAGCTCCTCACACTGCCTCCAGTAGCAGGCACCTTAGTGCCCCGCTACACTGCCATTTTTTAAAAGAAATTGATATCTTATAGAATTGAATCTAATGTATCTATATCAAGTATTTAGTTTCAGCTCCATATCATGATCCACTAATATAATCAAAAGGGATAAGGTTATTATTTGTTTAACCTTATCCTTGTGAGCAGAGGAAGTAAAAAAAAATCTTCAGTTTTTATCTTGTTCTTGCATTTCTTTCAAAAGTGCACTTTCATGGCAATGGACTTAGGCATCAAGACATGCCATGAAGAGTTCTGATGTAGCATTGGATACAGGTTTATCCAGCTGATACTCTACTCATTCCACATAGAGGACAGATCACAGATATGTGAGCCAAAAGACAAGAATAAAACTCTGCAATACAAACCTGTTCTCAGATCAGATGAATTTGCTTGCAAGCTTTTCCACTTCAAACCATTCATGGCCATTCATCAGTTCTCCAGACTTCAGTATGATATTTATAGTGAGAACCAAGTCATGTGTAAAGATATGGTTTAACTTTAAAAAATAACAAAAATAACTCAAGTTGCTGAGGATAATATGATGGTTATACTACAAGAAGAATAATGGCCTGAAAAAATGTCTGCATCCATTACCATATTTATTAAATTATAAGATCATGTTTTTTCCCCATTCAACATGATTGCATGTCTTAAATGAAACCAGAAAATGCACATGGCCAGCCAGCAGAGGGTGCCTAAGCTCCCCTCAGTTTGCAGGGTTTCTGGCCATCTAATGTCCTCCAAGGTACTCCCTGGCAGCTTGCACTGAGTTGCTTCAGCACCCTCTGGTTGGAAACCCCACATGCAGCACAAAATGACCTGGCAGGTGCCAGCACATTGTGGTTTCTGGCCATCATGTGCTGAGTCTCTCTGAGCTGCTGCCCCAGCGGCAGGTGCTAGAGCAACTCATTACTTGCTGGCAGCCTGGGTGGGTCTCTTTCTGTGTGCTGAGTTGCTTCAGTACCTGCTGCTTGAGCAGCTGCTCAGATCAACTCAGCATGTACTGGCTAGAAACCCTGCGCTCTGCCAAACCAGTGTCTGGCTGGCATCTGCTAGCTTATTTCAAGCTGGATGCAAGAAGCCTGGCCAGCACATGCTGAATTGCCTTCAGCACCTGCCAGCCCAGCAACACCTGGGAGTGACCTGATCATCTGCATGCCAGGCATCCAGCATGCTGTGGGGATAGGCTGGCCAGGCACACAGCAGGGAGGGACCCCATAGGGGTCAGCTAGCACACAGGGTGGAGGGACCCCAGCCAACACATAGCAGAGAGGGACCCTGCAAGGGATGGTCAGGACTCAGGGAGCAGGGAGCTCACAGGGGCCAGTCAGGCACCTTGCATGCTGCAAGGAGGGACCTGACTGCAGTGACAAGGGACCCAATGCTCAGCAAGGTATCCAGCATGCAGTGAGGGACCCAGTGCATGGCTTTGCCAATGGATTCTGACTTGTTAGGGATGGATATCTTCAGAATACATTATCAAAAGCTTAGAATCATAGAAAATTAGGGTTGGAAGGGACCTCAGGAGGTCATTTAATACAACCACCTGCTCAAGGCAGAACCATCCTCAACCATATTATTCCAGCCAGGACTTTGTCAAGCCAGGCCTTAAAAACAAAGATGGAGATTCCACAGCCTCTCTAGGTAACCCCTTCCAGTGCTTCACCACCCTCCTAGTAAGGAAGTTTTTCCTAATATCCAATCTAAACTTCCCTTGCTGCAACTTGAGGCTACTGCTCCTTGTTCTGTCATCTGCCACCACTGAAAGCAGTGTAGCTCCATCCTCTCTGGAACCACTGTTCAGGTAGTTAAGGGCTGCTATCAAATCCCCCCTCAGTGCAAGACTTTGCACTTGTCCTTTCTGAACCTCATGAGATTTATTTTAGCCCAATCCTTCAATTTGTCTAGGTCACTCTGAATTCTTTCCTCCTGCATATCTACTACACCCCTCAGCTTTATCATCTGTGAACTTGCTTAGGGTGCAATCGAACCCATCTTCCAGATTGTTAATGAGCTTCAGGAAGCGCTATATATTCAATGACATGGATGGAACTGAAGATGATGTTTTGTGGGAAGATGATAGAGAAGATGAGCACGGTGAAGAGTGTGAGAGTGAGGATGGATGTGAAAGCCCTTAAGTAGTAGGATTTAAGAAAGGAGTAGCACTCATCAGATTCTGGACAGAACCTAATATAGATTAAGTTCAGTTAATGTATGGATTGAATTGAAGCTAATGTTTAATTTATGACTTACTGGTATTGCTATAGTTTTTGTCAGTAGGTCTGTTTATAAATATAATATCAAAAATTTTCCTTGTATGGAATCTAGTTATGGGGGCATCATCTTAACTTTAGAGTTGAGTAAATATGGTAGTTCCTGTTTATCCTAAGAGTACTGGGCATGCAGTATAAAGCAAAGAAAAAGAAGAATGTGTACATGGTTGAAAAATGAAAGAAAAAACACTAAGGGATAGCATGGAGCCAAAAAATAAGTAACCTTAAAAAAAAAAAAAAGATATGGGTGATCTCAGCAAGAGGATATCCACTGTAAGCATGGTTAAACTATGCCATTTTTGAGTCCTCAGTTCAGCATAAAGTGTATAGCAGGGAATAAAAAAAGGACAATGACCCCTAATATAGAGTATACTAAAAACTGTTAAAGCAGGTACAAAGACAGGGTAAAAAGTGGAATAAAAAGGGTTGTTATATACTTGATACAAAATGCAACCAAAGACAGAGAAAAATTAGATGCAGCAGATCACTTTCATTCCCTCTGCTCAGAAAATTATCTGGGGAAATAATTACAAAACATAATCAGCCAACTCCTGGGAGCTTTGTGTTCCCAATAGCTCTAAGAATCAGACACAGCAAGTTTCATGTTGGGCACATACAATTAGTGGACACTTCTAAAAACCTTGGCTCTTGGTGGCATTGGAATAAAATCAGTGATCTCAATAGAAGTATCACTTGCTGCATTCTGGGTGGACAGTTTGTCTGTTAAAGATCTGTGAATAATGTTATGGTGATTGCATTTTCTTTCTTTTCAGTGATAAAAAGTTTATTTACAAATGTTGCTTTTAAATCTTTTTTTTGATTTAAGAAAATGACAAATTCAGGCCCTGATTCTACAAGTAGAGAACTCCTGCAGCCGGCTAGTATTCCTGTGTCTTTAACAGGGTATTGTGCATATGCAAACAGCCACTTAATTGTTGTAAATTTCCAGATTAAGTTTTTGTTTTGAAAGTGTTCATGCTCCTGGATCCAAACAGGAGAACTTTCTTTAGACAAAGTCATCCTTAAATCCAAAGGTACAAATTCTTCGTTTATCCCTGATTTGCTCCAGGGTATCTCCAGCATAAAACTGTTCTCAGTGAGAGGACAGTCTGGTTTCATCAGTCTTCAGTAGGCAAACATGGGAGTACTGAAGTTGTTATAGCACAGCTGGCTGCAAGGATTGCAAGGCTCTTCATCTAAAATGAGCAATAGCACAAAAAGAAGCATAATAACAGATAACTACTTCCTTTTAATGAATGGGACCTGAAGTTCAGCTATATTTATTCAAGTCCATCAATGTCTGTTTCCCATCTGGCAGACTAATGTTCAGACAGGAAAATGGACAAGAACATGCTTCACAGCAGTCTCTTTGAAAAAAAGAATCGTGCTCCATTAACTGAGCTATTACCTAAATATGCTCTGTTTTAAAAACATATGCCAAAGAAGGGGCTAGATCCTGCAGTTCTCACTCTGAGTAGTGCCTTATTCCATGAACAGTCCATTTTATCACAAAGGGGTTACTCAATGTAGGTAAAAGTAGCAGAATCTTGCTCTAAATGTATACTGCAAATCACAAACTGCCTTTTACTTCTAAGTGCACTGACTCACACAGTGGTTTCTGACTGTATGCAAAAAAACCAACACCCCCCAACCAAGTTATGTAACTTTATTTATATTCATCCTATAACACGTTTATTTTTTATAGCTGTAACCTCTAAAAGTACACTCTGTGGGAAAACAGTAATTTTAATTACTGCTTTATTTATTTTTAACCACATGGTTTCTATTCTTGATATTTTTGGCTGTTGTGTGGAAAGCTACTATTGCTCCTTCTAGCAGCATTGAGCCTTCAAATATTTTTGTCCCATTAATTTTAAGACCCAGCAGAATCTGAAGTGCAAAACATTAAGAATGGGAAAATATTTACACCATTTCTTTAGCTATTAAACACTTCTTCTATTCAGTGCTTCCATCTATTCAAACAAGTGCATTACAGCATTCTTAAAGGTCTGCACTTCTTATCTGGTTACTTGCTTTGGGGCCTATATTCCTGCACTTGAAAAGACGCAGACATTTTCACTTGTTCTGTATTTCTTTGCTATTTCAGTAAAGCCTTGTTTTGAAGCTACATCCAGTAAGCGCTCGTGGTTTTCTTCTTCTATACCACAGACCCCTGGGAAACAAGAGAGATTGACAAAACATACTTGTGCTAACTGCCATCAAATGCAAGGCTCATAATAACAGCAAGACTGAACAATTATTTCTGACATGCAGAGAAATGTTTGCGTTTTGTCAGGGGAAAAAAAAGCAAACAAAAACAAATGTTTTCAAGTTATGCTTTCTTAGAGAGACATACATTCAGCAAAAACATCTTTTATTTACTTGCACTGTAGCTACATGGTCTTTACCTTAAAAATACGGAGTGGCAAGTAACTGTTTTCCCCACATTACTTCTCAGTTGGACTTAAAAGATTTCAAGTGTTTGAAGTTCCCCGCACTAAGAAAGAGTGATACACGTTGTCAGTGATTCCAGGGTTCTTAACAGGTAAATAAATTGTTCATGGAGCTAGCCTGTAAATTATAGAATAAATTATTACATTTCTGTTTCCTTCTTTGCTTTTCAGTGACTTAAATAACTATGGCTGGGATGGTATTTGGCTGGGATCATATGGGGGGGGGGGGGGGGCCTGCTTTGACTAAGGAATTGGCCTAGATGATCTCTGAGGTTCCTCCTAACTTGAATTTTTTATGGTTCTATGAAATATATTCTAATTTTAATGCATTTAATCATATTTTAGGTCAATGTTTTAAAAATGTACAATAGGTTGCTATTATCTCTTATTACCTTCAATGCAGCTTTCTTTTACACTCTCTTGGACAACCACTGAATAATTATGCTTTAAGCTTTAAAATGCTTTAAATTAGCAAAAGTGTTCTATTAAAACAATTGACTAGCACAATAGTTACTCCTTGAGCCTGACTATTGTTCAAGAAAAAGAGACTTATGGTAACAGTTTTTACAGTAAGGTAATAGACTTCACTACCAATGCTATATATTCAAATCATTAGCGTCACTTTTTCAGCAAATAGTGCTTGCTTTATTTCTTGCAATTGAGAAGCCTCTCAAAACAATAACAAAGAATAATATTAAGAAATCAAATTTTCCAAAAAAAATATTTATTGGTCAAAGCCTGAGTGATGGTCATTGCATCCTCAAGGTCATGAGGACTGGCTGGATATCCTCAGTACCTCACAAAATCTGACTCTACTTTCCATGAGATGACTCTGAAGTAGCTTAGTGAGGAGTTAAAAGTAGCTTATGATGTTATAACTTGTTTTAAATTTTATACATCAGTCATGTGCTCTAATGAAAATAGTTCTGGTTGTTCCTTAGTTTAGTTTCAAGACTATTGCAAGTGAATTGATGTAATTTCAGACCCTGTCAGATGTCAGTTTTATCAAGTTGTGGGAATCTGAGGAATATTATCCTGAATTCCCCAAATTGTTCATCCTGCTGTGCCATATGTTCAAGGTCTGGCATGGCAGGACACACAATTTTTGGGAACTGGGATAAAATTTAGGGTTAATATGTATCTGGGTTTTCCTGGACATGTCCTCTTTTTTGGTCTCTGTCCTTGTGTCTGGGTGGGTTTTTAAAATGTGAGCAATGCCCAGGCTTTGGCTCTGACTCTGTTTTTCCTGGGCACAAGCACATTTAAGGCTTGGGGGTCAGAGCAGCAGGCAAGGTGCTTGGCTGTCAGGGGTCACGTGCTCTGTGCCTGGGCCCCAGCAAGCTTCTTTTGGGTACATGTGGGAGCGGCATGGGCGGCAGGGCTGGTGGGGAGCAGGGCTGTGGGTCGGCAATGAGGGGCACTGGCAGGGTGGGGTGGACCAGAGCTGTGGCTTGGGAGTCAGGGGTACCAGCAGGGCTCAGGGGGCAGGTTCTTAGGAGTGAAGGGCAGAGGCAGGGCACAGGCATATTACTGCCCCCTCCCACAGTCATATACACCTCCCCCTCCCTTTCCCCTCTTCTCTCCCTGTCCCATCCTTCCCCCCCACAGGTGTCCTCTTTTTTTGATCCTGGAAATATGATAACCCTAAAATTCCTTGGGTCTCATTGTCCTTCTGCCAATTCTCAAGAAGCGACACATGTGACATTTAAACTTGCCAGCACATGCAGAACCTCCAGTCTCCAGCTGGGTGCCCCAGACTTTGACCCCTCCGTGTGTCCTGGCCTCACTCTTGTGCCAATGAGACCATGGCGCCTGACCCTGTGCTAACACTTACCTGTCCTGGGCTGTAGTTCTCTGGCTCTCTAGCCTCACTGATATTCAGCCCCTCTTGGACTGTCAGACCTCTCATCAGGTCTCTCTCTCTCTCTCTCTCCCCTCTTCTCTGAGCCTCTGGACCCATCTCTTGCCACTCTCTCTTGGCCCCTCCTGGGCTACAAATCACTAAATCTGCCTCAAACACCTTTCAGACTGTGAGTCCCTGGTCTTCCATGCTCTCACAACCTTTGGTTGGGCTCTGCTCTTTGCCCCCACTCTCAGTCCCTCTCTGGACTCTGTGGGCATGTCCAGATGAGCCCGCATGTGCATGTTGCAGCATCTCAAACCCCTTTCAGACACTGCAAGATGCACATGCAGGAATGATAAAATGTTCCCTGTGCTGCAAATTTGCAGCGTGGGGGCAAAATTAGACCCCTGGATATCCAGGGGTCAAAAAAACCCAAACAGAAAAAAAAGCAGGGCAGGGACCATGCCCTGAGGCAACCAGAGGCTGGGGCATTCATAGAGATGCTGTAGCTGCCAGAGTATCTTTATGGTTAGCCCTTGCCCTGGTGCTGAAGCATGCTGCCTGCCCATGAGGGCAGACAGTGTGCCAGCATCAGGGAGCTGGACCCAATTTCCACTGCCAGTAAATAAGGGGTTGGGGGTTGGAGGAGGGGGGAGGGGACCATGGGGAGGACGCCTGTTGGCCCTGGCCATTCCCTCAGCCCCCAATCTCTTTCCTGCCTGAACCCA
>NW_017728993.1:73922154-73923888 GCF_001723915.1 Gavialis gangeticus
CTTTCTCTCTCTTTATAGTGGTCTTTTGTTTTAATTGTGGAGGAACATGGATTTTGGGGTATTTTACAATGTGATTTTTCTGGAATTTTTTTATCAGGGATTTTTTAGTTATCAAATAGGGAACCCCAGAATTCATGCCAGGGAGACCAGTGGCAGGACCTTGCCTCCTCAGAGCTGGCACCTTGGACCCAGCTGGCTGTGGCTGACCTCTTGGCCAATTGGGGCCAGGAAGACATGCTTTGACAGTTCAAAGCAGGCCACCACAACTGAAACATCTTCCAGGCAATAGGTGCCCAGATGGCTGGGCAGGGGGCACGCATGGCAGTAGTGCTGTACAAAGGCCAACTCTGCAGCCACAGCCCACTGGCAGCTGGACCAGAGGGGCAGATGCCTTATCCAGGCCTGGCAGGTGCACACCAGGTCACAGACAGGCAGCATCCCCCACTGTCAAACTGCTGCAGTGGGTAGAGGGTGCAGGGAACTCTCAGAGCTCCTTCAGCAGTCCATCTGGCACAAGGGGTAATGTCCCCAGCTACCAATTGGCTGGTCCTCAGAAGCTTCTGAGAGCGAGTAGTCCTGAGCTACTTTCCAGGGCAGCATTTTATATTGCTGGGGACAGCACAGGTGCTGGCCCCAGGCTCTAGCTCCCCCTGGCTACAGATCTGGAAGGAGCCAGGCAGGGTTATTTTGCCCCAACTGGCACAATTTGCTCCACAACAAAGTGCATGTCTGAGCACATGTGCTGAAGCAAAAAGCCCTGGCTCAAATTTGCACCGCTTCAATTTGAGCTGCTGCAAGTGTACATGCTTACATGTGTGGACATGCCATGTGGGTCTATTCTCTTGAGCCCTTCCATAGATCTCTCACTCTGTCTCTCTTTCTCTCTCTCTCAGTTCTCTGAAGTCCTCACACTCTCTTCTTGGCCTTAACATTCAATCTTTGCTTAACTTCCAGCCTCTCTTTCCCTTGACACACCCTTTTATAACTCTGACAGCAAAGCTATGGTCTATGCAATTTGTCAACAAATCACACACAATCTTTCAGTCCTAAAAAGAACTAGAAAACCACATCTGCAAAAAAATGCAGGCCCAATAAGACCCATTTTTCCCTCTGTGGCTCAGGAAATCTCCTGCTCAAAATAGCTTTAAAAAATCCCCAAACCTTTGTTTACACTGCTGTATATGGATTTTTTGTAAACGCATTCCTACCTTAACAAGCCAATTGTTGTCACTTGACCTGGTCCCAGTCCCAGAGTCCCAGATTCATCATCCCAGTGGAGCCGCAAATTGTTGGCACTGGATTTATGACCCAGATTCTTTCTTCTGGGCAGACCCAAACCCTCAGACCAACCACAACTTCTCCATTTGATAATAGGCAAATTTTATTGATACACAGTGATAGCAGAAAAAATAATGCAGGCAAGGAAAACATTTCTATATCTACCAGTTCTAGGGCTGTCACAGAGGGAAGGTACATCTGGCCAGTACACAAGCTTCACCCTGAGGCTGTCTCTTGAATGTCACATGTCAGCTGCCTGGAGGTTGGGGGCCAAGGCCCATGCACTCCCAGTGGGTGGGTGAGAGGAGCTGGTAGTATGCCCTCTATCCATGGTGGCCTTGCGTTTACCTCTCTGGGACCCTTTGCTGTGCTGAAATCCCTCCTTTTGTATTCTTTCTCCCCTCTGATGACTTTTCATTCCCAGGCATTGTTGATTGGTTTCCTTGTGGTTATCAT
>NW_017728993.1:73924384-73924856 GCF_001723915.1 Gavialis gangeticus
TTGGGGCCAGGCAGGCCAGGAATCCAGGGGACTGGGGGAGCAAGTGGGGGTGGGGCAGGGCATGTGGGCCCTGCAGGGGGCCGTAACCCCTGATCTGGGGCCATAGCCCCTGTGGGGGGAAGTGGCCCCTGAGGGGGAGGACATAGTCCCCATTGGAGGGCTGTAACCCCTGAGGGGGATGCTGTAGCCCCTGTGGGGGGCAGCAAAATATCTTCATGTATTCACAAATTCATGAAACATATTTAGAATTCAGTTTATTATTATGATAGAGACACTGGTAGTCTTCCAAATTGCTTTAACACTGTAGATATATCAATAAAACATTGCCCAACTGATTGCTGTCTCTTTGTGTCTAGTGTTCTTTTGTTTTAATTGTGGAGGAACATGGATTTTGGGGTATTTTACAAAGTGGCTTTGGGATTTTTTATTAGGGATTTTTCAGTTTTCCAATACAGAACACCAGAATACCTGC
>NW_017728993.1:73929856-73935043 GCF_001723915.1 Gavialis gangeticus
CTTTATAGTGGTCTTTTGTTTTAATTGTGGAGGAACATGGATTTTGGGGTATTTTACAATGTGATTTTTCCGGAATTTTTTTATCAGGGATTTTTTAGTTATCAAATAGGGAACCCCAGAATTCATGCCAGGGAGACCAGTGGCAGGACCTTGCCTCCTCAGAGCTGGCACCTTGGACCCAGCTGGCTGTGGCTGACCTCTTGGCCAATTGGGGCCAGGAAGACATGCTTTGACAGTTCAAAGCAGGCCACCACAACTGAAACATCTTCCAGGCAATAGGTGCCCAGATGGCTGGGCAGGGGGCACGCATGGCAGTAGTGCTGTACAAAGGCCAACTCTGCAGCCACAGCCCACTGGCAGCTGGACCAGAGGGGCAGATGCCTTATCCAGGCCTGGCAGGTGCACACCAGGTCACAGACAGGCAGCATCCCCCACTGTCAAACTGCTGCAGTGGGTAGAGGGTGCAGGGAACTCTCAGAGCTCCTTCAGCAGTCCATCTGGCACAAGGGGTAATGTCCCCAGCTACCAATTGGCTGGTCCTCAGAAGCTTCTGAGAGCGAGTAGTCCTGAGCTACTTTCCAGGGCAGCATTTTATATTGCTGGGGACAGCACAGGTGCTGGCCCCAGGCTCTAGCTCCCCCTGGCTACAGATCTGGAAGGAGCCAGGCAGGGTTATTTTGCCCCAACTGGCACAATTTGCTCCACAACAAAGTGCATGTCTGAGCACATGTGCTGAAGCAAAAAGCCCTGGCTCAAATTTGCACCGCTTCAATTTGAGCTGCTGCAAGTGTACATGCTTACATGTGTGGACATGCCATGTGGGTCTATTCTCTTGAGCCCTTCCATAGATCTCTCACTCTGTCTCTCTTTCTCTCTCTCTCAGTTCTCTGAAGTCCTCACACTCTCTTCTTGGCCTTAACATTCAATCTTTGCTTAACTTCCAGCCTCTCTTTCCCTTGACACACCCTTTTATAACTCTGACAGCAAAGCTATGGTCTATGCAATTTGTCAACAAATCACACACAATCTTTCAGTCCTAAAAAGAACTAGAAAACCACATCTGCAAAAAAATGCAGGCCCAATAAGACCCATTTTTCCCTCTGTGGCTCAGGAAATCTCCTGCTCAAAATAGCTTTAAAAAATCCCCAAACCTTTGTTTACACTGCTGTATATGGATTTTTTGTAAACGCATTCCTACCTTAACAAGCCAATTGTTGTCACTTGACCTGGTCCCAGTCCCAGAGTCCCAGATTCATCATCCCAGTGGAGCCGCAAATTGTTGGCACTGGATTTATGACCCAGATTCTTTCTTCTGGGCAGACCCAAACCCTCAGACCAACCACAACTTCTCCATTTGATAATAGGCAAATTTTATTGATACACAGTGATAGCAGAAAAAATAATGCAGGCAAGGAAAACATTTCTATATCTACCAGTTCTAGGGCTGTCACAGAGGGAAGGTACATCTGGCCAGTACACAAGCTTCACCCTGAGGCTGTCTCTTGAATGTCACATGTCAGCTGCCTGGAGGTTGGGGGCCAAGGCCCATGCACTCCCAGTGGGTGGGTGAGAGGACCTGGTAGTATGCCCTCTATCCATGGTGGCCTTGCGTTTACCTCTCTGGGACCCTTTGCTGTGCTGAAATCCCTCCTTTTGTATTCTTTCTCCCCTCTGATGACTTTTCATTCCCAGGCATTGTTGATTGGTTTCCTTGTGGTTATCATACTGTCTATGTTCTGTTCTGTCAGCATATTCCTTTATTTCACAAATCCATCACATGCACACATCTTAATTTTGTCTACCCACCAAAACCAAAAGTCCCAAGGGCTCTGCATTTGGGCACTGTGACCTGGTGCCAATGCTGTAGAGTCCCTTATCTCTGTCTGGGTACACTGTTCATGTTATGGAATAGTGTGGTACATATATTCAGTTTTCCAGCCTGTGTTTTTGGTGGTTTCAGACACAGTGGGCCTTGAAGGAAATTTTGTCACAAACAGGCTTTTAGAAACTAATTAACCCTTGTCATTGCCCTGAGCCATTGTTCTAATGCATATCTACTTTACCTACAAACCAATTCCCAAAAGCAAACCTCTAATTATAATTTTTCTAGTCATCACCCACATGCCAGCAAACTTAAAGGACAGGGTGGCATCCCAACACCAGGGAACAGCTTCCAAATCTGGATTCCTTACACACCCTTTATCATAATGGCAAGCTGAACATGAAAATTGTTGCAGAATGCTTCCTCATCAGAAAGAAGTTGCCAGTTTAACTGGAAACTTATCTGAGGTAGATTCAAAAGTTGTGTTGCAGGTTTGCTGTTTCGACCATGGCATAAGCTGCCTAAATGTCTGTCATGTTACAAAAAGTCATGCAAAACACATCTTTAACCTGCAACAAATGTAACATCTAGAGGGAACTTTACTTAGGCAAAGTAGAAGTGTTTGTAATTAGAGATTATAGTTTCTTTATTGGATTTGCTGACCTTGTAGAGTCTCTTGCTTCACAGGAACAGGCTTCAAAAATGAACAACAAGGGAAAAAAGAAACTTGAAAGTTTATCCACTTTCTGAGACAAATGAAGCACTTCTGTCTGTTCTTTGAACAAATCTGTCCTTTTCCTGCTCCCTAACTCTGTTGCTCATAATACAAATGGCTTCAGTCCTGCCTACAACCTCTTAGATACCTTGTAATGTGTAAGATAATACATTTTTGTGTGTAATTCAAAAAAGCAGCTGCTACAGTTTGTGAGTTTCATGGTAGAATTTTGACTGTAAGGATGCACTGAAGAGATATGGGTGGGAACAGAATGGAATGTATAGGGTAGCTCCTAGCACTGTGTACAAAGACTTTCAATAGCATCTAATATGTAAGCATTCAAATCCTTTGAAACACATACATCCCTAAAGTCTGGTCCAGCCAGCATAACATTGAAGAACATGTTTAGTTTTATGCAGATGATTTTTCTTATTGAACTGGTTTGAGCCAGGGGCTTGACTAAAACAGGCTAGTTTAAGAATTTTCAACTTCAGCTGGGCAAACATTTTTTGGAAATAGGACATTATCTGAAGATTTAAGAAAATTCAATAATTCATTAACTTTATATAAAACAGACACATAATTGATTGAAAGTTATTTGGCCACAACAGTTTCCCATCATATAGTGCTCTTTTGTCAAAACTAAATGTCTATTTGAATATATCAATCTGACTGAATTTTTTTGTTTCTTTTTTTTTCTAATTCTAATAAAAATGAAGCAGTTAGTTTTTATTCTGCCACTTGTTCTAATTTATTATTTAATTTCATTTTTTTACATTTAAAATGGCAGTCATCAGGAACTTAAAATTAATGGTAGTGTTATATTTATTGACAATATTTTAAACATTATCTAGAACTGTAACATTTCAAAATTATAAAACTGAAATTTATCTGTAAGTTTGTTTCAGATTTTTTAAGCAAAATATATGAAATTTTAATTTATCAAGGGACATATGATTTGGACATATGTTGGAAAGAAAACACAGATGTGCACAAACAGAGTTGGTTGGGAATCGAGTGAAAGTAGAAGGTAACTTGAGTGACAATGACCAAGACATCATAGAGTTCAAGATCCTAAAGGGATGAAGAAAAGAGACCAGTAGAATAAGGACACTGGATTTCATGAAAACTAGACTTTAACAAACTCAGGGACCTGCTGGGCAGGATCCCTTGGGAGGTAAGCCTGAGAGGAAAAGGAATCCAGGAGCGCTGGCTGTACTTTAAGAAGGTTCTCTTAATGGCACAGGAGCAAGCTATCCCCATGATGCAGAAGAATGGAAAGTGCCACAGGAAACCAGCCTGTCTTGACAGCAATTTCTTCAATGAGTTGAAATCAAAAAGGAATCCTATCAAAAGTGGAAATCTGGTCATAGTAGTATGGAAGAGTATTCTAAGGGCATGCAGGGAGAAAATTAGGAAGGCTAAGGCACAGTTTGAGATGCAGCTGTCAAGGGACATAAAAATAAATAAAAAGGGATTTTGCAGGTATTTGAGAAGTAAGAGGAAAACCAGAGAAACTAAGACGTGGAAGACATCTTTGGAAGTTTTCTAAAACAGGATAGATAGACACTTGACTGGGATGGTTTATTCAGGGATGATCCTGATTTGAGCAGAGGGCTGGACCAAATGACCTTGTGAAGTCCGTTTTAGCCATACTTATTCATATGATTCCTGTGATTTCATTTAACAAGTTTACCTTTTTTCTAAGGAAGTATGGACATTTCCTGCAGGACAGAAATCCTCTTTTTTATAATCTCTTGACACAGATGAGTGCATGCGTGTGTGTGTTTATGACATGGGATGCAGCAGGAATGCTTTTAAATGTCGTGGACAGGCTCTTTACCACCAAAAATCCTTAGAATGAGTCTGTTTGAAAGATTTTCAGTCCATTTTTTCACATCCCAGAGGTTTGAGTAATATGGGTAAAATTTTCTATTTTTTGGCTATTTAACCAATTTGAATGGATATGAGTTCATCACCATTTGCAACATACTTGAGTTTTTTTACTGTATATTGTAGAGTGATCCAAACTAGGTTTTATTCTGCTATTTCACTGTTATAATCACCTAATTTTGATACTCAGTTAGGTCTGAAGATTCAAATGCCCAAACTAATTTTTAAGCATGTTAAGAGAAGCCTTTTATTACTGAAGAAAATCAAATTTTACACCTGACATGTCCTACAATGAGTTGTGTAATTCTAGTAAATTACATTACGATGGATGTAATATAATAGGATCAAGCACTGCTGCTATCTTATAGTAAAGCATTAAAAATAGGCTGAACAATTCACTTGAAGAAACAATAACAAAAATCTCACTGAATGTGAACTGTTTTTAGGACTAAGATATTTTTATTGAAAATCCTCTTAAGTATACAGGATAAATGTATTCAATCCGACTTTAATACACTCAAAACTGTCTCAAATTCTATTCAAAACATCTCACCTTCAAAGAAACTGCAGGTTCTCGTTAAGAAATCTAAATGTATGAGATATTTATTAGGGGTGGGCGAAGTGGGTCCTATTAGATTTGGATGTGGTTTTGGCCTGAATCAGGGACAGTGATTTGATTAATTGATTTGGATCACTGTCCCTGATTCAATTCAGCTGAATCCAGATCTGAAGATTCAATGCTGATTCAGAGAATCAG
>NW_017728993.1:73940043-73941710 GCF_001723915.1 Gavialis gangeticus
GTACCAGCGCAGCTTGTGGTCACTGCGATGCTGGGGTGAATGGAGCACCCCCAGGAGCATGGAGGGGGGGCCCTCCACATGCTCAGTGACAGACCTGGAAGTGGACTGGAAGTACTTCTGGTCCACTTCTGGGTCTGCCAGGGAGTGTGATTGATCTGCTGTGGGGGAACCCTGGATTCCCCCACCCCGGACCCAGAAGGCACCAGTAACCAAGCTAGGGGGGCACAAGGGGACCCCCAGCACACTCCCCAGAGGACCCAGAAGTGGATTAGAAGTGCTTCTGGTCCATTTCTGGGTCTGCTGTTGAGCACACTGGGGAGCCCTCCATGCTTCTGTGGGACACTCCATGCACCCCAGCATCACAGCATTCATGAGCCCCTGCTACCTAGAGTTATGTAGAAAAAACATTTAAAGCTGTGTCTATGTCTGAATCATTTCATCTTTCTGAATCGCTCTGAATTGATTCAGAGGGCTCTGATTCGATTCAGAGATATTAAAGGGTCCTCTGATTCGATTCAGATTTGGAGATTCAGCGACTGAATTGGGCCGAATCTCTGTTGAATCAAAACAGGGACTGAAACTTTGCACAGCCCCCATATTTATAAGGAGTCTTACAAATTAAGGACCCATTATGATCCAACTGAAGTCAAAGCAGACTCCAGTTCATTGACCTCTGCTCTAACAGTATAAGATAAAAAGAAAAAGAGATTCCATACTTCACTGGCCACAGTGTACATTTGAGCATAAGGTGACTCCTATTCAAGAGGACTTATTAATTTGCAGAGCACTTTATCAAGTCTCTTAATTTGAGAAATATAATGATTTAAATTGATCATAAAATAGGATTTTTTTCATGAAAATGTCCATGAATCAAAAAAAATCTATTTCTAAACAAGTTTTTTTTTTTTTTAACAGCCAGTGCATCACCAGAGAATAACTCGGTGATAAGAAATACTGGCACAGATTTGTGAGGAACTAACCTGATTGTTAACCAACTGATTTTCTTTTATGACAAAGAAGGGGGTCCTTGTGGGTGGGAGAGAGCAATAGATGTGATATATTTCAATTTTAACAAGGGTTTTGACATGGTCTCCCATTACATTTTCATAATTAAGATAAGAAAATATGGTCTAGACTCTAGAAGAAACTACTGAAAAGTGGATGTATAAGTGGTTGGATAATCATGCTCAAAGAGTAGTCATTGGTGGCTGGGAGAAGGTGTCAATGGGGTTTCACAGGAGTCTGTCCTGAATCTGGCATTGTTCAATATTTTCATTAATCACTTGGAGGGTGCAATTCAATTCACACTTAAGAAGTTTGCAGGTGACACCAAGTCTATTGGTGACACTTTGGAAAATAGGAATAGGATTCAAAATGACCTTAATAAATCAGAAAAATGGTCTGAAATACATTTTATGAAATTCAAGGACAAGAGCAAAGTACGTTGTTTAGGATGGAAAAATCAACTGTACAAATAAAAATTGGAGAAGGCATGGCTAGGCCTCAGTACTTCAGAAAAGAATCATGAGGTTATAGTAGACCATAAGATGAATATTTGTCAATCATATTATACTCTTGGTTGGTTGGGGTGGAGGGAGAGATTTTCCCGTATAAGTATGAGCCCCTTGGGTGAACTAAGCTTATGAGATAGATTTGTGTGTAAAACA
>NW_017728993.1:73946710-73947348 GCF_001723915.1 Gavialis gangeticus
GTTGGGGGGGGGGGGGAACCTAACAGCATACTGGAATATTAACAGGAGTGTTGTATGCAACTTATGGGAAATTATTTTTCTACTCTTTTAAGAGGTTTGACCTGGTGTACTGTATTTAGTACTGCGGACACTGCACTTCAAATAAGACATGGCAAAATTTGAAATAGTTCAGAGGCAAAATTGATTAGAAATCAAGGAAAGTTTGGAAGAACTGGAATTATTTAGTTTGGATAAGTGAGGACTGAGTGGCAATTTTGGTAACAGTTTTCAAATAGCTGAATGGTGGTTATATGGAGATTTGTGATTGATTATTCTCTGGAAAGTGGACAGGAAAAGAAGTCCTAGATGCATGTTGCAGCATCGGAAAATTCAGTTGGATATTAGGAAGAACTTTCTAGCTATGAGTGTGGTTAAAAATTATCCACAGAGGCTGTGGAATCTCTGATCTTTGAAAGTTTTTAAGTATAGGTTAGACAAAGGCTATCAAACTTATTTGGCCTGCTAGGTCATGAGTATTGCTGGTCTGATCTGTGGGCCAGATTGGCTTTACCAGAGCTGGTGAACAATACCATTTGGTGGAGCCTTGTGGGTAGCATGCCCCCCATGCTGTCCCTGTGCTGTGTGCAGCATGTGCCAAC
>NW_017728993.1:73952348-73966727 GCF_001723915.1 Gavialis gangeticus
TGCTGTCCCTGTGCTGTGTGCAGCATGTGCCAGCCTATTCTGGGACTTGTGTTGCAGGTGCTGGAACCAGCACCCTGGGCACTGTACACAGGGAAGGGCATTTGGCCCAGGGCTACATGCTGCCATCTTCCAGACCAGCCCAAGAGCACTGACTCCAGAGCTGGATTGGATTGGATCATGCCAGAGCCAGTGTTCAGGGCTGGTCTGGCTAAGTACAGCATATAGTGCGTTCCTAGTGCCAACCCTGTGCACTATCTGCAGTGCAAGCCCCAGAGCAGGACTGGCACATGCTGCAGGTAGGGCTGTCAACTCTATCTGAAGCTATTCCAGGAAATTTCCCTCCCCCACATGATTTAATCTCATTAATAAGGGTGCACCAATAGATTTTTTGGGCCTATATCGATGGCCAATTTTTAATGAGTCATGTTGGCTGATACTGATCCAATTGCTGATATGTAGCTGGGCAGCTTGGAGAGCAGCATCTGGCTGGTAAGTCTGTTGTGGGGGAAGGGTTGTGGCGGGGCAGATTGAGGCCCCCATGGTGAGGGAGGGAGTGGGGTTGGCACAGGGGCAAGTGGCTCCAGCTCATGCCCCTCCATGGCTGTGCAGCATGAGCAGCTCATCTGGGGCTGTGGGGGGGAGGTGGGGTTTCCACTGCTATGTGCACCCTGGGAGGGCATGGGGAAATCTGTGCATGGGGCAAGGGTGGGCTCCCACTTAGGTCTGGGACAAGGGGTGGTGCCAAGCTTTTCCTGGTGGGGGGCTGGGCCAGGCTGCCCTTGGGGAGGGCAGCAGTGGTGCTAGGAGGGGGGTGATGGTGACTTTTGGGGTGGCTGCAGCCCCCCTCATAGCCCCACTCCCAGCACCACTGCTGCCTGGCCCAGCCCCCGACTAGGAAGAGCCTGGCACTACCATCAGCCCCAGCTTGCCCTTGCCCAACATGCAGATCTGGGGGCACATGCCTCCCATGCCCTTTTATGGCTCCATCCCATGCTTCATTCCAGCTGTGCAGTGCCTGCCCCTGCTCCTGCCCCAGTCTCACTCCCTCCCTCATTGCTGGGGCCTCAATCTGCACTGCCATGACCCTTCCCTCAAAACAGACTTACCAGCCAGACCTGACCCAGAGGGCAGGGAGCAGATACAGGCCAACCTGGACAGGTTGGACCAATGGGCAGAATGAAATAGGATGCAATTCAACAAAGATAAATGCAAGGTACTCCATCAAGGAAGGAGGAATCCCCAGCACACCTATAGGTTGGGAGATGACCTCAGCAGCTCAGCGACTGAGAGGAATCTTGGAGTCATAGTTGACTCCAAGATGAACATGAGCTGGCAGTGTAACGAAGCCATCAACAAGGCCATTGCACCTTGTCGTGCATTAGTAGATGCATGGCCAACAGATCAAGAGAGGAGATGTTCCCCCTCTACGCGGCATTGGTCAGGCCACAGTTGGAGTACTGTGTTCAGTTTTGGGCGCTGTACTTCAAGAGGGACCCGGAGAATCTGGAGAGGTTCAGAGGAGGGCAACTCACATGATTAGTGGCCTCTGTGAAAGACCCTATGAGGGGAGGTTGAGAGATTTGGATCTCTTCAGCCTTCACAAGAGACGACTGAGGGGAAAACTTGTAGCCACCTATAAGTTTATCAAGGGAGGACAACAGGGATTTGGAGATGTGCTATTTACCAGAACACCCCTAGGAGTAACTAGGAATAATGGGTGCAAATTAGTGGAGAATAGATTCAGGTTAGACATTAGGAAGAATTTTTTTATAGTAAAGGTAGCCAGAATCTGGAATGGGCTTCCAAGAATGGTAGTACTATCACCTAACTTGGAGGTCTTCAGGAGGAGGCTTGATAGACACCTGGCTGGGGTTGTCTGACCTTGGTCCTCTTTCCTGCCAGGGGCAGGGGGTTGGACATAATGATCCTTTGTGGTCCCTTCCAACTCTACAATCTATGAATCTATGGTTGCCCTTCACACTGCCAGGCTGTGCTTTTGGCCTCCTGCATGCTGTGCTGCAGCTGTGCTCATGCATGGTGCATTTATCGTTATATACAATGTTGCTGATAAATGCATTGATAAATGCAACAATCAGCAACAATGTTGGGACTGCCTCAGGCCTTGAAAATCCAGTGTTCTGAGGTGCCCACTAGGTCAGCTGGTAGGAAAATGAACAGATTTCATCAGGACCCTACCTGCATTTTGGGTGCCTATATACAACTGAGAGGGTTTGGGTCAAAACCATCAACTTTGTCAAAACCACCAACTTTGTAAAGCATTTTGGGTGCCTAGACACATCAAGGGTTGGGGGTGGGTATTTTAATTAGAGTTGCTCTCATTAAAATGCTGCAGCATCTCATGTATTCAGTGTTTTGTGTTCCAAAATGATGGTGGGGGGCACTTTTACTCAAGTGTGTGATGAGATTTAGTTAAAAGGCCCCCCTGCCACTTTGAAATGTGAGACACTGAGTACACAAGACACTGCATGCTGCACTGCATGCTGGAGCATTCTCATTAAAATGCTCCAGTGGACTGAATTACTTAAGGATCATTAATCAGAATGTGTTGGAGCATGTGTATAGGCACCCTTTGGTTTTAGCAAAATCACATTTTCTGATTAAAACCAATTTTGTTAAAAAACACTTGACAAGCTCTATACTGCAAGGTAATCTAATGGTTTCTTTCACCTTAACGTCCTGTTTGCTTCTTTACTTTTCTCTTCATTAGTTGGTACATCTCTCCCTTTTTTGTTTTGCTACCTAATATTAGCTTACTCCCCCCGTGTACGTGCTTTACCATGTCTTGCCTTTTCTTGGGTTTTTTCCTGATCCCCTTAAGTAAAAATACAAACACCAATATATAAAATGTGCTTCAGTTTCCTCCCTACGTGGGACCTCAGAATGCTGCTCTGGAGAGGACCTGACGTTTTACTCTCATTGTTTGGTTAAGGGAGTGAAATAGTACCATCAGAAAACTGCTGTACCTCCTTAGTAGTGTTGAAGTCTCACTCCAACACTTTGTTGTACCAGACATTTGCTGCTTTTCAGGTTTGCTATCCATCAAGGGAATGTGTTAAATCTGTCTTTCTTGGGTTTCAGTAGGAGCCTAAACCTGAAATTATGCACAGACTTTCTCTTAACTCTCTGCTTTTCTTGTCATGTCATAGTCCCTTCACTCCTGATGAGGGTTTTCTCTTAACATTAAATAAATATTTATATCTCCATTTTTCATTATCTTGCATTTTAGAGCCATTATGAGGCACTTCTCTTCAAAACTTCCTTTACTATCCTTCCTTTTTGCTTTGATTAATGAACATTCCTCTTCCTTCTCTCCAACTTTTGCTGAAAATTTCTGTTCTCTTTTTTGTGATTAGTTTTCATGAATCCTTGCTTCCGTTATTAGTGCTTTTAATTTCCTCATTTATTCCTCCCTCTACATATTGTTTTCTCTCTTTGCTTCTTAAGGGAATGCCTATGCTGACTTGGTGAGGCTTTCCATGCATGTTCTCTGTGTTTC
Organism: Gavialis gangeticus; assembly: GCF_001723915.1. NCBI lineage: Eukaryota > Metazoa > Chordata > Crocodylia > Gavialidae > Gavialis > Gavialis gangeticus. Next base: position 73,955,866 of record NW_017728993.1, read on the forward strand.
CTCCTAAAATAGAAATAATATAGGTGGTTTAATGGTAGGTGTGTGCCAGCAAGCTCTGAAGAGACAACTTATTCAGAGAGAGTCTGCGGAGTGCTGCATTAAGTTAGCTACATTATGTGAGTCTGGGGAGGTAGTTTGCTGTGGAGCAGACCTAGAGTGCCTTACTGCAGCACTCTGGGGTAATATAGACAGGCCCTGAGTATGCTATTGCATCACACTTTACTCTCTCTTCTACTACTCATTCTAAAACATTTTATGATTCTTTGTGTGACTGAATTTATATAAAAATAAATTATCCTGCACAAGGGAAAACATTTATTTGGTCCAATACAAGATATAAATTACTATACATATCACATACCTACTGAGTAATAGGAACAATATTGCTATCTGTTTCCAAGTGTGAATGTAGTGTTTTGCATTGATTTACAGCCAACAGTATGTTACCAATAATAAAATGCAATATGGAAATTCTTGACCTGATCATCTGACTGTAAATATTCTGAAAAACCTAACAGAAAGTCAATGAGGCTTCACAATTAAGTCAGCCATGGATGCCTGATTTCAAAACAGAGAACACAAGCACATTTTATTATATTACTCAGATAATGCAGAGTACACAGTGTGAAATGGAATCAATAGCAGTGAAACTGGGTTTGGGAAAAACAGATTCCACACTCAATCTGCTTGTTGCAAGCTGAGAAAATGCTTATCTGAATTGTAGTTTTTCTGCCCCTTGTATTTTACACTTGGCAAAAATGTGATCATTTCCAAACATAGCTTCCTGTTAAAAGCTAGGTAGAAATGATAATATTCTTTATGCATTGTATGGAAGAGTGTAAAGCCTTCCTGAACTGGAGTTTAGAGGCACAGAAATATTTTCAGTAGAGTTATGCCAAGTTACCACTGAAAGTCATGCATATCCATACTGGCCATGAACAGCAGAGGTTTGTTTACTTCTTACTCGTATCAGCTTTGAATCATTGTTTGAAAACTGATTTTTATCAATTTGACATTAAGCAAATGATCAGGCTTGATTTGGTAACTAGGGACGTGTCCAGATGAGTGCAGACATGTGGTATGTGGAGCTGCAGACCTGTGTGCAGCACCACAAAAAGCACATGGAAGCATTCCTCATGGTGCTACTTTGTAATGTTGGGCGGGGGGGGGTTGACCCCTGGAAATCCCAGGGTAAAAAAAACCCCCACACTTAAAAAAACCAGGGCAGCACACATGGTAGCAGTGCATGTCACTCAAATCCAGAGCCTGGCCAGCTGAAGCCATACTATGGCTGCCAGCCAGGCTTCCTGCTATAGCTGCAGCTCCCCAAGGCCCCCAGGACCCCAAGTAAGGCTGCTGGGGCCAGCACAGTTGCTGGTCTCAGCCTCCCCTATCCTACCTGGAGTAACCTCCCATGCATGAGAGGGCTCGTAGCATGGGTTTTCCCCAGGGATAAGAAGCAGTGGCACAAAGTGGCTCTGAAGGGTGGGATGGGTGACTTGGAGCCTCCCCCACCTTGGGGAAGGGGGGCTCCAGTACACCCTTCCCACCCTCCAGCAGCGGCTGAAAAACCCCCAGACTGAGCACCCTCTGCTCCCTTTTCTCCCTTCAATTCTGAAAACAGCTTGAGGCTGGTAGGCACCAAAGATGCTTTGTTTTGAAACTGTAACTTCATCTGACCCTTCATGCAGCAGGGTCAGATTTTCACCTGATTGGCCATTTTTGAAGCTGTCTGCAGCTGTGCACTTGTGTTTGGTTATGGCTATAAATTGCTTTCTGTGGCCAGATCAGGAAGAAATTTGGTGCTTCTGTCTGTGTCCTAGAGCTAGTTTCCTTTTTGTAAGTTTTCAAATGTTTTACAACTTTCACTCTTTGCGGCAGGCCACAGAAGAAGCACTCACAGTGTGGCCATGTCAGATTCCAAGGAATCTGAATTCTGCTAAATACCTTTGTCATAGGGCATAAAAAGGAAAGGGCTTTTTGTGGCCACATCTATATCTGGAATAATGCCAGGTAGCTATTCAATAAAGAGCTAGTGAAAGCTATTCTTCAGAAAGCTAGTTTTTGGTAAAGGGCTGGTCCTCTTTCTAAAGCAAAAGGAAAGACTTTCCTTTGACAATAGAAAGATGGATTCAGCTTCAGGCATCCAATCCAGCTGTCAGCTTCAGTGGGTGCTGGATCAAGGCCAAATTCTATTTCTCTTCTTCTTCAAAAATAATAAGTAATGAGTCTAGAAATTATTTTTTCCTCGGGAATAATCATTTAGATAATTCTAATGTAATGATGCTTGCTCATTCAATTGATTCTGCCCTCTCACTTTGTAATGAATTTCTTGCCAAAAAAGTCTATAACATTCATATTCTGATCTTGGTTTCTCCAGTGTGTATTAGGATAGCACCATCAACTTTAACAAAGTTACTCTGAGTCAAGCCGGGGAATTGAGTTCAGAATCTGATCTCTATGGTTCTGCAACCAATTTTAAAAAATAGAAATAAAAGGAAATGCAAATAAAACCCCAACCAACCAGCCAACCAACCAAACAAACAAACGAACGAACAAAAAAATTTCACACAAATATTTGTGTATAAAAGTTTCTGGAGAAATTCTAAATTTGATTCTAGTGAACTTTTGAGTACCAACATTTGTTTTTTCCAGTGCCAAAGTTTGTTTTTTGTTAACTAGAAACATCATATGGAAATCATAAAGGCTGCTTGCAGAGGTGGGAAAAAACCACTCTTTAATTTAAACTCAGTGCACACTCACACTGAGCCTAGCACATGCCTGGAAGGGACAGAGCATTAGTTGGACCTGTCTCACCCAACTTCTGTATAGACTGGGTACTTTAGTGGGGCTTTTTTGAAACTTTTACCTAATAGGTGATTGTATTGGTTTTAGATAAAAGTGCCAGAAAGGCCTGCTAAAGCACCCGATCTATACAGATTCTGTGAAGGGGGGGCAAACTAATGCACTTCTTCTGGTAAAGCACATCTTGGGTTTTTTCCCCACATCTCTCAGCAGACAAAATGTTAAAATATAAGCTAAGATTGTCAACAACAAGTTTTTAAAAGTAGGCTCCAAATTCAATATTTCAAATGATATGGCCAATTATATGACCAATGTATATGCTCTAATTTACAAATGTCATAAACATTCAATAAACTTCTATTGACTTCAGTAAACAATAGTCTTTTTGGAAATTTAGGTTGCATAATTATGAGTTATCAAGCTTACTTTAGTTCCCTATTTTCAAAGTTTTAAAATTTGAGTTTTTCTTTTAAAAACAGACCAGTATTTCAGTGGCATTATGATAGTTTATACATAAGACTATTGTCTAGGAAGGCAGCATTACAAACCACTGCAGATTTAGAATGAACCTATAAAGAAATATGAAGATTCATATTGGTTTTTAATTGTCATTATACTTCTTTACACAGACCAATACAGATTAAATGTATGTTATTAACAGCTATTTGTACAAAGAAAAGGAAAAAATGGGTAAAATGAAAAGGCTCTTTATACTGAACATTCATACAAAACACAAACTTCTCTTTTCCCCCTCCATATCTGCATGCCTCTGCAATTCTGGGGTCCAGTATTGACTGGACAGCCAATGTAAATTCCCTTGAAACTAATGTGAGTCTTTTATTGATTTCCAATGGATGTTGGATGTGGTCCACAGTGATTTAAATGTGCCTAATTCTCAGTAGTATGCACTTTGCTTGATATAGTAACTGCTTCCCAAATTGGGCCCATTGGTGGTTTTTTCAGTTCTGCAATATGAGGTAAATTAGATAAGATGTATGTAAGGAACTAAGAAAGAAGACATCTATTTTGGTATTAAATAATTTGTCAACAGAAAATATATTTTGTATTCTAACAATTTAGTCTGCTTTGTGCTTGGCAATCTGATACATCCCCAGGAGTATCAGCACTGTTTTAATCAAGTGTATGCAGAATTGCGTGTATTTTTTTTAAGCAAACCTAGCCAAGTTCACCTCCTCTACAGATTTTAAGGCCCAGGGAAAAGTTTATTTTCACCAGATGCATATGCTAACAGTAGCAAAGCTAAGTTCTGTCAAACATTTTCTGGAAGAGATTTTCTGATTTTCTCTTTGGGGGTACGTGGAGACATTATGCTTGGATCAACCTAACTAGGGTTAAGGAGATCTAAGTGCTGATCTGTATAGGCATTCAGAGAGATTAAATTGGGCAAAAAATGGCAGGTCCAATTTAAATTAGTTCACCTGATGACGTAAACTTAATTAGGGTGTTTTTACACATGCTTCAGGGGTGGATCTTCATGTTTCTTTATAGGTTTATTATAAATCTGCAGTGGTATGTAATTAAAGTGGCTCCTAGAGCTGCTTTAATTAACGTGCCTACAGCATCTCATGTATTCAGCATCCTGTGCTTGAAAATGGTGGTGCGGGCAATTTAACTAAACTTCATTCAACAAGCTTAATTAAAGTGCCCCTGCCACCATTCTGAAGCACAGGAACACTGAATACACAAGCCACAGAGGCTGCTAGAAAGAGATAATTAGCATACTCTAGCAGACTCAATTAATTGCGTCTTCTCTGGTGCACTATAATTACAATACTTTGGTGGAGCAGTGTCCCTGCATATCTACAAGTGAACTTATATTGGGAACAGTTTATCCCTATCTACTGAACATCTGTACATGTTTGAAACACATCCCCAGCCCCGGGCTGCGGTCTTCCTTTGCCCCCAATCCTGACTATGCTGTTTTTAGCCTCCAGATAGACATTCCCCCTTCCACTGTGGACCCACTAATGCCCCACCCTGTGCAGACCTGGTAGCCTTATCAATACTACTAACCCCCGCAACACAGACTGGCTAACCCTCCCTGTGGACTTGCTAGCCCCTCCAACTTTTGCCCACCCCCCCACCACTCACTCTATTTTATTTAAATGGGTTTTCTGCCATAGATCCCAGCATTGACAACTATGTGCACAAGCTGCTTCCAGTCTATGATTGTGTGGCTTAAAATAAGGTGCGTGATGATAGATGGGGTGCGGCAAATATCCTCATGTACCCAGAAAGACTTCACTGTAATATGGTTGTCAGAGTGGGGGAGGAAAAGAGCATGAAAGTTATATGCAGCTGGCTGTTTCTCATGCTCAGTACTCACTCCATGTAAAGTTTGTACTGCTTTATGATAGAGAAAATAAACACAAGAAGCAATTTCCCATGGTCTCCATATTGTTGGATGCAGATAAACTGTGTCCTTTTTCAGGCTTTTGAGTAGAGAAAGGTACTCTGTCTCTTAACCAGTTATTAATTAATTTCACCCTTGTATCATTCTTTCCTCACTATGTGCAAGATCATTTATTTTGAATTTAGCAACGTTATGTAAACGTCAGATAATCTCTGTACATATATTAACTTTGTTGCTGTATCCTAAAAATACCTTACGCTTGGCAGTGTTCAGAAGGTAGTATTTGGGTAAAATTATTTTGCTCAGTACTCTACTATTGATGTTAGAAGATAAAAGTGTGTCAAATACTATATGGCTGGTAACATGTAAAAGGCATAGGAGAGATGTTTATTTGTTTCATATTATGATTTCATATTTAATGGATCACTTAATAGTGATTACCTAGTTTGATCATTTAGTTATGAGTTGTGATGTGCAAGGAATTCAGGGGCTCTTGAATCTCTTGCATGGGCTACCTATATTGCATATGATTTGAGATAACTGTCAGAACTACTACACTGCTCTTTTCCAGAGGGGTGAGGAATGGACAGTCTTGGCACCTTTATTTCTAATGCAATGAACAGTACAGTTGAGCCAAAACAGACTCAGGATAATATTCATAGATTCATAGATTAAGGGTCGGAAGGGACCTAGTAGATCTTCTAGCCCGACCCCCCGCCAGGGCGGGAGAACAACAAAAAACCCCAAAATTCAATACTGCAAAGGCTGTTCTCCCAACAGGCTAAGAGGATTTTGGAGGACTATTGATTTATTCTCTCTTATATCCTGGCTGTGGACAATGGCTTATATGTGACTTTTCTTGCAGGTTATATTTTAAACCTCATACAGCTCCTTAAACCTATTTAAATGTTTTATTTGTGTGCTTCTCTTCCTAGATTTCTTCCAGTTTCCATTATCTACTGCACTAAATTGTAAAAGTTATGAATGAGTTATCTTACCTTTCATATTTCTCCACCAAAACACTTTCTTTTCTGCCACCAATACCATGAATAATGGCATTTCCACCCTTTAATTAACAAAAACAGTCCTTTTTATCTTAATAGAACAATTTGTTTATATTCCCTTGTAATGGAAACAGAACTAGAACTCTCTCCTAATTTTATAACACAGAATTTCTGGTAATTTCACATCAGCTTCTGAACAGTCATCAGAAAGTAACAACATGTAGATACTACTGATTTGGGAAACATTTAAACTGGTAACTTAACTGGAAAAATTCTATTTAGTATGTTGTCACCAATCCAGGGCTTGTCTTCTGCTTGGGTCCTCAACCCCTAATGACTTCAGTGGGAAATGATGGCTCTCAAACCTGTGTTCTCAAACAGGTAGTGCTTCATGTCTTGCAGCGGTGTACTTGGCAATTTTCTCGCCAATTTCCAGTTTATCTAATAAAAGGCAACATTTTGGAACCAAGATTTCTAGCTTTTTGTATGTCTTTTTGTCTCAGACCAAGACGGCTACCAAGTATATCCCTGAAACATGGAAGATGCTGAATTTTAGCTGATTTTGGATTTTAAACTTCATTGCAGAACAAGAAGGAAGTTTTTTTTACCTCCCTGCCTGCCATCTAAAACCTCCAGGGAAGGCATTCTACCAGATCAACACATCAAAGACGTACTCAACACAGCTCACAAGGACACTCTCATGGACCCAGAGGGACAGCCTTCCATCTTCAACTCCCTCTGTGCAAAAATGAAGTTTATTTCCTACCTATGGGCACTTTTTACCATCTTGTACCATCTATTTTTTTCCCAGAGCCCAATGAAGGAACTTTGATCCCAAAAGCTTGCAGAAAAGGACAGTTTTCTTGCCATTTTCCAGTTGGTCTAATAAAAGGTATTATTTTGCAATCAAGAGTTCTAGTTTTTTGTATGTCTTCATGTCTGGCAGGGTCATTTCCTTTGTCCGTTGTACTTAGCTGTTATATAGCTAAATGTGTATCACCTTTCCGTTGTAGACTCCAAAGTACTCTTATAAGAATAATAAGTATTATTGTTCATCATTTTACAGATGAAGAAACAAGCACAGAGTAGAAAATGCTCACCTTGCTCAGACTCACAGAGCCAGCAACATCACCTAGGTCATCTCATACCCACTTCATTGCCCTCTGCTGGATGCATGTTCGAAATATAGCAAAATACAGTATCTGCCAAAAGTAGTAGTAAGAGATGTTAGAATAAACCCCAAGAGCAGGTGATAACTTGATAGAAAACCTTCTATTAATAATTCTTTTTACATAGTATTAATAAAAACATGTTAACAAAACAGAAGTATCACTAGTAGAATTCTGTTCTTCCTCGTGCACTATCTTTTACTTTGTAACTTGAGAAGAGAGCTTTCAAAATTCTGAACTATCGTTCTCATGAGAAATGCCTCTGTCATTTGCGGAAAAAATGTGTATTGGAAAAAATGACAGATGTCAGGTGCTAATAATTATTGCATCTTAAATATTTATAAATTCACAAGTTACTACAAAATTGTATTCCTTAGACTGGCAGACTGTGATGTTGAAAATTATGCTCCTGATTTCTTTTGTTGCCCAAGGCTATGTGTTATAAATGATAGCTTTGGACTTGGAAAACCTGTGTGTTTTTCACTACCCTGAGTCAATTAGAGATCCATCAAGTCATAAATAAGTTACTAACATCATTTATGTTCTGGAATACGAGTGTCAAGCAGCAAACCAACAAGAGGAGTTGGTAAGGATTTTTTTGTATTGCATATACTGATTTTTCAAAAAATAATTGTATCTTTCTAAATGTGTTTGTGACACAGTTGTACTAATCATTTCCTCATTTATATATTTCATCAGTTCTCTGCAATTATAATCACCAGCAATTTAGTACTTGAAATATACCAGAGACCAACAGTCTGTCTTGATAACAGACTAAAATATCTGAAGAATCTGCATCATCCATCTGAAGCTGAGGCCATGTTAGCAGTAGGAGAAATACTCACATCCCTTTGGCTGTATATTAGAGCCAAATTCTCTTGCTGTCTGTATATATGCAGATCTGGAGTAAGCCTACAAAACTGAGAACCGAATTTATGCTGCAATGCAATCATTGCAAGCTGACAAGGATAGTGACTTGTCTCAATTACAATTGTTAATGAACAATGAATGGTCAATAATTCATTGTTATTTCAAGAACACCTCCTATGCTGCCCACCTCTGCAAACTACAGAATGTGATGACTTCTGAAGACATTCCTGTTAGTGTTGGTGAGATGCCATGATATATCCATGAGTTTCAAGATGAAGGTTTTTTAAGTTGGTTGTGCAGCATATGTTAAATTATTCAAGGTTTTAAAGTTGCATGCAGTTTACCATCTTTGTGTATATATAAGTATATAACATAGCTAAACTCAAGGTTAGAAAGAGGATTTACAGCTTACATTTGCTTTTAGATCTGTATAACAGTAAATGGGTTTTACAAGTTAGTGGAAACATAATAGGCTTTTATAGTATATAAGATTAAAAATATTGGGACAGAGCATTGAGTTGGAGTAAATTGACATAGGTTCATTAAAGCCAATGGGAGTATGCTGATTTACTCTAATGATGATCTGCCTCATCAACACTATATTCTGGGAGTGACCAATAGTATTATTTTGTAAAATCAGGAGGGTGTTTTAAAATTCTGCAGAGCTTTTGTGACAGCCACCTGGTAATCAGCCATTAGATTACGCTTGGCTAAGGCCCCTGCTACACATTAGGGGTGTGTGAAGCAGGCCCTATTCAATTCAGATTCTGATTCAGCCCGAATCATGGACAGTGATTTGATTCATTGATTCAGATCACTGCCTCTAATTCGATTCAGCCAAATCTGAATCTGAAGATTCAATGCTGATTTGGAGAATCAGTGATTTGGACATAGACACAGCTTTGAAAGTTTTTTCTACATACCTCAAAGTCACAAGCTGCGATGCTGGGGTGCATGGAGCATCACACAGGAGTGCAGAGGGGCCCTCCACATGCTCGGTGGTGAACCCAGAAGTGGATTGGGAGTACTACCAGTCCACTTCTGAGTCTGCTGGCGAGCACACTGGGGGCCACCCCCACGCCTCCTTGGCTTGGTGATTGGCCACAGGGGGACTTTGGGTACCCCCCCCAGACCCAGAAGGCACCGGTCACTGAGCCAGGGAGGAGCATGTGGGGCCCCCCACGTGCTCCCAGCAGACCTAGATGTGGATCAGAAATGCTTCTGGTCAACTTTCTGGTCTGTTGCTGAGCACAATGAGGAGCCCCCTGTGCTCCTGTGGGACATTCCATCTGCCCCAGCATTGCAACATTCATGAGCCCCTGCTACCTAGAAGTATGTAGAAAAAACATTTAAAAGTTCTCTATGTCTGAATCTCTGATTTAGAGAGATTCGGAAAGATTAAATTCAGAGAGATTAAAGGGTCCTCTGATTCGATTCGGATTTGGAGATTCAGCCACCGAATTGGACCAAATCTCCACAGGATCGAATCAGGGACTGAAACTTCACACAGCCCCACTACACATTACATGTATTATGCGATTCATTGGTTAATCACACAATAGATTTAGAACGGTTACAGGTACAAAGATAAAAATGACTGTTCAGGTATAAAAAGCCAACCAGCTATAAAATTAGTTGAAAATGTGTAACACCTCTGTAGATGGTTGCTATCCAGCTTTAATTTGAATGTGTATCAGGGCCCTAGTTGGCAGAACCTCATTTACTAGTCCTCAGGTATTCCCTGACTGAGCTCCATCCTTTACAAGTCATTTACTAAAATTTGTATGGTCCGAAGAGGACTTGTATGGTCCAAAGAGGACCATAAACTACTAGAACTTGTGGGAAACTTGTATCAGCTTGGAGCTATTCTTTAAATTTCTTATGGCATATACATCAGTATACAGAATTCTTCTCTTGTATACTTCATTTCCCCCTCTACACTTCATTAATGTGGTGGAGCCTTACTGCTGCTTTATCATTGATGCTTGCCAGGTTCTCATTCTGGGTATGTGGGTGTGCTGCACATGTGAAGAGGTGGTGAGCAGTCTGTGGTGCATCACCACATTCACTTATTGGACAATCTTATAGAGCCAATCTTATAGATTGTGGCATTAAATCTTTAAGGCAATCTTATAGAGTGTGGCATTAGTGTCAACCTGATGTTTAGTATATTTTCCATCCCTGGAGTATGTCTGCATTGACTCTGAACTGCCCTCTTGGCTGCCACTGAAAAAATAAAGCACCTGCCCCACACTGCATGCTCCAAACCAGAAAAGGTGGTGATGAAGCTGCTATTATCAAGGACTGTCTTTGGTACCTTTTGAGAGTGACAGCAGAGAAGAAAGGAGAGGGCACTCTTTCACTCTCATCTGCCACATCTGTAGAGTATCCTCACCACCTCATTTCTAGGTTGTGAGCATGTGAGTATAGGAGCAGGTGAGGGACAGCCTCAACAGTGGCTTGGAGCCAGTTTACACACATCCCTGCTGCCAGACAAAATTAAATTAAGCTACATGAATGATAGCTTCCTTGCTTTTTTAAATAAAAGTTGAAACAAAGGAATAGACCACTGTTCTTTTGCAGAATTTTCTAACATTGATTAGTCTTCTCAAGGTGGCCTTGATTCTGCAAAACAGAAAG
>NW_017728993.1:73971727-73973269 GCF_001723915.1 Gavialis gangeticus
AATAAAAGTTGAAACAAAGGAATAGACCACTGTTCTTTTGCAGAATTTTCTAACGTTGATTAGTCTTCTCAAGGTGGCCTTGATTCTGCAAAACAGACAGGGTAACTTTGCATAGATGAGTAGTTCAAAGGAGTAAGTATAATTACTCCCTAGAATAAAACTATAGGCATGTGTAAGCATTAAACCTGTATCTCCATTCCTTCATTATTTAGAAATTTTCACCTTTGTTTGGTCTTTGTAGGTTCCATTACTGATGATAAATGTTTGCATCATTTTATATGATACCAACACAAGTCTACTGTATGACATTCCTAAAGTGATACTTTAAAATAATAAAATAAACAAAATATGTCCCCCACCCCCAAATCCTGAACAACTCTTTTGAACAAGGGTAGAGTAATGTACACAGTCTCACAGTGCTTGTGAGAGAGAACTTGTGTAAGAGTTGTGCTTTATTATTTTAAAGTGTGGAAGAGATGGACTAAAAGGCAGGCACAAGGGGCATCTATACATGTGTGCTGGGCTGGAGCAGGGGTGCTTTAGTTAGAGCAGTTCTGAGACCCACCCTAATTAAAGCACTCACAGCATCATATGTATCCAGTGTCCTGCACTCCAAAATGGCAGTGGGGACACTTTAACATGAGCTTTAAAGCCCCCATTTTGAAATGTGTGGATGCTGAATACACATGACTCAGAAGCTGCTGGGGCGCACTAATTAGCATGCTCCAGCAGACTCGCAGCAGACTCAATTAATTGAGTCTGCTCCTATGCGTGCTACTTAGCATGTGCTGAAGCAGAACTCCCTCATATGTATAGGTGCCCTAGGTTGCTGGATGCACCAGGGGCTACTATAGCAAGAACTCAATTTTAATTGCTGGCCTAAGGCATAATGGTGACACTTAAAAAAGGAATCACTGACAATTAAGAAGCCCAAAGGGGCTGCTAATATATTTTGTGTAAATTGTAACCATAGACATTGAAACTATCCAATCATGACAAGGTGTGTAGATTGCCCCCTTCTGTATTTGAGCTGTTGCTTAAAGTTTGCTATTATGAATCATTTTAATATTAACTAAATATTTTATTAATATTTATTCACATATTTTCATAACTAAATTTTATTTTTAAATCTAACTGAAATCAATGGAGTCTTTTATACTCTATTTTAAATTCCTGCTGTTGAGGCCATGTTGTGAAAATGCAGCCTGGCTGAGTGACTACTAGATGTAAAGCGGCAGAATGCCTCAGCCACAAAAGTAAGAACAAAGCCAAAAACTACACTTAGAATTGTAGTTAAGGAAACCATCGTTTAAGAGCTTTAGAAATGCTTACTACTCAGATCTTTCTGCAGAGGGTAACTGTTAGGCTACGTACAGGCATTACATTTTTACCGGTATAAGTGACTGGAAACTGGTCTAGATCTGTAACAGAACAGAAGTTTGGCACATACAGACTAGTTTAAAAATGGCAGAACCCACTTTCAGATTCCCCTCCTGGCATACAGGTGAATGTATGTTCTGTTTCCTACTGATCTGAACTATG
>NW_017728993.1:73978269-73981067 GCF_001723915.1 Gavialis gangeticus
TTCTCTGCCTGCAAACCAGTGTTTCTTTGTTATTGCCTTGTCCCCCCTGCCTTTTCCCCTGATCTGTCACTGCTATTGCCCTGTCCCCACTGCCTTTTCCCCTGATCTCTGCCACTTACTGAAAACTGCATAACTTCGACTGACTCCATCTCATGCTTCTTGAATGTGTGTCCCTAACCTTAATTTGTGCTGTTCCTAAATTTAAAATGTTTCTGAATTATCTGCTGCCCAAGGCAGACTTTTGAACTACTGTCTAAACAGTCCCCTCCAAAGTATACCAGACAAGCTGATCTTCAGAAAATTTTGCACATAATCCCTTGAGGAGCTTGGGGTGGGTATCAGTAGGACTTTCTGCAGCTGCTTGGGTTCAGCGTGTGAATCCAACTGAAGAACCTATCCTAGTGTACAAGTTTCCACCCCTTACAAATGTTTTGTTTTTCAGGTTTTGGGTGAAATGTGTAAACAAGAAATGAGTAAACATGAAAAGAAACAGAAAACCTGCAACCTAGGATTCAGTCCTAGTGGAAATGGATACTTTTCTATCTTTTTATGATTACCTGCCAACCTATTTTAGGGGGTTACCTGTAGTTCCTATGACAGCTCAAGCCAGAACATTTTAGTTGCTTCACTGTATGAATCCATGTGAGATCTCAGCATGAGCTATGTTCATGTAGGAAAGCAAATAGGGCTTCAGGAAGCGATAACAAACAAAGGGCCTGAGTATAGTAAATTAGCTTAAAATGATGGCTTAATGGTTCTGACACTATTCACAAGTTCAGATCAGCTTTTCTAAATTGGAAAGAGTGAATAGCTTCTCAAAACTGCCAAAGCAGGGTGCAGTAGTGTTCTTGGCAGGTCATGTCTTAGTTGCCCAATCCACTCGGATTCAATTCTGTCCTCTGTCTGAGGGATTCATACTTCTGTCTTGTACCTCTACAAGTTAAGTACATTAAAATTAAGGCTATAGGACCATAGCTGTCCAACTGGCAGCCTGTGCGCCACATGCAGCCATAAGGAATTAAATTGTGGTTCCTTGTTCCTGGTTTGAGCATCATGCCCTTCTTATTCCCCTGCCACTGCTGCCAGAGTCTCTGACCTCCCCTCCCTCCTCCAGCTTCCACTGCCTGCCCTTGTCCCTGGGTGGGATGATATGGTCCACATGGAGAAAGGATTTCACAGCCACAGGGTTTGGGGAGATCCAGGGCACTGGGACAGTGCAGTTGGGGTGGCATCTGCTATGTGACACGTAGGAGGCTCACGCAGCATTTTATGAGTGTGTTGATACACTACGGTGGATGAGTGCCTGTGGCACCAGGATGTGGGGGGGGAGGGGAGGGAAAGGATGGAAGGAGGGAAATAGCACAGCACAGGGGAAGTGTGTTGCTACCATGGTGTTGGGGTGGGGAGGCTCAGAAAGCACAGTACATGGCCTGCACTGCACGCAGCCTAGGGTTGTGCGTGGCCTGCATGCCATGTGTTTGAGGGGCTGGTGGCCCTTGGCCACTCAGAAGTTGGACATCCCTGCTATAAGATTTTCGAATGGAGTACTCCCAATACCTCTTGTTGATGCTTTTCAGCTTTAGCTAAGTAGTTAAACATTCACTGGAAACCCGGTGTCCCACTTTCCAGGCGAGTGTCCCAACCACCAGGATAAAAAGAAATTTTCATTGTGTGGCTTAATGAATATTTAAATATATTTTAAAATATTGAGCAAACTGAGATGGAGGGATTAAGAGATATGCACATCCATGAGTTCCCTAATCACTGGGAAATTTAGTAAAGCAGGAAAAAGGCAGTCGTGAATATAGCTCTTAATTCCTTGTTCAATATAGAATTTTGCTATTGCGGTTTGAGCTAAATTTTTTTTCCCCCAATTTTTCATAAAGTCCTACTAAATATCTTAGTGCTAGACAGATCACAGTAGTAATCTAGTTTTGTGGAAGAAGCAGTTTCCTCATGCAAGTGTCATTTCCTCTTTAAAAAAAAAGAATTAATATATATCTTGCAGGGAAAATTGTTGGGAAAATGTAGGTAATTGAAATTATCTTACCGTATATTAGGTATTCCTTGTTATTTGTTGCAGCTGGCTTGTAGTTTGGTAAGCCTTTGCTAGGACTTTTGCCTGGTCATTTATTTTGATTTGCTCAGAGTCAACCTTCTTGTTTCTCCTAACCAAGCAGGATACACTTTTATAGCTATCACCAGATCAAATGTGGAATTCTAATACAGACCTCCTTCTTTAGGTGGAGTTCCTCCTTCCAAGACTCCCAATTGAATCCTGCCCTTTCCCTCTCCTTCCCCATTACCCTGTGAGCCAGATAGAACAAACATGATGTTTATTAGCTATATTATAATGTTACTAGCTAGATTATGATCAACAGTCTAATTATTTGGAGTGCAGTAGCACCTAGAGGCCTCAGTGAAGATCAGTACTGTATTGTATCAGGCACTGTACAATCTGAGACATTCCATACCCAAAGGTTTTACTTAGACAAAATGGACCAAGGAAATGGGCAAATTAGCCTGCCTAAGCATAAAGACATGTTTAGGATTAGAACCCATATAGCTTGACTGCTAAACTAGGCCTCTCTGTGGTGTGTACCTTGATGTTCATTGGCAATGCTACCTATAAAGTTCCTCTGAAAGTGAAGAACCAACAATGAAAAAGCAGTTATTTTTAGTGGTGTGGTTAAATTGATCACTTGAGTGACGTATGAAGCCAGCTTTTTTAGGTTCCCTTCTTTCTTTCTTCCACTCCACATGTCTTTTTGTATAGCTGGGGGGGGGGGGGGGGGAGA
>NW_017728993.1:73981237-73988359 GCF_001723915.1 Gavialis gangeticus
GGGGGGGGAAGAACAGAGAACATAGAGAATGGTATTTAAAAAAGGAGAAAGAAATTCACACCTAAAGTTAAACAGCATAATTATAACAGAGAACAAATCTGATCAGTGGTAAAATACAAATTCAAATCCAAAACACAGTGTGTTACAAATAACTAGTTCGGTGATACATTTCATGTACCAGCCTTAGGCTTCATAAGCAAAGAATCTTCTTTAAATTATTGTTTTTCCCTCCAGCTAGTAGACTAATTTTCTGATGAGCTGGGGTCATTCATCCTTGCCCAGATGACAGAAAACAGCACTAATATCCACATGCTTAATATTTGGACTCAGGTTCCCGGGAGGCAAATTTCTTTCATATTCTGTAATTCAGGCTTGTAAACACTTAAAAAAAGTATCTTTTTTTCTCTCAACCTTGAAGATTCCCAGCACAGTGTACTGCATGATTGTTTGGAATCTCTTTTAGATGTGATACCTCTTTCTGAATCCTTTGACCTTACATCAGCTATATACTTTCTAGACACTTTTTGACCAGTTGGACACACACACAATAAAATTCCTTACTCTTAAGAATGTTATTAAACTAAATGCATATTTCACATTTAAAAAACAACAAAATGGGGTTACAAACTTAATTGTACAATTATTGAGAAATACCTTTTGTATTTCTTTTTCAACAAATTTCCATAAATTTAAAATTTAATATTAAAAAAAAACCCTCAACATTTGAAAGATCAGTTTAAATTGAACTTAAAACAATCACAAAGGCATAGGGAGTGGGTTTGGCAGCTCTATTATTAAGCTAATATCAGTGGGTGCATCTACATGTGCACTTAACTGTGAAGTAGACTAATTTGCTTTGATATAAAGTGTCACATTACTGTCAGTGACAGTGCTATCTTATGGTGGTGAAAATAACGGCACCTAAGTGCACGTGTAAATGCTTACTCAGGCATACATAGTTCCTGGTTAGCCTGGGCAGGAGGGGGCTAGACCCCTGCCGGTTGCCTAGCTCCAAGGCTGGGGCACTCTTGTTCCCCAACCAGCCCCTCCACTGCCTGATGCTGCCTCTTGGAGCCCGGGGGTGACCCCTGGGCTCTGTGCCAGCCTGGGGCTGTTCTGCCTTGGCTCAAATTGCTGCAGTCCCAGGTCCAGCATCTCCATGTGTGTCCTGGTTCACAGCAGTCTGAACATTTACACATGCCATTAAGGTGCCATGACAAACTCTGGTGTAAACTGTGTTGGAGTTTATCACGTTGCCTTAATGGCACATGTAGATGCACCCAGTTTCAAAGTTCATAATCACTTTACCAATTATGCACTGATTGACCTATGAGCTACAATTAATCAAGACAGAAGTTGTATTGAATTTTTAATTCCCCATGGGTTATATCATGGAATAGCTCCATTTATTTTGGAGTTTGTTCCTCCCCAGTGAAAATAACAACAACAACAATAAAAATATCATCCTAATCTAATCAATGATAACTAGTGGTGGTTAAAATACTTTGATGTCACCCTCAAAAGCTTTGCAAGGTGTGACTTCAGTAAGGAATATGTAATATCAAGTGTAACCAGGATCGGGCTCCAGAAAGAGCTGTGATGCCCCCTGGTGGTCCCATAACCCATGCTCTGCTCTGCTTCTAGGATACTCTCCTCTTCTTCTTACCTGCCATGCCTTGATACACTTATTAGATTGAAAAGGAGGCTGCCTAAGGGTCCTAGAGCAAGCCCCAATCTGTCTATTAGTTAGTAGGTCTCTCCCGGACACTGCTGTTCTCAATTTTTCTCTTAAGCTGTGAGGACACTCTCAGCCCTTCCATGCCCCAGGGCACCTGTAAGCCTTAATGGCTAATTACTTGGCTCACAGATGTTGCCTGTCCAATCAGTCTCCCTTGTTGTGACCTCAGCACACTTGGCCTCCATCTCTTTGCTCTTGCTGGGGCCACTTAGCTCAGATCTACTGAGTTGGACCTGGCTTCTGGGCTCCAGCTCTAATCTCCCTCTATTGGGATATAGTTTAGCTGCTCTTGGGCTTTGGGCCTCTGGCCCTGGGTTTCACCCCTTGTGGGCACTGGGCCCCCTGGCTCCTGGTTCGCAAAATTTCCAGGCACTGGTTCTGCCCTTCTTGGGCTTCGAGCCCCTGGCCCTGTCTCAGCCCCTCTCAGGCACTGAGCCTGCTTCAGCTTTAACTGGGTTCCTGGCCCCTGTCCTCCTCCCCTCTCAGGCAGTGGGTCCCTGCACCCTGTCTCTTCCCCTCTCAGGTGCTGGGCCCCTGGCCCCTGTCTCCGTCTTTCCTGGGTGATGGCCTACTTGGCCCCTGTCTCTGTCCTTTTCAGGTGCTAGGCCTGCTTTTGCTCTGCTTTGTCGTTCTCAGGTCTCTGGGCCCTCTCACCCCAGTCTGTGCCTTGAACCTGATCCCTGGTCAGATAATACATGTCAGTTCAGGCTTAGGGCTGAATACCAAAGGGTGAAATTCCCTGTTTATGCCTCCAGATCTTTAAATGCAGGTAGCTACATTATACAAATTAGACTTTATCTATTTCCTTGAGTGTGTCACCCCAATTAGACTGACATTAAACTTGGTGCAATGAAATTAAAACATGTTCACTCCCAGGTTTTTCAATTACATCATTGAAAGTATGGGTGGGATCACACATTACATCTAGATCATGTTAAAGCACTTAAAACTTGAATGATCATAGGTTAAATCATGTTAACAAGTGCTAAGTACCCTGTAGGCATCTTACAAATTATAGCAGTTGAGGCAAGAATTATCTTTAAGTTGTCCTGGGCAGCTCAATATATCTTAACTTCTAAATGTTCCATGGAGATTGTAGCAGGGCACTAAGGTGCCTGCTACTTGGAAAGAGGGAGTAGTGGCTCCGGTGCCAGTTGCTAGGGGCAACTGGAGGGAGTTAAGGGCACGCACCTGTTTGGTCAGCTGAACAGAAGGGGCAGCGCCTGGCTCAGACATAAATCGCAGGCCAAAGCCCAGAGAGGGAGACAGCCTGCAGCCAAGGAGGAAGGAGCTCGGCCCTAAATGTGTGAAAAGGAAAAGGCCTGGATGTGCGAGCAGCTAGTGACATGGGTGAGAGATGGAACACCTGTGGAGTGGTTCAGAGGACATTTTAGCCATGAGGCATAGATTTGTGTTATAGCCGAGGGGCTTGTGTTTTGGTTGTTGTTACACCAGAGGTTTGGGCGAGGCTATAAGGGAGGAGGCCTCATAGGGGAACCACGTTAGAGTGTGGACCCTAGCCCGAGAGAGTGGGCAGCACTGCTGAGAAGCCCCGAGAGAGTGGGCAGCACTGCTGAGAAGCCCCAAGAGGGTGGGCAGCACTGCTGAGAAGCCAGAAATGGTGCAGCGGAGGGAGTGTGCCTCCCAGACTGCCAGAAAGGACAGTGCAGGGAGGGCATTGACCCTGAGCAACCACAAGGGAGCAGCAGAGGGGGAGGTGTCATCCCCAAGTGCCAAGGCCAAGGCGCAGTATTGGGAGAGTACCCCAGAAGGCAGAACAAAGAAGGTCATGGAGAACCTGAGTGCTAGTGAGGCTCGGGGTGAGCAAGAAGCCCCAGACAGTGGGCAGCGAGAAGCCCCAGAGAGAGAGGGGCAGCGACGGATGTTGAGCCCCGCGAGGTGCAGCATGAGGTGGGACTCCAGAGAGCCCGAGTGAGATGAGACTGTGAAGGGACAGAGCGTCAACAGGACGCAGAGTGAGGCAGGGCTGTAGAGCACCCAAGTACCAGGGAGACCGAGGTAGGTCCGGCACATGGCAGGAAAACCATAGTCAAAGGAACAAAGGGCAGCATCCCTACAATAAATACATAACATCAAAGACTTGGCAGGCAACATTGCAAGGGCACTTAGAGAACGCTTGGCACAGTACAAAAGGCGGTCCCTAGGAGAGTGCACAGTGACCCTAGGACTCCATTTTGCTACAGAGATAAAATGACCTTTTGAGATTCTCCAGTATCCCAGGAGTCACCATTCCCAGGTGGACCAGCTGTTCTCCTGGACTCTGATGTCTCCATGATGATATGTCTGACAGCAGAGCTGTGGCAGGTGAATGAGGAAAGGAGGGAAGCGGGGAGGCCCCAGGGGAGCTGCCAAGTCTCAGCAAGGCCCAGCAGGATATGCAGACAAAGTGTGGGAGGGGGAACACAGTGCAGGGAGCTGCTGGGCTGCAGGTGAGGCCAGTTGGATATACACATAAACACACCCACCCAGCAAACATAAACCCCCAGCATATGGATACTCCTGCATGCATGCTCACACACATCCTTGGCACATGCACACCCCCCCCAGTATGCACACACATGCACACATTGCCAGTACACACATCCCTCCAGCAGTCTCCTGTAGCATGTGGGCCCCCACCCCATATACACATACATAAAGACACTCTCCAGCAGGAAAACTCCCAAGCAAATCCTCACAACACACACACACAGAGAACACAAGCACAACCCGCCCCCCCAGCACATGCACATACACACAGGCATAGCCCCCAGCAAGCTCCACTCCAGCTAACACATACACACACACATGCATGCACTCATGCACACACATCCCCGTGTTATCCAGATTACAGGTAACCTTCTGGGTAGGCTACTGATAAGAGGCAGAAACTGATCTACAGCCCAACATTTTATTTGCCTGCACTTTAACACATTGTAATAGGGTGAGGATTAACCCTGTTCCTAAGGGGAGGTTGAAGGGGCTTGGTAGGTGAGCAGTAAAGAGAACACGGGTCAAAGATGGGGCAAGGGCAATTACAAGGTTCAGTTCAGGTGGTAGCACACTGGAAAACTATTAGAATTGCATGATTGACCTGGTGGTTGGTGACACCTAAAAGGACTAGGTGGGCAGCTGTTCCTTATTCCCTGGGGCACCACGAGAGACAGAGAGGAATGGCAAGGGAATCCAGTGCAGAGAAAGAGATGGCAGAGAAACTGATGAAAGGAGGAACACCAGAGTCGGGCTCAGCATGTGAGGATATAGCCACAGTGAGACCCACTCAGAAAGAGGTGAGGAAAGAAGAGGTACTTACCTTCATAGAGGCCAACAGTCAGGATGATCCCTGGAGGAGGGACATAGTGACAACCAGTGGAGAAAAGAAAGTTATTAAGGAGGTGACCTACAGGCAGGGAGCCTAAGGGAATGAGGAAGGAGCATGGATGTTGGCTGGTCTGTTATCTAGCTGCCTGTAGACATTTACAGGGAGCACCGTGATAAATCAAATAACTTTTACTTTCTGTGTGGGGTGATTGACTAACCTACATCTCACCGGGGAATTTACTTTCTCTTTTTTCCATCAAATCAAGGTGTGGCAGAATAGTCCCCAGGGAGACAATTCATTGTTCACTCAGAACCTCACAACACACATAAAAACAAACATTTACCCCAAAGTCTGTGTGGGTACCCATGCCAACACAACATAGATTATTACCTATACTGGCTGGGGAAACTCAAGAAGTGGGAGGAGGGTAGCATGCAGGTTGACAATTCTTCTTGAATTTGCTGAGTTCTGCAAATTTCCTTCCAGCCTGTGCCCAATATTTATAGATGTCTGCTTCTAATATGTTTATAAATGATCTCTGATTGGTTTTATATGCATTTCTTTGTTTCACTTTTGGAACTGAACTGAACCAGATCTCTTGTGGGCTTGGAAGTTGTCTTAATTGGAATTTATGTCCCTGGGTAAGTAAAAGGGAGGGGTTTTTTTAAATCTCATTTCCTTCCCCATTGTGGAATGCTGTTCAACATTGGTCTTTTTCTTTTTTACCTTACTTTATGGTCTTCTCTGACAAGGCTGTTTTGTTTTGACAAATTTTCTAAGCATCTTAACAAAAATATATCTAGTATAGAAAAATAACATCTAATACATCAATCACTACTAATAATATTTTAAGATAAAGCTATGATACACTGTGTTTGGATTATTTATTATATGTCTCCTTTATAATGTCTCCTTTTAGGCTTTGTGCTTTGTTTAATTGTGTTTAGTTACACATATGGATGGCTTCTTTACTGACCAAGCTAGTTGTCACATCTGCAAAGGTTCATGCTACAGTCACTCAGAAACAGACTTTGGGGCCTTCTACTTAGCCATACTTCTGCAGCTGGGCCTGGGCCCCTTGAAAATGGCCAAAGCTGGCAACAACAGCCCAAGACTTGAGTTTGTCTGCTCTCGCCCTCAGGGGATTTAGGTGGAAGCAGCAGCTGGCAGAGAGCCATCCCTGAGTATGTGGGTCCTGGTAGAATAAAGGGAGTGTGAGCATGCATGCACCCTGAGGCTATGCATAGATCTGTATGTGTATTGAGGTATGGGGGTGGGGGGCGGGGCGTGTTACTGCTAGAAAGCCAGGAAAGCAGGGTAGGCATGGAGCAGACTAGCCACACACTTGCTCACCAACCTTCTTCTAGTGGCAGGTTATATCTGTGAGTGTTACAGAGGGTTTTAACCCCAAATGTGTAACTGTTCACAGCATGTGCAAATGTTAACAGTTACCTAACATTCCTTTAAGCTGGCATGTGCTGCTTGTAACATGTAAGCATACCCTATCATCAGTGTAAAAGGTAGTGAAGAGTCTTATGTTTGTAAGACCATTTTGTTTCTAAAGACTTTTTCCTCTAAGTTGTCAAATTTGCAGCCAGATAGTATTAGGAGTCACTTTTTCTATAATCTGTTTACAAAATAGGTGAGGGTTTGTTTCTTTGTCCAGGCCTTCATGAATGATGGAAACTAGGTTGTAAACACTTTGAGGAAGGAACTTGTCTTCACTTTGTCTTTTCATAGTATGCAGCACACCAGAACTCCTATTTTTATTATGACTATAGGCTGGAGTAATAGCTGAAATGGAGTAACACCTGAATGCATACATTCTGTAATATGTTCACTGGCTGCAGACAGAATTCACAAAACTCTGTTTTGGGTAGGTATTCACTAAAAGACTGTGCAGCTATGACACTGAGATTAAGGAGCACTCCTTGTACTTTTTAAATCCATGATTATTAAATGGCTTTAGCCTTCAATGCAGAAGCAGCCTAAAGCCCTTTCCTGAATTATTCCATTTTATAGTAAAATGAATTAGAAGACATAATTATTTCTCAGGCACTAA
>NW_017728993.1:73993359-73996381 GCF_001723915.1 Gavialis gangeticus
TATTCACTAAAAGACTGTGCAGCTATGACACTGAGATTAAGGAGCACTCCTTGTACTTTTTAAATCCATGATTATTAAATGGCTTTAGCCTTCAATGCAGAAGCAGCCTAAAGCCCTTTCCTGAATTATTCCATTTTATAGTAAAATGAATTAGAAGACATAATTATTTCTCAGGCATTTTTAAGACAGTAGAGTGGGGGGGGGGGAACTTTCAATCTGTTGGGCCTTTACAACTATGTTTTTTCCTCTGGACTTTTGCAGCAAAGTAGATTAGATCATTTTGATATTGGCATGATGTATAATGCCTATATCTACTTTGTAATTGATTCCTAAGGCTTGGCTGAGTGGAAGAATAAAGCTTCAGAATTTCAATGATATTGCTTCTGTTACTGGAATTACAAGATGTATCATGACCACAAATAGAATACCCAGTCTCACAAATAGTCTAGACACATCTAGACACATTTCTTTTATTTGTTGGTAGTTTATTAGCATGGAAGCATGATGACACAAATGGTATAATCTAAAATACAAATGTTGATGATCATTTACATGGAGTTAGACCATGGAAGAAAACTTCTCTGGTTCTCCTGGAGGACAGGGAGAGAGGGAGTGTTTGGGGGTAGTTTTCTAGGGAGAATTCCCATTGCCTGCTGTGCTTTACCTGAAGCAGTGCTCATAAGTAGGTACTCTGCTGAACGGTGGCCAGAGTTGCATCAGCAAAATCTGGAGTTGTAACTGTTGTCATACCTTGGCTGTGGTGGTTGAAAAAAGTTTTCAGTGTCTTTCGAGGTATTTTTAGGTTCAGGTTTCTGTTAGGTGGATCTGCATAAGCACTTTGGCCTCTCTCAGAAAAGCAATGCAACCTTCAGGGATGGGATGACTGGTTGTCAATTAACCAGATGTATGGTACCACTCCATTTAACTCAGACTGATAAGCCTCCTACAACAGTAGGGAATACTGACTTTGGCACCTTTGCTTTGTTCCAGCCCAGTGGAGCAGGGGTTGGGAGGGCTGTTTGAAAGGTATGAAGTCAGTGGGGAGCATCAATAAATTAGTATAATCACTTTTCCATGTGGACAGTTGTCAAGCCAAGAGCATGATGTATATCAGAGTAGGCAACTATATCCTTCCCCATGAGCATACCTCAACTTACCAAGGAGTTGCATTAGACCATTCCCTCACCTATAAACATCACATTGAGAAGGTCAACAGTAAAGTCTGCATGAGTAGCTGCCTTTAGGGCATGACATGGTTTGCCAACTTCAAAATGCTCAGAACCACCACACTTGCAATGCTATATGCCCCAGCAGAATATTGTGCTACTGTATGGTCCAGAAATTATCAATCTAAAAAGCTTGACACTGTACTTAACAATGTGGGGAGACTCATAACAGGCTGCGCAACTCACATGTATGCAGATGTAGTGCCTGTACTTTCAGGCATTAGACCAAGTGACTTAAGAAGACAGACACTAACCACTTCCCCTACTGCCAGGTTTTGGGGCTGTGGAGAGCCTGGAAGGCTGGGTATTGTGGCCTTGTCTGTTGTGCTAAACTTAGATAAGGGGTGGGGTGAATGGAAATGAAATGATCATTCACAGTAATCTGGTCTGAAATCTATTCCTACAGCATTTTATAACAGCACCAAATGAGTCCCCCATTTGGCCTGACCCTGGCAGAGAAGCACAGGTCAAGCTGAGCAGACTGAGATCTAGATACAGATGCTTCAAAATAACACTGTACAAGATGAACATCTTGGACAGCCCCTTGTGTGAATGTGGTACCCAGCAAACAGCACAGCACTTAATTGAAAGTTGTAATCTTTACAAATGCCCAGACGGCAGATAGAATCTGCATACTGGGCACAACTACACATTCACATTTACTGCACCATAATCAAAATTACTGCACAGTATGGGTACACATCTACACATGCATGCCCATACTGTGCAGTAAATATGGTGACTTATGCCAACTTGAACATAAATTTGATACCTGCATCTTGCAGGTATCAAATTTACACCTAATTAGTTATTGCGCAGTAATGCACATGTAGACACCTTACTGCACAGTAACACTGTGTGTGTGGACTGACTTGGGACTAACTTTAGTCCCAAGTCAGTCCTAAGTCAGTCCACATACAGTGTTAATGTGATTTAATGCCTGCACGTGTAGTCCCACTTATTGCGCGGCAACTTACTGCACAGTAAATTTAAGCTGGTGTAAATGCACATGTAAATATGTCCACTGAGCAATAATACCAGCTGGATGGAGGGAATGGCAGGGGGGTAGAGACTGGAAACAATGGTTTCACCACCTTGGGTCACTGAAAGCCTGATGGTGCAGCCAGCCCAGTGCTTGAGTTAACATGAGTTGCAATAGGATCCAGTACAGATGTTTGTTATGGCAGTCTAACCTACAGTGCTGAAGCCTAATACCACACCCATTCAGGGTTATTTTAGAGCAGGATTCACCATTTTTACAACACTCTACTTGCTCTGACCTTATGTTCAGCTATGGCTGTAGAGCACTTTCTGCACACATACTGTGCAATAAATGTAACTTTTGTACCTGGCTCATGAGTCTCTTCATTTCAGTGTTTATCAAACTGAAGGACTTGACCTAAATAGAACATTGTTAAAGCATTATGCAAGCTTCCTGTTTCTTAATGTGATGGTGGACCTTGCCTCTCTGTATCCTTTTATAATCTCCCAAACAGCTGTAAAGCTCGAGCTGTAAAGACTTTCCCGCCTGCCACGTCTTGGATGTTATTATAATATGTTCTACTTTATGATGGCACTTGTCAGGAGGGTTGTTATATGTATTTGTTGTTTTATTTTGCTCTTTGGGTGTCTCCATTAGGAATCCCGGTATGAGAGAGGAAAACGTCACTCGATTATTCCCACACACTCGCTGATATATATATATTCAGAATCAGATGCAGACTAACACTTGTCTTTATTCTTTATAACACTATATAAACTTTCGTTATCTTTAAACAAAAGTGGTCCTTTTTTTT
>NW_017728993.1:73996858-73998214 GCF_001723915.1 Gavialis gangeticus
TTTCTTCTCCCTTCCTGAGACTCCCTTCTCCTCTTTCTTTTCTTTTCCCGGAGCATCTATCTTAATATGGTAATAGCTCCAGAAGGAGCGTTCTCTGGCTTTTTTGCTGTGTTGCTGTTTACTGTTTTACACTTAACATTTATACCTGTCTACATGCCAGGTCAGAAGTATATCTATGACCCAGAGATTGCATAGATGTTTGAAAAAAAGGGAATAGGATAAGGCCAGTAAAGATATTTTCACTTGTGCCTTAAGATGGCTTCAAAATTCCAGTCCTGAAAAGTGAAAGTCTAGTGTAATTACCCATTGGGCCACAATGTCTCAGCTACTACTAGCATTCCTTGATATAAGAAGGCACAGGACTTATTTTATTTGATAGTATGATGGGAGATTCATCCTTATAGTGCATGTCTTATAATGATAGTATAGATATATATAATGCAAAATATTTTAGTTACTCCATTAACATGTTCTAGTTAGTAAGTTGTGATAGTCCTTCTTAGAAACAAATATAGCTGAAAAAGTCAGCTGGTAATATAACTTGCAACTTTGTTTAAAAGGAGTAAGAGAGGGGAAAACAGTCTGCTTATTAATTTTGTTTAGATTAATTTTGTTCCATGATGGGAAGCTTACACTTAAATTGCTTTTCTTGTTATACTTCCTTTGTAATATGAGAGATTTTATTGTGATTTTATCAATGTGTTTTCTATTTTCTTTTTATACTATTTTATTGCTTTTGCTGTGTATAGTCACTTACTTTATACTGCTGATTTTGACATCACTGAATCCATCTCTGGAGATTAGATTCAGGATCCCTAAGGCAGCTTGCTGTAGTGCATGCAATTCAGAATGTGGGAACAGCTCCCTAAATATCATTGGTAAGATTTATACAAGCAAAGAAAACCTTTTTGTCAATGAAAATTATTAGATTTGTGTGCTGCCAATACAGGAGAGTCAATCCTGACATGTGCAGACAGCCTAGGCTGCATGCCCTCTGCTTGACCCCTGGGCCTGTCAGTCATCCGTGACCTACTTTTCAGCTTCGCACATGCTCAGTTGCCCACAAAACCTGACCAGGCGCATGCTCAGTCTTTCTGCAGCATGACATAATCTGACTAGAAATTTCTTTGCAGGATAGGATCTGATTGGTCACTAAAATTCGTATAAAGACCAGTGAGCCCCCACCAAGGGGGTGGAGTTGTGGAGAGTTGGGGGAGAGTTAGTGATTAGTTGTCGGAGGTGTGAGCGGTCGTTGGCCTTGTGAGAAGAGGGAGAGCTGCTCGATCTGTTAGCAGAGGCTGCTTTCAGCAGGGACTGCGAAACAGAGAGAGATTGGGATCTCAATCCCCAGGTCCT
>NW_017728993.1:73998308-74004088 GCF_001723915.1 Gavialis gangeticus
GCACTGGTTACTGACAACGATTTGGATCACCCTTGACTACCCTGACGATGGTTTTTGGCTTCTTCTACCTGGCACTTGACCTCGGCATGGCTATTCGACCATCCATTTGTCCACTTGGACTGGCGTCACGACTCAGTCTTCGTTCTTCGTTGTTACAGTTTTGTTGTTCGTTCTGTTCCTTTAATGAGCCGTTGACCAGCCCTGGGACTATTAAGTTGAGCAGCCGCCCCTAGCTCCGGCTAGATAGCAAGGGCTCACTTAAGAACTCCGTGGGCCAACGGACCCCTCCGTTGTTTGTATTTACTGTAACTGAAGAAAGCAACTCTACCTACGCCTTCTAAGCATAAGTCAAATAAATCACCTTTGTTTAAAACCACTACGCTTACGTGCCTCAGAACTCCATGCCAGAAATCCTGCCTGTTCCGTATCCAATTGCCGCCTCCCGGCCGCCCCACTGTGATCACGACCATGAGCTTGGCTCGCCAGCTCCGTGTTGTGCCGACACTTTTGAGAATGGTTCATTTGAGATCAGATGACTCATAACTATTAGGCCTGTGTGAAGCAGCTGATATTCACTTTGTATTTGTATTTGGCCAATTTGGGGGACAATGATTTGTTTAGGGATTCAAATCACTGTCCTTATTTGATTCAGCTGAATCTGATTCAGAAATTCAGCAGCATCCGAATCTCTGAATCAGCCAGGCCAGGTCTGAAGTGGGCCGAATCTTCTCCGAATCGAATCACCACCCAAAGCTTTGCACAGCCCTAATAACTATGGCAATAGCTATGTTCTTGCTCATATAAATAGCAAGATACAAAAGGTAAAATTGGTTATTTATTAGTTAAAATCTTGTTCAAGCAATTTTAAAGAATGTTGAAGTTCTTTCTTTTGAATTGTCACCAAAGATATGCCAGTAAAAATATGTGCTAATGCCTGTATAATTACCTTACACTTTTCAAGGTTGGATCTCATTTCCTACCAGTCTAATAATTTATCATGTTAAACATCATGACCAGAAGGCTTATGTCCAAAGTAGTAATTCTGGAAATGTCAAACAGCATGGGAAGAGCATGGCATTTGTCCTATGTGAACATGTAGTAGGGGAGGTAATGATATATCTGTGCATCACTGTGCAGTCAAATTTTTACATGAAATTTGCGATCTCTTCCTATGGACTCTTTAATTAGCAGAACTTCACTTGGTAATCTCTGCAGACATGAACAATATGTGTCATTAGTCCTTCAGAAAGAGAACTGAATAAAAGGAATACGATCAATAATTCTTTATTTTTTCAAATTTAATGACTGCTTTCTCTTTTTAAGCTTCCTGATTTTTAAGAAAAGGATAATTATTACAGGACCCTGATGCTCTTCTTCCTGATCAGTCTTCTATCAGAGTAGCTGAACCGATTTTCTCAATTTACCACTAATTTATGCTGGTGAAGGGAAAATCAGTCCTCTTGTATCTAGTCAGATAGTAAAATGTGAAAATCTTGACAGTTTGCAGAGTACACAAATAACTGAGACAAATAACTGAGACACAGATAGAGAATTGACTTGAATCTTATTACAGAAGAAGATGGTTGTAGAGCTGAATGCGAAGTCTGTCCTGAGATGCAAGCCAACACCCCATTCTCTAGATTGGGTTGGCAATGTTTTTTGACAGGGTACCAAAAAAACTACAATATCTACCTGTAAGATGTTGGTGTGGTGGCAGGCGGATGGCAGGGAAGCTGTGAGAGGCTCAATCCTTCTTGTGGCAGTGCAGCCCTGCCCCTTCCTCACCATCTGAAGACCCCAGTACAGACACTTGTAGCCTCCTGGCTGCCTGCTACAGCCAAGCCAGCTCCTGGGCAGGCCCATGCTGCCCACCCTGGAGCCAGGGCTGTTCACAGCAAGCGGGAGGGAGGCTGCAAGCAGCTGAACTGGGGTCTATAGAGCCCTGGCTCAGCTAGTTGCTTGCAGTGGGTGAGTGCATGCCTCATGATGGATAGCTGGGAAGTGACTGGGGCTGTGCCACAAGAAGGATTGGGCCCATTGTGGCCCCCCCTCCATCTGCTTTGAGGGCTGGCAGGCCAAGCAAAATGTCTTCATATGCCACATTCCGGCACATATGCCTGGGATCGCCAACCCCTGCTGTAGACCATGTTGCCTCTAACAGACATTATTCTGGCATCTGATATCTTGATATCTTCAGTAAGTCATTTAATCTCTCTTAATCGTCTTGTAATATAAGTGTAAATATAAGGGTAAAGTTATAAAGCACGTTGAGAGATCTAAAAATATTGGCTTTTATCCAAAGCCCAAAATGTACAGGTTATTTTTCTATATTTTCTATTTAAAATGTTTGCATGGGAAGGTTTTTGAGACAATAATAGTACAAACACTGAAATAAAACATTATAGTTGACTTAAAGCCTTGACTTTGTTGTTATGGGAGAACTACTTGACTAAACTGGATTGAGCTAGTAGGGGACAGTTTATCAAGTTATCTTGCATTGGTGTCTGAGACATCACAATCACTTCCTGTGTGAACTATAGGAAGAAGATGAGGTATGCCAGAAAAAAAATCATGTCAGTTTTGGCAAATACTTCCTTTTAAATGATGTCAGCATTTTCCCATTTATTACCTTTGTTTCTTCTGGTGACGTAAGTGCAAGCATGTTCCATCTTACAGGGTCAGGTTTCCCTATGAACACTATCAGATGAATGAAAAGTACGTGTATACGTAAAAAATGGCTGTGCATATGTGTATATGTGAAGTTACTGTGTGTGCAAAAAAAGGCTCATTTACATATGAGCTCATGCAGCCATTATGAGCAAGCATTGTGAAGACTATTGCTAAATTGTATTATGTCAGTAATTATGATGTCATCCTAGCTTACATAAGTCTGATTATTGTTGACTGGGGGAAGATATTTAGACTGCAGTTTTAAGTGGCACAAATGGAGTTTACATAAGTGGACAAGAAAAGCTCTACCCCAACACTTGGAGAGGTACTGGTGGGATAGTCCATGTTTTACTACCTTCTCTGCAAAAAGTATAAGGGAGTAATAAGGAAAAAGGCCTCATTGCCAGGAGTTTGTTGTACTCAGTCAATTTCCTTTGTTGTATTCAGTCAGTTAACTGCTAAAGTATTGTAAGCCATGGGCAGTAGCTCTGATTTGTGCCCAAAAGGCTCAAGATGATATTTATGCTACCTTTCCACTCATTCTTTGAGCTCTTTTTTTTTTCCATTTTGGGTGCATCCCTAGATCAGTAGTTGGGTTAGTTTTTATTCTCTCAAGGGCAAGAAGCACCTGCTAATTAGGAAATAACGGTTAAACACACTATATATTGGTTTCCTTGTGCATTTATACTTCCTGCACACTTGGCTTCTAATAATTTAGCAATATATGTTGCATCATCCAAATGCTTGATTGCTTGGTTTTCTTTGTCCATTCTGTCTAATATAAGCAGTGTTTAGAAATGAACTGATTTCTTCAATGATGGGACTTCCTGATGGTTTGTTGAAAAACAATCTATTTTATTCCAATTAGTTTTCAGGTTTATCTTGGTCTTCTTTCAGAATGTAACGTCATGTAGAAATATAGAATGTACAAAGACAGTTCTTCCTACAGGATCAAATTCTTTTGTGGCTATTTGGTATCTCTTTATTCTGCCCAGTTGCATTTTGTTGTCATAACAGTGTCCTCCCAATTTTTCTTCTTCAAACTAGTTCTATTAACCTAACACATCACTCTCTCACCCTTTTCTAATGGTTGCCACATTTCCCTGTCTTTCAGGTTATATATTAAAAAATATATATTTATATCCCTAGTTTTCCCTTCTTTATATTTGAGGAGATGGTGTATTCTCACATAGTAAATTTCATGCCAACTCCTTAAAAATACTGTATTTTGAATGTGAAGAATAGGACAGGATAAAGATCTGTTGCTGATTTATTCCCTCTTCATGTTTCTTGGCTCCTATCTCTGACTAGCACAATAACTTTGTTGTGTGTTACTGCACTCTCTCTATTTTAATGTTATAGACATGGGGTGCCAGTGATCACTAATTCTGCTGCTGCTGTATTAAGGGTTGATTATGGCCAACTTGTAAAGTATACTCTGGCTCGAGTGAAGTTTCAGTTCAAAATCTTTTACCAGTGAAATGAAATCATAATAAGAGAATTCTATACCCAGTAGGGAGTTTAATTATTTTTGTCTTTTCTGGTAATTTATTCAGCAGTTGGAGACTTTTCTGTAAAAAATCCTGATTGAAAGTCTGACTATTTTCTTAGCTGGAATCCAGCAAGTGAAGTATATATGTTGAGTATCTTAGGGAGAAGTGGTATCAACAAGATTGGTTCATTTAAAAAAAATACTTGGTAAGGAAAATGATTGAAAACATAGGTAGTTGAACTACATGTATTCTATACATCTGAGATTTCTGATAGAGAAACTGGATCCTTGTCCCCAGACTGTGCTTTTGCAAACTACTGAAAAACTTGATCCAGGTTTATAAACCCATCTTTTAATTTTGGTCTCTTCTACCTTCTTAAAATCCCCAATCTATTTAACCCTAAATTCTTTTTTGGTTTGGTTTGGCCATCTAACAAAGCAACATTTGTTTACATAGCATTTTTAATGGTTTTGGTGGTGGGTGGGATTTGTCTTCAAAAGGGGTAAGGGCGAAAAGTATTTTAAGAAGATTCCCTCAGAAGGTATCTCAGGACTCAGGCTGCAACTGATGGTGCTCTTGCTCTTTGGTTAGTTATCTAGAAGGCCTAACAGTAGGCCTGTGCTAGTAGGCAGGTATTTGATCCGGCTTTGGATCCGGCTGCTTTGGATGTCAGCAATCTGATATGGAGCTTCAGATCAGTCTCCCGCTTCGATCCAGCTAAAGTGGCTTTGGAGCCACCTCGGAGATCTGGCCATAGGGTATAATGGGGGATCAATGAAATATCTGTAACTTTGTTGCTTCTCGTCTGATTTGGGTGAAACTTACAGGGATGGTAGCCCCTGATGAGGCCACACAGCCTGCCAAGTTTCAAGAAGGTAGGTGCAGGGGTTTAGGGGGAACTGCACCCCAAATTCTTGAAAGCAAAACTCATGTCACGTGTATGTGTTACACCACAGGGAGCTGAAAACTTCAGGGGTGGTGGCCCCTATTGAGGCCATGAAGCATGACAAGTTTCAAGAAGATAGGTGAAGGCTTTGGGGGGAACCACACCTCAAGCTGCTAACAGGCAAAACTTGGGACATAGATGACCCTGTGTGTGTTAAGGTGCAGCGGGCTGAAAACTGCAGGAGTGGTGGCGCCTGCTGAAGCCACAAAGCCTGCCAGCTGTCAAAGAGATAGGTGCAGGGGGAATCTGGCTTCTGGGGTCCTGCACCTCTGGCTGCTAACAGGCAAAACACGTGATGTGGGTGGGTGGCACCGTGTGTGTGTTAAGGTGAGCCCTTCGTGGTGCTGGGGCCTCTGCATAACACAGCAGTGTGCCCTAGTGAGGCCCCCTCCTACTGTTAAGCCTCACACCCAGTCCACCACTTTATGTGACAATAGGTACAATAACTTAGCTGGCTCGACACCAGTAGCAGCAGCAGCAGCATCAAAGGTACCCAAATGGAACTGTCACAGAGCCTGTGGTTTTTTAAAGGAATTGACAGCAAGAAATAAAGATGTTGCTTTGTGTTGGACATATGATGTTAGTCATGGTGTGTGATGGCTTATCTTGTGTTTTATGTCTATATGTTTATTATGGAAAAAAAAAGGAGTACTTAAAAAATGTATCTTTGG
>NW_017728993.1:74004578-74019870 GCF_001723915.1 Gavialis gangeticus
TCTATCAAAAACAACAAAACCCAACTACCTGTGGGGGCATATTCCTCACTAAAAAACCACTCTGCCTCCAGTCTCTCAGGTCTAATGCTGAGAGAGAACAAATTACAACACAAACCACTTTTCAGAGCTGGCCACCTACACGTCAGCTTTGCCCCCCTTCCCCTCCCACTCTCCCTCCCTCCCCTGCTCCCTCTCCCTCTCCCTCTTCTAACTTTCACTTTCAGCCTCCAAAGCTTGTCTGAAGCATCCAAAGCTTTTCTGAAGCACTTCAGAAGTTCTGAACTGCTTCAGACAGCCTGAATGAGCCAGCGCTTTGCTCCGGGCATGCTGCTTCAGACACCAAAGTGTAAACACTTTGTTTTGACCTTATCTGTTGCCCTCATTTTTCAGTTATCTTAGGAATCTCTTGGTTATCCCTTCATGATCTGGACATCCTACAGGGCCTAAGGAAGCTCCATTTTGGCTACCCTACTGCTCAATCTCTTGTTTGCAGAAGGTGCCTCGAATAGGGCCCCAGGCCAGAAGCAGGACCTATAATAGCAATACCTTTGCACGGACCACAGACAACTGTGATCACAGACAACAACTCCCAGTTATTATCAATGGGAATACCTGCCCAGTGCACCATTACCTATCACTTTCTGCTAAGTATCATGACTTGACAGATGTTTTTGGTGAGAAAGGAGTGGATCAGCTTCCCCCACATCACTCTTATGATTACTCCATTGATCTTGTGCCAGCAGCATAGATTCCCTTGCGGAGCATTTATTCTCTTTCTGAATCAGAGCTCAGGGCTCTCAAAGAGTACATCATGGAGGACCTCTGTAAGGGGTTCATCAAATCATCTACAACCCCAGCTGGAGCCCCCAATATTCTTTGTGCATAAAAATGATGGATCTCTCTGTCCCTGTGTCAACTTCAAGGCTTTAAATAGGGTAACAGTTTGTTATCATTATCCGTTGCCCCTAATGAATGAATTATTCAAAAGGCTTCATCAGACGAAAATTTTCTTGAAGTTAGATTTACAAGGAGCCTACAGCATTTTCCATGTAAGGGAAGGGTAGAAGACCACATTTTTGGTCCTGCTAATGACACTTTGAAGACATATTTCTGGCCTCCCTCTGACCCTAGAGCCATGCCCATGCCTCACAGATGTTACCAGTTATTACTTCAGGCCTCCTCAGGCCCCCACATCCTTCCTGGCTTTGGCCTCTTTTATCTGGCTTGGCCCCTCTCAGGATAGGTCCACTGCACTAGACCTGGCTTCTGGGCTTCAGCCCTTGCCACACCCCACCTCTAGCTGTGATTTCCTTGCTCTGGTCTCACCCTTCTCAGGCTGTGGGCCCCCGGCCCTAGTCTTGTTCTTCTTAGTTGTTGACCCTTGGCCCTGCAGGCTTTACCCTACTCTGCTTTCTGCCTACCTGCTCTTGAGCCCCAGCCCCTAGCAGGGCTACAAAACCAGGCATGCCCCTCA
Organism: Gavialis gangeticus; assembly: GCF_001723915.1. NCBI lineage: Eukaryota > Metazoa > Chordata > Crocodylia > Gavialidae > Gavialis > Gavialis gangeticus. Next base: position 74,006,053 of record NW_017728993.1, read on the forward strand.
GGTCTAGTTTGAGAAATGGCTTTGTAAAAATTGCAAGTTAATTATCTCAGCTTCAGATGTAACCTGCTCAATGAAAATATATATTTTTTCTTATTGAACTTCATCCTAGTGTCTGAAAACCAAGCTCAGTTCATTCTTGTATCACCAGTAAAGATTTTGAAATAGGCAGAAAGAGGCTGATCCTGTTCCTCTTGAAGTCACTGGGAATTATTTAACTCAAAGGAAGCCGAAACAGGGTCTTAAATAAAGTTCTGTTGCTGATGCTGGCTAAACTGGAAAGCAACTCCTTTTTTCTTAGTCATGTTTTCTGAGATAACAGAATGCGTAGAACTTCTTTTAGTCATTAAAATAGAAAGACAGAACTCAAAGGAGTGGATATACTCAGTAAGAAGACAGAATTTTTATATACTTACTTTCCTACAGTAGAACTGTACTTCAATTTAGTGTCAAAGTGTCGGGCTCTAGCAGCTGTTTCAGAGCAGAAGCAAGAATATACACTGTATTTCAAAAGAAAGTAACTTTATTTCAAGTCTCCCAATGCTTGTGAGTTTTGAAGATCTGCTTATTTTAAAAATCTTCCTAAGCTGCATCAAAAACTACTGTGATGGCATTTGACATGAGGTGACCTTGCCAAAGATGGTATGTTAGATATGGAAAATACACCTTTTGGACTGCAGAGGTGGTAGAAATTCAGGAAGAGAACATTTGAGGGAAGTTGCTTTAGGTTGTTATTGCACTGGATTTCCTATTACGGATAACAGAAATTATTTGTAGATAATTCTTTAAGTCCATTTTTTATTGATGTAACCTGAACAATTACATCTCTGAAACCAACAGAAATGTTTGCCTTTTGGGGGTTGTGTGGGGGAAATGTTCTTGATTGCCATAACAAGTAAGGAGTTTCATAAAGAGAGAGTTTCTTGACAGTGATTGGAATGGGAGTGAGAAACAGAACTCCTGGGGTGCCTGTAAATGTGCTGGGAGGCAGCTATACTGTGATGTAATTACAGCACATTGGAGAAGGCCTGATTATTTGAGTCTGCTGGATCATGCAAATGAGCACATGCCAGCCAGCCTCCATGTCTCATGTATTAGCATTTCCATGCTTCAAAATGGTGGTGGGGGAACTTTAGTTAAAACTCGTTTGATGAGTTTTAGTTAAAGCATACCTGACACCATTTTGAATTGCAGGGATGTTGGTACATGAGATGCTGTGGCACTTTAATTGGAGTGGCTCTTCAAGCTGCTCTAGTTAAAGCACACTCCCTTACCCTTGGAGAACATGAAAAACAGTCCCTGGGTTCTTGGCTTTACCCCTAATTCATTTGGCAAAATTTTGATCTACTTACAGTGATGTATAATCTACAATGATTCTTTTGAGTGTCAAACTTTGAGATGATATAAATAAAAATAGTATATGGACGTAGGGCAAATGATTTAACATACCTATTCCTAGTTTTTTCTGTAAACCAGAAACTACTCCACTAAAGAGAATGGAGTTGCCTCAAGCAAAAAAAAAGAAAAAGATAGCACAACCCTCTATTTTTAAGGATACCAAGCTACTAAATTGATTTAAAAATTGACATCTAAATGGTATTGTGAAGCTACGTCAACATTTGTAAAGCATTATTATTAGGGCGGGGGAAGAAAGAAGTCAGAGGGTGTCTCTACATGTGCAGTTAATGCAAGGCAATAAACTCTGGCACATATTGTGTCAGAGTTTATTGCTCCTGGGTACTGTGTTTATATGTGTGCATATGGATGCAGCACATTGACCCAGGTCAGAAAAGCCACAACTGTGAAGGCCTTGGGGCTCAGCCTGCCAGGCTGGTTCACTGTGCCGTGGAGGGGCTGGCTGGGCACAAGAGTGATTCAGGGTAGGACTAGTTGACAGGTAGCCCCCACACTGAAGCACCCTTGGGCTCCAGCCGTTCCCATCAATGTATACATGTGTTGCTGCACAGTAAATAATGCCGCCATAGAATAGGACTTGTATTTACAGTGGTGTTTATTAATTCACTTGACATAATAGGGGCACATATGTACACGTGGAGACTTTACTGTGGAGCTAATTAGGCTGCTCCAAAGTAAATGTCTCATGTAGATGCACCCAGAGACAATTTAATAGCACCTACTGTAAGGTAAGTTCTGTTTTCAGTTTTACCAGTATAGGCCTGGAGTAAGTCTCATTTATATCAGTGGGATAACCCTAGTTCTATTGCTGTGAGAGCAGTTTATCCCTGAGTCTCTAAACTACTCCTGCTAAATGTTGGAAGATACGTAACAGAAAGTATTACATAAAATAAGTAGGTCACACGAGTGAATATAAAATGCTCTGATACTGCCCCTTATCTTTGAACAAAATTTTAATTTGACTCTAGCACAAGAAAAAGAAATGAATACTGCATATGCTCCCACGTGAGCTGTCAGCATGATAAAACTGAATATTCTCTAAATCAGCTTTTCCATGGACAGCTGGTTCATCATCATTAGTATGTATATCCTTATTAATATCTGGGCCACCCAGTTATGAGACCTTAGATTGCAGCTTTTCAGTATTTAACACAGACCCAGTCACTTTAAGTAGGTCTGTCTGTTTGACCTCATTCCTGAAAGAATGGTCATACCTGCTTGATTTCTGCATTACCACTTTGCTTTCCCAAAATCAAGAGAAATAAAAAAAACCCCTCTATTAAACAAATGCTTTATCAAAAGTTAGGAAAAAAATGTGCCCTTCTGTTTAGAAACTGCATTTATGCATATTTCGATGACCTATACCACTATCCACAAGCTGTTTCAAAGGGATGGTCACTGCTCAGTATTTGATACTTTGAGGTCTGAAACAGTGTTGATGATGGAAGACAGGCAAAAACTTTCTAATGCAGAATCTGAGCATTAGATTCAGATGATAGTCACTTTTAAAGACTGTAATTGCCCAGATTATAAATATACTGTTGGTTCAGACGCTTTGAATCTGCAATATTTTAAAACATCTTACAGAGCACTCACAGTTCATCTGGTGACTGGCCATATGATCAGTTCAATCGGTTGAAAAGTGTATCAGAGAACTAACTTTTTGCTCAAAACAGAGAGTAATATCTAAATGATATGGGTGCTACACAATTTGAATGAATGGCGTTGGAAATCCTAATTTGGGTACTTTCCTGCAGCAGCAACCTCTATAGGAGTAAACAGTGCTGTTACATTTTAGGCCAATGTCACCTGAGATAAACTGTAAACTGTGTGATTTGGATTTGTGGGCTATAGATGGGTCACTCAGTATCTTAAAACATTTATTAATTTTTAGCCCTCAAGGTTCTAAAAGTTTACAGTACAGAAAAATAAGACCGGATTTTGACCAAAAGTAATTATTATCTCATTTTAATTGACGTTCAGGGGTGTGAATCCCACCATTTTAGTCGCATGCAGTTCTTCCCATTATGTTAGAAGGAACACATTAAAGAAAATCAAAATAATCACTGTTATTAACCATCACCATTTTTGGTAAGGGGAAAAAAAGGGAATACAAGCAAACAAACTGTACTATTTCAGATACAATCTCTCATACAGCTCTCAGTTGGAGAGCTTTCAGCAGGGTTCACACCTTAATAGTTAGGTCTGTCCTGGTGGGGATCGTTTTCCTCTAGCTAAGACAATTATATTATTCTTAAAAACAGCCATGAAACCTGGCTCCCTGTTTCAGACATAGCTGAAACTGTTCACAGATAGGCAATGGAATTTTACCAAAGGGTTGGTGAATCCATTTTGGCTTACCCTGGAAATATAAACAGCATGTAAAAGGGCATAGAAGAGCAATCTGAAAGTCCTGTGACATTGAAGAAGATAATTTAAGTTCATTTAGAAGACATCACTGAAGGACTATTCTGGAGAAAGGCAAATTAATGAATATTAAGAATCGTAAATTAAAATTAAATCCCACTAGTTTTCTCTGTTTATCAAGATTATCTGATGTGCCCTTTCCAGGAACATACAGTCTAAACAATCTGGTATTGATCAGAAGCTGTTAATATATTAAGTTACAAAAGAATTTCAATAGTTCATTCAAATGACTACAAGAACAACTGAAATCCAATTCTTTGGCAGTACTTTTGCAAACTCCATCTCACCAATGCTGCCTAAGTCTCAGATTTGTTATCATGTTGTATAAGCAGCACTAAGGCAGTTGTTCTCACTATGTTATAATTCTGTCCTTTACTCATCTTGTCGCCGCTACTATTTAGTTTTTGTAGAGGTGTTGGCTTTAAGGTATGAGATTGAACTGAAACTGCAAGAGATAGAGCAATAGTATAAGAGTTCAGCGGCATGCATATGTTTTTATCTCTATTGTGTTACTAAAGGCAGGAGCTGCATCACTTTCAAGGGCTTAACTAGATTCAGATATCATCTGCTGTACCTTTCACAGGCTTAACACCTTCATGGAATGCTACTGGTATTATTTTCAGCTCATGAATATGAAATCCATCCATGCAGATTGTATACTGTAGTTTTAATTCTTCTTCAGTTTATAGTTATACAATTCTGACTTTGTGGAGGGAAATTCTCAAACTCCTTTAAAGTTTTAACACTTTATTAAGTCCATTTTCTGAAATATCCCTTTAGATCCATCAGGCTTTAATAGTAGCTTGAAACACCATTTCAAATTAGTTTAAATGTTTTATTAATGTAAAGTTCTTTCAAGTCTTAAAATAGTCTCTTTAAAATCATATCAATTTGAAAGAGATTCTTTAAATGCAAATAGTCATCAAAGGAGGTATTATCTTTTCCCAAAACCACCTTGAAAATGTGACACTTCTTTTTTTTTTTGAATTCCTCAAGCATTGCCAGAGAACTAATTAATTCTCCAAATGTTTTTATACTCACGAAAATCACAGATATTTTTGTTGTGTGCATATAAACACAACATCTGGTTCTAGTATTTGTGATTTTATATAAAACCACAAATACTAGTGTTGTTTTTTTCCCTTTAAAACATCATACCATAAGAACCAGATGTTTCATTCCCCTCTACCATTGTGGAATAACACAGGGAATTAGTAAGTTAGTATGCTTTGCATCCATCTTTATAATTTTTCTCAGCCTCCATGTTTATCAAATTTCTCCTCTGTAATATTACCCTTCTTGAACATGTCATTTTTTTTATTAGATGACATCATCCTGTGTTAAGCAGCTTGTACCAGAGAACTATTATCCTAGAATAAACATATTGTGCATCACGTGATGAGTCAAGTATATTGATGAGACAGAATGTTCTGTTCTTGAGTCTCTGTTTAAGACAAATGAGCAGATGGTTAATACCAGAAACCTAAATTGTTAAACTACCAAGAAACATGAAATGGAGAGACTGTGACTTCTATCTATCAAATAATCCTGTCTATGATTCCAACCTTAATGGTAACCTCAGGCTCTTTTTCAAGTTATGGTATGGGACATCCATTTGTAGTAATCACATTTTATTGCACACGTTGCTATTACTGTCCTTTTCATAATTATTGCATGTGACTGTTCATTCTGAATGAGATCAGGATCTTCAGCTCTATTCTTTAATAAGCTACTTATTCTTTTTTCCACCTTTAATTTAAGAACAGTCCTTTTCACAGCATGAATGAATAATCTTATTATAGATTATTCCTAGTCATCAGCATCTCATCTACACATAATTCTCCAGTGACTGGTCTCTTTTATAACTTTTTTTATTTTACTAGCTCTTTCCTGCACAAATTCCCTCTAGCATATATTTCTCCTCTGCCTATGTACTGCGGGATGGCTGTACTTTTTAGCATTTAAAGCTATGACATCAACACACAACCTTTGTGAACCAGTGAAGTTGTTTGATCCTCTCCTCAGTAACTGGGGATGAGAAACCTACTCTGCTAAGGCTAATGTTAACCAAGCACCAAATAATATGATAGACAAAGGTTTTAAGAAAGAGATACACTGGGCAAAATGATTTCAGTGTCAGAAGAGCCTTAATTCTGCTCTGAGATGCTGAAAATCATAGCACTGTGTTACAGCAAATGTAATTTACCATTATTAGAGATACATTGATTGTATGACTACAGGCTTTGCATAGAGCTATTTTTTTCAGTTTTAACTGAGAGGAAATGCAGGGGATTTTTTCTTTACGCAATCTAAATATTGCACCCCCACAACATTAGAGGGCATGTTTTTCTTTTTAATATAACTTTTAAAAGAGGAGCAGGAAAGAAGCAGTGTTCAGCATTTACTTTTTAATAAGATAGCTGATTTATTATAATATTCTGACTTTTTTATAAATGTAATTTGTATTTGTCAGATGCATGTAATTTGTCAGAAAATTAAATGGGTTTTGAAACAGTATGTAGTGCTTCAAATTGAAAATTATAAGAAGCAGTGAATGTGAAAATATAAGACTTCACCATACTAGAACAGATAGAAGAACAAGGTAGTGGAGTGACCTGATTCTGAAAGTGTCCAGTAATGCATACATTCAAATCTTTATCACCATTTTATTATATAATGCTATAGGTGTGCATGGCATACTACAGAAAAAACAAAATGACTGGTTTGTGGTTTTGTGGTCTACTGTCTAAGGCACTGAGGCTCTAAAATGTATGCACACACTTACTCTACATGTACCTATGTGCATGCTTGAAATCAAGCAAGTTTATATCAGGGCCTTTTCCCATCATAGGCCCTGTCCACAGAAGTGTGCACATGTGCTTTGCATAGAATCATAGATTCATAGATGTTAGGGTCAGAAGGGACCTCAATAGATCATTGAGTCCAAACTGCTGCATAGGCAGGAAAGTGTGCTGGGTTCAGATGACCCCAGCCAGATGCTTATTCAACCTTCTCTTGAAGACCAAAGAGTCTTAGAGGCTTTTGAGGTGCTGTGAAAAGCACCCCGTGCAAGTGATTTGGTTCTGTTCACTGTATATTTGCATTGTGGAGCCAAATTTAGATACTGGGAAAAAAAAGTATGCTGACAAGTGGGAAGCGGGGCAGCACATGTGACAGCATTATGTGCCATCTGAAACTGGAGCCTGGCAAGCCAGAGCCATCCTCTGGTTTCTGGCCAGGCTCTGCATGCCTGGATTGTCATTGCTGGAGCCCCAGGAGGCCCCCAGGAACTCAGGTAAGACTGATGAGACCAGGCCAGGTGCTGGCTCCAGCTTCTTCTACCCCACCTGGAGGTTTTTGCCCTCCACTAACCTCACATGCAGGGATGTGCACTGGGACAAAAAGCAATAGTACAAAGTTTTACCACTGCTTTTGCCTCCACTGCAGTCACATGCCCTGGCTCGTGGGGATGCGGCCACCGCTTTTAACATTAAAGTGTTGAACATAAGTATGGGTAGGCAAAAAGACCATACGAGCTGATTTTTTGCTCCATTGAGTATATTAATGAATTCAAATATAAGGATAATGCCCTAAGTAGATGCTGAAGTGGAGCAGTGTTTTTATCTTCAGTAGGAACCGAGATTACAAAGGTCCTTACAGCTAGTGCTTAAGATCAGGGCATATAAATGGCAATCTCTTTTAGTAGAGTACTAAACTATACACTTGATTACAGAATTGCAAATGGTACCTATGCCATTCCTTTTATCTTCCCCATCCAAACCATAGTTGCTAATTTTGTTTGGGTTTAGAAGCACACCAGATTTTTCTTTGCTGAATACTGGAGCATGCTGTATGTGACATATTGAGGTAGCCACAGGGAAGGATTCTCAAGGCCCTGCAAAGAGGCACTGGGTATTGTAGTTTAATCAGTGTGCCTCCTCAGAGGAGTTTGTGAGGTTACTTGGGGCATGGCAGGGAGTGGGGTTGGGAAACATTAAAATAAAGCAGAGAAGAAAAGGAGTCAAAAGGAGAGAGAGCAAAACAGGGAGAAAAAAGAGATTATTTTCCAACAATCCCTCCTACCAAAATATTAGTTAACCTTGATTATTGTGATGGATTTCAACATAAGCTAAGACTGGGCTTTAGAAGAACAATAGTGCAATGCTACATGATCCTAGGTCTGCCAATAAGACAAAGTCTGATAAACATGTAGCCACATCAGAGTATGAATTCCAATTTAAAATATTTAAATAATGAAGGTTAAATTAATCCAGTGAACAGTGTTTCTGTAGTATAATTTCAACATTAGTAACCATGAGATATCATTAGTATGATGCAGTATATTTACCAGTCTGTGTGTGGTAGCAATGTGATGTGACAGGAAATAATATAATTTGATAGGTAAATTAGCTGCTAATGACAACCATTTATTTACAGTCCCGTTTAGACAGCAGATATCATAGCTGGTGAAGGCAGTGATAGCTGCAAACCTGCAGATACTGACAAAGGGCAACAATTGCATCATTCCTGTGAAGTTCTTCTCATTTCTCATATTTTCCTCTAAACTTAAGTAACTTCAGAATGTCACTGAGCAATTAGCAGTTATGGAAAGAGTAACTACTTATTAAAAGATAACATTTATGTTCCATGAGAATACCATAATAGCAAAAAAAGAGGAAAAGCTAACATTTAGAGATATCTAATGAAGAACTCAAGATCGTACTAATTCCTCATCTGTAATACAACTGTAATGCAGGAGAAATTATTAAACTATTCTTGCTGTTGCTGTATGTGCATATAAGAAGTGTGCTACTCCAAAGAGCAAGCTGTCTAATTCAATGTCCCAAACATTGCTCCTTTTCTGACTTTTCTAGATATTTACAAGACAAACCTGTACTATTTATTGATTAGCGTTAAAATTGCAATAACACCTCTATGGACCAGGTACTCTAAACTAAAAAAAAATCAGTCCGTGCTATAATGGACTATGGGAAAATCTGTTTATAATTGCTTGCTTTGGTCAGTTCCTCCATGGGAATGTGTAGTCTGTTGGTGTTACTGAAAGTGCATTTGGATGAAGCAGACAACAGCTTATAGACTACTCCATCCCTCAGAGCCTGTACATTTACCAAGCCACTTCTACAATCATGGTATCATACTGCAGGAAGATCAAAAGGTGAAGAGCCTCCAAATTGAAATAACTCTGGAGAAAGTAAACTCAAATATAGAGAAATATAATTTCTCTTTATGAACCCACGTTTTTGCTGGATGGTGAGGAAAATACATCTTAATGTTTAGTCTATGGGTGTGTATAGATGAAATGGGGGCCCTAAATAGAAGCGATGGGTTTTTAAAAACACTGCTTCAATTTAGAACCAATTAAACCCCTGTGTTATGCACACACGTGACTTACCTACCTCTCTGGCAGTGAAGAGGGGAAGGCAAGCTGCCAGTGGGTGGAGCAGTCCCTGTGCTGCAGGAGGGCAGGGGGAGAAGGAGCTGGCACTTTCCTCTGCAGCAGTGGCACCCCCTCCCCCCCGCAGCACCCATTCACAGGCACCTGGCTCGAGTTGTCCCAGGGGGCACTGCAGCTGTGGAGGAAAGCACCAGGCTCCTGCGTAGCTCAGGCAGGCTCCAGGTGGGGAAAAAAAGATCAGGCTTGCCGCTTTTTTTTTCTCTCTTCTCTTGGGTGGAGTCTGCCTTTCCAGGCTGCTGCCAGGCTGCCTGTAGGGCTTCCTGCAGAGCCCCTGAGCTACACAGAGCCCAGGGCTTCACTTTGTGGCTGGTAGGGCAGGAAATTAAAACTCCTTAGAGGAGTTTTAGTTTGCTGTGCCCCAGGTCATTTAAAGCACGTTATGCTGCCGAATTTGCTACAAAGGCTGTAATTAATATGTAATATGCCACTGAGGCGTGCAAAAACTGACACCATTAAAGTGAGACAAAAACATTTAGCTCACTTTAAAGTGTCATGCACACATGCCCCTCATTTCATCTACACACGGCCTATATTACATAGTGTTGCTAGCATAGCTAGGTGTATCATGTAGCTTTGCTGACATCCCTTGACTCTGGCTGGACATAGCTATGCAGACAAAAGAAGGCCATAGCCTCTGTCATTTACAGAGGTGGTATGGCTGAGCCAACAAGAAAAACTCCCTTCTGCCACTAGATACTGGGTGCATCTATGCAAGCTTTAATGCAATTAAACAAGCTGTGGTGCAATTCATATTGGAGCCAGCTTCTCCCAGGCACAATATTTACATGGGACTACAGCAATTAGGGTGGAGCACCCCCAACCCGGCCAGGAGCCTGGAGGGTAACCCTGGAGCTCCAGCTGGCAACATCAGGTGGCAGAGGGGCTGGCTGGGGCTTGAAGGTGCTACAGCATGGGGCTAGCCAGCAGGCAGCCCCCACACTTTAGTACCCTTGTGCCCCAGCCACCCCCCTACACATGCATTTAATTTCATATAAGTACTCCACTGTAAGATAGTACTGTCCCTGACAGTGCTTTTATATGGAGTTAATTAATCTACTGCACCATAATACCAGAACATGTGTAGACTGTGATGCTTTACTGCAGAGCTAATTAGTTTACCCTGCAGTAAAGCACACATGTACATGCACCCACTGGCCACATCCAGGCATGTAGGCATGTGCAGTTTGTGGTTCCACAAACCTCTTTGTGACATCACAAACCATTCATAGCAAACTTTATAATGTGTTGCAAATTGGGGCAAAGCTGGAACAAGTTGGGGAAGGGCAGTTTGCTTGAAGCGGGAAAATTTGTCCCTCACCAAAGTGCAAATGCAGGGGCGTGCACTGTGGCCCAAAGTAGCAGCACAAATTTGTGCTGCTACTATTTATGCTTCTGCAAATGCATGCCCTCTGCAGATTTGGACGGGGCCACTGTGTCTCCACTAGAGTGCTCTGATGGTGTAACTATACTGGCAGCAGCTCTATAATATAGAGACAAAGAGAGCTGGGATGAAATGATGTGTGAGGAGTAAAAAAGAAAAAAAAGTCCTAGGCAAATGCAATGAACTATTGCCATGTGTGAGTTAATAACTAGCCATTGTAATCTGTGAGAAGCAGGTGTCTATTAAGAAGTTTTTAAATAAAATCTTATTTCCGTTGAAATTTTGTCCTTAGTTATAATGGGACAAGGCTCTCATTCTGAGTGCTCACAGCTTGATTTTGCAAACCCCTACTTAGAGAAGTCAACCCCTCTATTATGAGAGTTACTTACCGGCTTGATCTAATTGAAAGACTTCTATTGCCTTCATAGACTTTGGATCAGACCCCAAATATATTAGGGCTTCCAGTATCAGGCCTTTAGAAACCAATAATATTAAAAAAGGCAAGTTTTCTTAAAATGTCTTAACTTATTTTCTGAACTGCATGCCAAATGACATTTTGTAGCTTGCTGTACTGTACCAGTCTTTGAACCTTTGAGATGCTGCTTTCAGTTGAATCTTTTACCACTTAAACCTCCCTCCCCCCCCACACATTTAGTTCATTTGCTGGCAGTACATGTAAAGCTGCTATATGTAATTAATTTCTTTTTTGGATGTATGAAGTTTACAGTTATATTTTCAGGGCACATGTTCAAAATGTAATAAGAACATTCTGCTGCTTTTCCCAGAGGCCAAAGAAAGAAAAAAATATTCCCAGAGAACCAGTAATCATCCACCTCCGCAGTACCATCCTTGTCCACCAGAATACAAAATGGGCTGTTTGTTTACTGAGGGAGAGAAGGACAAGAGACTTCAGGCGTTTTCTGCCCCAAAACCAAACTACTAAGCTAGCCCAATTTTACTTGCTTACAATATTAACAAATGGATACAATACAATTGTTTTTGTTCTAAGCATATTATTGAAAATGTGCGCCTCTTAGTTGCCTTAATTCACCATTTTCAGGTGTGCAAAATGAATATAAAATATTAACATTCTGATCTGTTAACATTTTTCACCCCTTTATGCACGTGTTTTATGCAATGTGCAAGGTAGGGTAAAATGATGCCTGTGACCTTTAGCGTATAGGCAGACATTAGACCTAGACTGAGTAGCTAGGGTTAGGTTGACCTAAGTATTGATCTATACAGACCTACAAGGAGGTTAGATAAGGCAAAAAATGGCTGGCCCAATTTAATTTAGTTGACCTGAGGAAGTGAACTAAATTAGAGCAGGAACAGGTTAGCTCAATCTACCAAATGTCTATACATATTTAATGTGCAGCCCTGGGGCTAAGAAAGCTCAGCTGCTTGCTTCAGCCCCAGGGCTGTACGTTTCTTATCCCCACCACTATCCTAACCAGGTTATTTTTAGGCCCTTGAACCTCACAGCCCAGATGAACACCCTCCCCCGCCCTCCCTGCCTTTCATGGATTCTCAATCCCCCCTGCCCAATCCTTCCAAATCCTACACCCCAGACTTGGCATGTCCCCTGTGGACCTACTGACCCCTCCCCCACATTATTTCTGTCCCTATCCCCATCCCAATTTACATAGATTGGGTTCCTGGCACAGCTTTCAGCATCAAAAAGTATGCATCATTGCAAACACTGCACCATATATCTGATCACTCAGTTTAAAGTAAACTTTGTGACTGTAGATCAGGCCTGGTAAACGTATGCACATACCCTTAGTCTTTATGCCAAAAAACAGTCTCACCACTGTTGTGAAGCTCCTGTATGCCCAAGCACAATACACAGAGCATGCCAGTGTGACACATTTAGCTGTGAATAATTTAATTTTGTTAGTATTTATTACATATCACTGTATTTTGACAAATTATGCTTGCAACTTGTAAAAACATGACAATAAAGTGGGGAAGGAGAGCGTACCAATGGACATCAGCACAATTCTGGTGTAGAGAAGTTAGACAAGTTTGTACCAGCTGAAGACCTAGCCTTGTAAGTACTTTACTACCCACAGATTCTGCATTGGAAAGGTACAGATGGTTTAAACAGGAAGGTAACTGAGTAATTATCGTCTTTCAGATTCATTATATAGATCTCCCAGTGACTCATATAAAAGTATGAGAAAGGCAAAATTCCAAGAGTAATATTTCCTTGGCTTCCCTGCATCTGAGCTTAACTTTCTTCTGTCATACAGACCAAAATTTGGTTTTCTGAGCCATGGGGGAGAGGGTGTTGTGATAAGAGTGATACAACATCCTTAAAAGAACACATTTCCTAAACATATATCCATAAAACTTAAGTTCACTTTTAACCCTTGTAACAAATATGAATATTGTCAACAACTATTTAAAGGACAGCACGTTTCTAGGAGGGATTTTCCCTTGGTAACAAATGCTATGGCTTATTTTAAATCCAATACAAACATTATGCATTCAAACACAACTCTAGTAGACTTTTTTTCTCTTTAATTTCTACATGACCATTATCCAAGTCCTTTGAAGGCCTGCAAATCTAAGTGTCATAAAGTCTGGAAGGGCAGTGAAAGACCTCCAGGTGCTCCTTAGTCTATTACAATCATTATGATCTCTCTCCTTGAGTTCCCGCTCTCAGAAATTGATTCTAAATGCAACCTGCTAGGCTGCAAGCCAAGTAGATTCAAACAGCTAAGGAGCATGTGGTGTACCTGCCACACCCAATTTCTAAATGACTCTGACTTATTTAACAACCCATCTACCATCTTTCCTGGCCCTGGCAAGTCTATCGGCACACAGACACACCAAATTAACAACTATGTAACCTTGTCACTGCATCTTTCTTTGTCCATACGCTTCACTACAAACATCCAAGTTACATTTACGATTATTAGAAAGATGGAAAGAGAAGACTTTTTGGATAAACAACTTGGCTGGATCCAGACGTGCAGGAATGTCTGGTTTGTGGTGCCACAAACTGCATACTTGGCACATTAATATGTCCTCTGTACTGCAAATCTGCAGCAGCAAAATTGCTACCAGGAAATCCCAGTAGCAAAAAAAAAAAAAAAAAAAAAAAAAAAAAAAA
>NW_017728993.1:74019941-74024841 GCF_001723915.1 Gavialis gangeticus
AAAAAAAAAAAAAAAAAAAAAAAAAAAAGCACAGGAAGTGGCATGGCATATGTGAGAGCAGCATGTGCTGGCAGACAGAGGCTGGGTCCTCCCGGGAGATGCTCTGGCTACTGGCAGAGCATCTCCACCACTTTAGTTGTCCTCTGGCATGGTGAGAGCTGGGAGGAGTGGGGAAATGGCAGTTTCCCGGAAGCAGGGCAATTTGCCCCACACCAAACCTCACATGCAGGGGCATATACTGCAGCAAAATGTAGTGGCACAAATTTGTGTTGCTACTATTTTTGCCTCAGCAAGCACATTCCCCTATATGTGGGGATGTGCCTCTTCAGCAAAATTAGTGAGTAAATATGTTTCTGCCATGTATTTTAAATGTGACTTTATTTAATTCATTTATTGGGTCCATAATAGCAGGTGTGATACCTGGACAATCTATATTCAGTGCTTTTTTTAAACAAAACATTAATTTGGCTTAGTTATCCAACAGCTTTTCAAATGTCTGATAACCTATTTTTTCCTTGGTCATTATCTTTTGACAACTGTAAACTCTTAAGTTTTAGGCTAATTTTTTTTGGTGATGTTGATTCAGAATGAGTTTTCCAATACAGGAAACCCTTTTTATTTAAGGGTTCGGCATTTGCAGTTTCAAATATTCGTGAATGCTGAACCTACATTTTAAATACACTTTATACACTTCCAGGAGCTCTTCGGGAGCTTCACACTTGCTGCCGCTGGGCTTCCATCACCGCCACTGGGCTCCTGCTGCTGTTGCCACACTCCTGCCATCGCCGCCAGAGCTGTGCCCCGCCCCCAGCTTATTTGCAGATTTCACCATTCATAGGGGGGTACAAGAACATATCCCTTGCGAATGGCGAGGGTCACCTGTAATGTGACAATAATAATCATCATTACCATCATCATCACAAAAGCCATTTTTTTTTTTACTTATAAGCAAAGAATTTTATTACAATAGTAAAAATGTCTGTAAAGCTTCTTTCTCTGTTTTACTCTAAAACCTTCTCCTAGAAGAGACTGGAAGTGATAGTTTTGTAGCTGTCTAGACAGAGGTTAAGAGAAAGTCACCTTCTCAGGGCCTTTTTCCTAATCTGCATTGTCAATTGATGCTGGGCAATTTTTAAGTTTCTAAAGGATAGAAGTTAGGCACCCAGTGGAATTTTCAACAGCACCTAGTTTTCTCTCTACAGAATTCCTTTAAAAGTCTGGTTACATATACCTTTCAGTAGCCCTAATGCACAGGGACAGAGGAATATCAGTTTTCTAAGGTGTGAATGGTCTCTGAATACAACAATCCTAAAAACCTGTAACATTGATTCCTTTTTCAAAGTTATATATTGGTAGAACTGAGCCATCCCTTGATGTAGGCTTTTCATTTCCTTTTTCTTACTTGGATATGGATAGGGTTTTCCTACTACTTTCAAATGTTTAAAATTTTGTTTTAAGTATTGAAGACCTTTATAGCTAGCTGAATAATTGTACTCAGAGTTAAGCACTAGATTGTGCTCTTAGATGCAGTGAAAGCTATTTGAATTTAGCTCTAGAAACATCCGTATTTACTTTAGCTCCAGTACAATTTCAGGCCCATTTCAGCCCAGGGCATGAAGCACTTGGTTGCTCCAGCCTCTGCCTGACTGTGCAGTAGCTGTTACTGTGGCAGGAGTTCTGACCAGCCTCCAAAGCCAAATCCAGAATCAAAGCTGCTGCCACCACTGCTGCTTCTACTGGAGTGGGCTGGGGCTGGTGCAAATACATGCTCCATGCCTTGGGTTGGAGTGGGGCTGGAGTGATGCTAGATCCAGAGCTGGAGGGTAGGTGGAGGAAGGCAGTTCAGGGGGTGAGAGGTGATGGCAGGGGGGCAGAGGAAACAGGGGGCCGGGGGGGGGCAGGAAGTAGATGTGGAAGAAAGGGAGGCAGTAGCTACAGTTCTAACCCCAACCCTGGCCCCAGCCATGGATTGGGGCCACAGCCTGCTCCGCCACAACCTTGGAGAGACGTTTTTCTTTTGTTAAATTGTGGGGGAGATCATCTTGGATCCAAATAAATATTGTCCATTAAACATGGCACCAACTAGCCAAACTGATGTGAAAATATGATTCACTTATGGATTAAGAGAGTTTCTTCAGCTGCAGTGTTATTTTCTGTCATTTAGGGAAGTGGCACAGTCGAGTTGGTGGAAAACAAAACCTTATGCCAAGAAAGAAGGGTCTTTAAAAAAAAATCTATTCTTCTATAAGGAAAAGGAAAATCAGAATGGAAAATAGACGTGTCTGGAAAAGTCAAAAGAACAGTGTTTAAAGGCAACTGCTTCCAATTATATTCTCAAATTTATTAAACAGTTAAATTGACTGCAGAGGAACAGCTGAGATTTTTAAAAAATAAGAGGTCGTAATTATAGGTCTTAAAGGGCTGATAGACATAAAAACACATTAAAATACATTGAAGGGTGTTGCTGAAAAGGTTGAAGTGTCCTTGTTTTCTTAAAGGCAGTGTAGGATGTCATGTTGTCTTAGAATTATTTGACAAGTTTTAAGAAGCAACCTTTGGAAGGCGATGCATCTTGCTAACCTTATTGCATCAACAACTACAAATCTATGGAATATTTTAAACCTCTTAACTTGTAACGAGATCTGTCCAGGTGTAAATGCAGTGGTTCTCCCATATGGATCTCATTGGTTTTGGAGTCTCTTCCAGCCATTTTATCAACACATTCCTGCAAAAAAAGTATAAAATACATTAATTATGTTCAGCTTGTAGCAGTGTGTTTTGGAATGTAAGACTTGGAAGGCAAAAGCAAGACAGGCAGTTGTAAGAGCAGACTGCTCACTGATACCATATGTACAAAATAGGGAAATGAGAATTCTTTCTACAGGGTTCAGAAGCTGAGGAAGTATTGCCACCTTTTGTCAGCCCCCATGTATTTCCTGGTATTACTTTACTTTTATCTGAATGACTTCGTTTCCTAAAGCTTCTGGGTCACTAAATAATTTTGAGGTCTGTAACTGTCATGCTTTTGCCTTGAAATATCATCATTGATAGTGAAGCTATCACAGTGATATGTCATGCTGATGCCATATCTTGTGTAATAAATGTGTTATAAAAAGCATGTTGGCTAAGGAGTCAGTAAACACTGTAGTTTATTTCTTATACACTTGGTAAATTTGGGATTTTTAAAATACAGGTTTAGGACTTTTATATATTTTGTTAATTAGAATAGAAAGTTAAATGTGACAAAGACAAGGATTTAAATAGAAATAAACATTAAAATATTAAAACTGTCAAAAATATCAAAAGAGAGGAAAGGGACTCTTGGTTTCTCATTGGGATACTTGCATAGCTATAACGAAGCATGTATGTAAGTCTTTGCAGAATCAGTAATTGACAGTGAAACAAAAGAGATTAATGAGGTGACCACAAGAAAAATCAATGAGCCTTGGCCAATTCTCCTTTCTTCCCACTCCCCTTTTCTACTTAATATGCAGATTTTCAAGTTAGGAAACTACCTGATAAAGTTCCTTAAAGTTTTGAGGATAAAAGTTATAAATGATTCAATAATAACATTATTAATATAGTGTGTAACAGGAACAGTTTCTTGCTCTGATCAGGAGATATATATGTTTTTCTTTCCCCCAGTATCTTATTCTTTGATCATTTAGGACCTGATCTGGGCTGTACAGAAGTTATTGGGGATCTTTTTTTAATGCTATCATTAAGAAACATAACTAGATTTCTTGTAAATAATATTTCCATATCTGAAAACAACTCCAGCCTAATTCTAGGGGGAGAGCTCAGCAAAGCTAGCAAACACATGATGTTTACCTTGTTCTGTACACAGGGTGCATCTGCACAAGAATATTAATGTGATGCAATAAACTCTGGCACAGTTTGTGCTGGAGTTTATTGCTGCCAGGTGCAACGTTTACATGTGCACCCGGGATCACAGCGTATTGAGCTGGTTTGCATTAGCCCTGGCTGGCAGAAGGTGTCACGGGTCAGTCTGCGAGTCTGGGGGCTGCTTTGACCTAGCTCAACGTGCTGTCGAGGGGCAGCCCCTGCATTGAAGGACTCTTGTGCCCCGTGAACATCTACATGTGTGTTGTGGTGGGGTAAAACCACCATAGGATAGTACTCGTGTTTGGCAGTACTAACCTGCAGCAGAGTTCATTAATTTACTCCAGCCTAATAGCTCCGCACGTGTGGACCAGCGGAGATAATGAGTCAACTTCACAGTAAGCGGCTTGTGTAGATGCACCCACAGTCTGATAGAGGATGTGTGCAAGTGATACTGATACTAAATCTGGTGTGTGTGTGTGTGTGTGTGTGTTAGAATTATGGGAAGGTGACCATTCTAGATACTAAGGAAATTTGACATGAGTGACAGCCCTGGTGACATGACTGGCAGCACCAGTCACTTACCTGAACCTTTAGCTGGACTGATCAATTCCAGGCAAGATGTGCTTTAGGGTTCAGTGAAAGTATGCTTGATGTAGCTAAGGTACTTTTTAAAGACTGAGTAAGGTGTAGTTTGCTATCATGTGGGTTCTCATTTTGTATGTATGCATATCAGCAATTGGGAAGTTTACAGGAGAAACAGAAGGAAAAAAGTTTGTTGCTCTGAAGCTCTATAGATTTTTTTCCCCTAACTGATTCATTTTGGCTATGGTCTCTTTCCTTTGCTGCATTGTAGATGCGTAGGGGGTGCACGTGGGAGCACATGCATCCCCTGAGATTGGTGGTGCACCTCTGGTGAAAAGTGCTGCTCACGCTACTGGCAGTGCCTGTGGGTGGTCCCCGATAGCCACTGGCCCACCGACCACTGGTTGGTGCTTGTCCCCCTCACCACCCCTCTGCACTCTTGGGGCTCCTCTGCACTCTCAGGGCTCCTCAC
>NW_017728993.1:74029841-74032855 GCF_001723915.1 Gavialis gangeticus
CTTTGCTGCATTGTAGATGCGTAGGGGGTGCACGTGGGAGCACATGCATCCCCTGAGATTGGTGGTGCACCTCTGGTGAAAAGTGCTGCTCACGCTACTGGCAGTGCCTGTGGGTGGTCCCCGATAGCCACTGGCCCACCGACCACTGGTTGGTGCTTGTCCCCCACACTTCCCCTCTGCTGTCACCACTCCTGTGGCTGCCTGCAGGATCTTCCCGCTCACCTCCACCATGCCTCTGCTGTTGACACTGCTGTGGCTGGCCGCCATGCCCCCCCACAGCTTCCGGGGGCACGTGGTATTCATGCTTTGCTGGGTATCACTTTGTACAGCTCTAGTTTAATAGGACATTGCCATAATGATGTACTTCCCTTGTGATTTGGAAAAGGTACAGCCATGGCAAGCATACATTCTTTGTGGATCTTAGAAACTGTATCTGGCCTTTGGAGCCAGGAGTTGTGCATAGATTTTTGTCACCCTAGGCAAACAAAATTTTGCTGCCCTCCCTCGTAACATACCTGGGACTTGGCGTGGGCAGGCAACAGACAGACTCCCAGAACAGTGTCTTGGAAGTGCCAGAGCTGCCTTGTCTGCTTCAGGACATTCCCAGGTTCCTAAGGCAGTTCCTAGTGGTCATTTGCACGATTTGGACGCACCATTTTTGCTGCCCCCTTCAATTTGCTGTTGTAGATGACTGCCTGTGCTGCCAGTTATACCGGCCCTGCTTGGAGCTATTAGTTTGAATAAGAGCAGCTCTCCAACTATGAGGTTTTAAATCTCCTTCAAGAATTCCAATTTTCCTTTTCCTTACATGTTTATAAAATAAAATATTAAATTTTTTGAAGAAGGGTGTAAGATTGTCCAATACTATAGAAATAAATACTATAAAAGCTGTAATTTTGGATCTTCTTGTTGTAAGTCTACTATGAATATATACAATCTAAAGGACAAAGTTTGATTTTTGGAAGCATTGAGTATAATGTAAAAGTGGATAGCACTAGACTACTTCTACTGCTACAAAAGCCCTTGCAGGCAATTCAGAAAAGAAAAAAAGCACAATTATATTATGTTTCGTCAAATGCTTCTTTGCATAAAATTAATGGAATGCTTTCTAAAGATGTGTAAGAAGGATAGGGCAAGTTCAGGGGAGAGATGACATTATAATATTGGTTATATGTAATTGTTTCTATTTAATTCCTTGTAATGTGTTTTATGAATCCTTGCTTAATCTCAGTTCAAACAAACTATTTCTAGAAGGTAAGCACTTGCTTCTCTGATTCATACATTTTTTTAAATTCTCTCAGTCCTTTCATATCAGTAAAAATAATGTTCAAACTTTTAAAAAGCAAATCTGCTTTTTCAGACTGCTAATATTTTTATTTCATAGGGTCAAGTAAGCTGAATCAACAAAAAGGTAAGTGGTAAAATATTTTCTTTATATTGTCTTAGGTTTTATAAGCCATCAGAGTTAAAACATCTTTAGTTAAAGTTTCTATAGTTAGTTCTGTGGCAGGTTGCCCTCAGGGTGCCGTGACCTCCCCTAACGCCCTTGCCTACCGTGCCAAGTCTGGTTCCTGAACGCACCCTCTGTCTCACCCGCCACGTCTTTGATCTAATATTGTATCAATGGGAGGCTGCCTTCCATACTTCCTTGGCACGGGGCCAGTCCTACTAAACCCGCACTACCGGGACTACTCCCTATACTGGCCCTTGCCGGCCTGTCTCCCAACTGTTCCAAGTAGCCGCCGTCCCTTTGGGCCTTCTCTCAATGTATGCCCGCTCCTAGGGCCTTCTCGCTATGTGCGCGCCCTCCTGGGGCCTTCTCCTAATGTATGCCTGCTCTTGGGCCTGGACCAGCACTTCCCGCGCCCCTGGCCCGCACTCGGGCCTGTGCCTGCGCTCTCCATGCTCCTTGCCCACTCTCAGGCCTGTATTCACGCTTCCCTTGCTTCTCACTCGACTCGGGCCTAGGCCCGCGCTTCCCGCATGCCTTTGCCCGCACTGGGGCTATACTCGTGTTTCCCACGTCTGGGGCCAGGTAAGGCTGAGGCCGCCTGAGCCCCAAGCCCCTGCTAGGGTTCTATGCCCAACTCGGACCTAGTCTCGCGCTTCTCACGTTCGGGGCTCAGGTGGCCTCAGCCTTACCTGGCCCCAGACCCCTTCTAGGGTCATATGCCCGACTCAGGCTTCTCCCAGTTGGGGCTCAGGCGGCCTTAGCTTTACCTGGCCCCCAGACCAGCCTTCTTGGGCCTATGCCCTACTGGGGCCTACTCACACTTCTCGCGCCCTCATGCTTCTCGCGCCCACGCCCACTGGGCCTACAGTGCTTCTCGCACCCTCGCGCTTCTTGTGCCGCACTTCTTGCGCCCATGCCCACTGGCCCTTCAGTGCTTCTCGCACCCTCACGCTTCTCGCGTCCTCGCCACTGGGTCTACAGTGCTTCTCACACCGCCGCGCTTCTCACACCGCATTTCTTGTGCTCTCGCCCACTGGACCTCTTGCCTGTGCTCGCGTAGCCTGCACCGGAGTCTCTTCCCCGGGCCCGCATAGCCCACACCAGGCTCCTACTCACACTTCTTGCGCCAACTACAGCGCCCTCCCTGGCGCTCAGAGCACCCCCACCTTACTGGGGGCTCCTATTGAGGCCTCCTCCACCCCTACAGCCTCACCTGGTCCTCCGGTTTTATATAAACAAACACAAGCCATAAGCCAACCGGCTGTAACGCTAAACACAAAGCCCCTCAGCTACAACTTAGGTTCCCCACCAACCTGGCTAACCTCCGTATCCCTGCCAGGGTTCTCTCCCCCTGCGTCCGCATGCATAATGCACAGCATGGCCCTGCCTTTTCTTGCAGAACTGCTTCTTCTTAGGCTGCCAGAAGGAAACTAACTCTGGCCTTGGCCTGCCCTGCTTATAAAGGCCAGACCCTGCCCCCTTCTGGTCAGCTGACCCACTTGGTTGCTTAAGCAACTCACACCTGTGCTGCCCTTGAGTGGCAGCTAAGCCCGTGCTACCA
>NW_017728993.1:74037855-74038689 GCF_001723915.1 Gavialis gangeticus
CTACCATTATCAGTAGCAGGTGTCTTAACATCCTGCTACACACCACCACCTAGTAGCAGGCACCCTAGTGCCCTGCTACAAGTTCTTTTGGAATTTTTTTAAGATGATAAAATATAATTTCAGAAAACTTCATGGAATTTTCATTAAATATAGGAGTTTGCTATACCAATTTAATATAACTTTATTTGGCCTACCTAAACCATTGGCTAGGAGATTAGTTTAACTGGGTTTGACTTGGATCTCACTATAAATCAGTTGCAACATGGAAATTTGTTTACCAGGAATTGGATCCTAAATAACAGCTAGCAATGAAATTAAAAAAGTCATGAACATAAACATGTCAGAAGCAGGTGGAGGTGGAATCAAATCTGCATTGACTAAGGGAAACATGAAAGGATGTGAGTTCCTCACTAAGAGACACTATTTTGGGAGATATGGGCAAGAAGAATACTTAGATGAGAGAGAATTGGTAGCTAACAGTTGCAGTGGGAGGACTCAAGGAGCTGATTAATTCAATGGTTCAGGACTTGGAAAAGAAGATAACAGTAGGGGGTATAACCTTAAAGAGAAGACATCAGAGAGAGGAATAGAGACATAGGAGAATGTGCTCTAAAGGAAGAAAACAGATTTAACACCTGTTTAACAGGACCCACAGGTTAGGGCTGTGCGAAGCTTTGGGTGCTGATTCAATTCGGAGGCAGCCAAATCTTTGAATCTGAATTGAATCAGGAGACCAATAAAAAGCTCTGAATTGATTTGGAGAGCTTCAGAGATTCGGGCAGTCCCTGCTTCCTGCTGCAGGGAGCTGGACCCAGACTCTGTGCTGGTAAGTAG
>NW_017728993.1:74038700-74039249 GCF_001723915.1 Gavialis gangeticus
GGGAGGGGACCATGTGGTGATCTCCACCAGGCCCCATCCCCAGCCTGCTCCCCCAGCTCCCCTGAGCACCCTTTGACCCCTGCCCACTTTTCCAGCCCCCAACCATGGCTGCCTCACCTGGCCCCAGCTCCCAGCTCTTAAAAAAAAAAAAAAGCCCCCACTCACAGGTTTCTGCCGGGGGGGGCATCCCCACTGCCCCCCCCCACTGCCCTATGCTACATGGGGCATGAGCTTTTCCATGAGGCACTAGCCTCAGGGCTTCTGAGGGCTCATGGCAGAGCGCTCCATGCAGCACAGGGTAGTGGGGGGCAGCGGGGATCACCCCTCAGCCTGACAGGAGTCGGTGAGTTCGGGGCTTATTTTTTGGTTGTTTTCTTTAAACATCATGAACATGCAGCTGCTGGCATGGCAAGTTTTTTTTAAAGAACCAGGAGCTGGGGCCAGGCAGGGCAGCCATGCAGTGGTGGGGATGGGGTGGGGCTGGGAGAGCAGGCGGGGGATGGGGCCTGTCTGATTTGGTGATTTGGCTGATTCAGCAGCAGTGTAGTC
>NW_017728993.1:74044249-74055597 GCF_001723915.1 Gavialis gangeticus
CAGGCAGGGCAGCCATGCAGTGGTGGGGATGGGGTGGGGCTGGGAGAGCAGGCGGGGGATGGGGCCTGTCTGATTTGGTGATTTGGCTGATTCAGCAGCAGTGTAGTCTCCGAATCAGATTTGGCCGAATTGATTCAGGACAGTGATTCGAATCACCAAATTGATTCACTGTCCCCCAGATGAGCTGAATCCGAATCTGAAGTGAATACTAGCTGCTTCTCACAGGCCTACCACAGGCTATCTGGACTATTTGTGCTGAATTACATGCCCAAGCTAGTGTTAGGCAATATCGTTCATGTTCCTTGCATAAAGTCAGAAGGACCTCAGAAGGACTTGAGGAACCTTCTGAATGATCTTTTTGCTTTCTGCATGCTTTGGCACAAATGGCAGACAGGGTTTTTTGGGTAGATGTGGTATCTTTTATTACTTACTGGCACAAGTGTACTTTTACCTCTAAGGAGGCAGGTACCTGACCACCCATGAGCTCACCCTCTGTGAAAATGACTAGTAATGAAGCACAGGGTGATTAATTTATGGGAGAATGAATTCTCATCTACTGAGAAACTCCACAAAGCATTGTGCCCGCATATTGTGGTGCAGGGATTTAAGATTGCAACTCCTTTTGGCAGGGCCAGAGGAGATATGAAATTTTTACAGAGAGTTTCTACTTTAACATGTCAATCAAACAATTAATGTCTCAGTTTAAATTTTCCTCCTTACCCTTCACATACCCCGTTGAGATGAATTTTGAATATTGAAATTCTCAGAACTACTGTTTCATTCTGTCTCTGGATTCAGGAAACTCACAGAGCTGTTTGTGACTAGTGCACATTTGAAAGATTTTCACAACACACCAGAACCTTAATTTCTTTACAAGAAAAGTTTGGGTTTTTGTAAGAGAGTTCTGCAGCTGCCAACTGCAGCTTCTGAGACTTCAACATATTCCCTAGTCATGGGACAAAAGTTTGTGTGGCATAGTCTGAGTTTTTAGCTATCCTGAAGCTGACAGTAAAACAGTTGCAATTTTATTCAAAGAGGGCTTGACTAAGAATAGAGTTTTGGTTTCAATGGATGAGAATTGTGAATATAAGCAGACATATATTTATGGAAATACTGAATGATTCTCCAATATAAAGAGACAAGAGTGATATTAACCAGTTCCAATGTTGCCATTCCAAGTTTTCAAAGAAACAAGATTCCAGTATTCATTTTTTTTAATTATGTATTTGTGTGTATTGGGGCGGGGGATGGTGTTAAGTGCAGCTCTCGTGTATAAATAGATGTTTGGAAATTCCCTGATGATTGAAAGGTGCCTGCAAAACAGTTGTATACCTCCTTTGATTGCAGCTTGCATTCATCTAAAAAGCTGACAGTCTGACAGACTGCAGGTGTCTTTTTTTTTCTGGTGTCTTAAGATTAAAAAAAATGCCAGTGATTTAAATAAAACATCAGAGCCTAACTGCTCATTTAGATTCGCTCTTGAAAGGACCCCATATATGAATGCAATTCAAAGGTGAAGCAGTATGTTGTTATATGGTCCCCCATGTTGTTATATGAGGGGACAATCCCTCCATAGAGGATTGTCTCCAGATATTTGGATCTGCATGTGGGTAGGCCAGGCCAGGCTGAAAGTTTCAGAGCAGAAGTTCAGCACTTCAGAGAAGTCTAACCATAAGTTGAAAGAGGCTTATGCTGTTCTCTACCTCTGGAAATTTGCTAGAAAGGGGGCTCCAGAGAAAGTTTACCTACTACTGCCCAGAAATTGTAAGTCCTTCAGGGATAAAAGCAGTGCAAAATGTGGATCTATAGCTGGGGTAAAGACTGGGACTTCCTATGAATATTCCTTTGTTTCCAGCAAATCTTTGACTGCTGCGCCCATGTTTTTGATATCAACTCCTCTCTCTCTCTCTCTCTCTCTCTCTCTCTCGTTCACTCGATCTATTTTTTCCACCCACAGAGATTTCCTTTATCTCTTCCCTCATGTGTAAAACACTTGACAATATGTCTAAGAAAATTCAGTAGTTGCTTTTCCTATCTTCTGAATGCATGGTGGCCTCATAGAGAACATAGCCATTTGATTATTTTCTCACACTCTTAGCAGGCAAGCCAATCTGATCAGGTGGCTTAGCAGACAGATAAAATGAATTCCATTTGAAATCATGATAAATAAGCACTCCTATGAGTCAGTTGCAAAATAAGTGCTATTGCTGTTGGCTTTGATTAACTTAATGTCAGTATTTAAAATAACCACCAACTTCTTAAGTAGCAGTAAAGATTCTTTTGCCTTGGACATTTTTTGAAAACACTTTGGCATTGAAATAGGAGGACTGGAAATCATCAGCTTAATAAATCAAATGGAAAGTTTTGTTTTGTGTAAGAATGGCATTGTCTGTTGTCCTCTTCAATAATCTGGTTTGTAGGTGAATAACAATTTGTTACTTGACTCCCTGGTTTAGCATGGTAAGTAATTGGATTATTGTTAGAGAAAATTAAGGGTAGTTACCTTATTGTTCTTGTAATACAGACTTCATACCTGGGATAGTTTCAGGGAATTATATTTCTTGTGAAATGTTTTTTAATGGCATTTTACTCTTTTTGAAATGTGCAGGAACTGGTGAAGTAACTTTATATGTTTTTGCTATAGAATTGTATTATATAAAGAAAAAAAGGCATATAAATAAAATGAATTAAATCATTTTACAACCAGGTATAATGTATTCAGAATGGTCCCACGGTCACCTCTGTATGCTGTTTAGTTTCATAGTTTCTAGGGTCGGAAAGGACCTGAGTAGATCATCTAGTCCGACCCCCTGCCATGGCAGGAAAGAGTACTGGGGTCAAATGACCCCAGCAAGGTGTTCATCTGACCTCCTCTTAAAATCCCCCAGGGTAGGAGCCTGCACCACTTCTCTTGGAAGTTGGTTCCAGATCCTTTAGTGATTAAAATATACTTTACAGGACTTTTCAGTTTTCTTTTAAGTTGCCTTTTATATGCACCTACTCTAAAATATCCCGATTTGCTTGAACAAATGTTACTTTTATAGACTTATTTTTACTCTATACTAAAGGGAGATCGCTGATGGAAACAATGTATAAGATGCATTAATTGACAGTAAACCTTGAATAGCACATGACATTAAATTCTGATCAACACTTTATTTATTTCTTGATAATAAACTTAGAAAAATGTTGCTTTGAATCTAGAGCAGAGTTAACTGAGGTTTTCATAATGAGAGATGTTCTCTGCTTTGTTTTGTTTTTTTGCTTATTTACCTTTGTCTCTAAGTCTTATAATTCAGTCAATTCCAAGCCAGTGGATTTTGTTTCATGGAGCCCCACTGGAGAGCTCTGCAAGTTTAAAAGCATTTTATAAAAAGAAAACATTTTCTGTATTATGGTGCTAAATCATTTACTATTTTGGATGGATTTTTTGCACTTCATTGATGATTCTGAAGCTGATCTGAGATCAATATTGCATAATTACTGGGGATCTGTGTTTTCGATTCATCATGGAAAAAGGTGGATTTTCTAACTTTAAGGAGAAAAACCCAGATTTTCTCCTTTACATAGAACACTTGGGAAATGGCAGGTTTCCCCTTGCAGGCTGGCAGAGTTCCAGCCTGCAAGGGGCTGGGGGAGTGGGAGGAGGGTGATCAGTCAGGGGGCACCCCATGTATGTGTCCAGGCACACATGCACATGGCAGCCAGTCTGCCTGGAGAACAGTGCCTGCATCTCCCCACAGGTGAATCTTGACGGGGTGAGATTGTGGGCCCTCATAGTGAGGGACAAAGACAATTGGGCAGGGCTGGAGCTGCTGCCTAGCCAGGGCAGTGTGTAGGGCCCATGGCTGGGGTGGGAATATGCAGCCACAGGGCCTGAGCTGAGAGTGGGATGGAGTAATAGGTGGCTTGTCCAGGAGCAGCAACTGAGGGAGGGGCTGGTTCCCCACCACTGTGTGCACTCTTGGGGGGGCATGGGAAGCACATACTCCCCAGATTTGTGCATGGGGTGGGGACAGATGCAGGCTGGTATGCGGGCTGGTGATATGCAGTGGGCTCAGGGCTCCCCACCCTGCTGCCCTCCCCCTGGGGACTCTATGACCTAATGGGTGGGACCCAGCATGGTAAAGCAGAGCAGGGTAGGGAGGCTTGGTGCCACTGCTGGGAGCCCTGTGCCAATGTGGGGAGGTGCCCCCTGCCTGCCTGGCAGCAGCAGGGGTGGCAGCATGGAGTTGTGCCCTGTGTTGCTGCCAGGCAGGCAGGTGATGTCTCCCCATGGTGGCACAGGACTCCTGGCAGCAGAACCAAGCCTTCTGACCCTGCTCTGCCCTGCCACATCAGGTCTCACCCACTGGGCTGCAGAGGCACCTGTGGGGAGGGCATCAAGGTGGGGAGCCCCTAGTCCACATCTACCAGCCTGCATCCACCCATGGCATCCAATTCAGTTGTGCCGCCCATGGGAGATGGGGAGCCAGGCTCTGCACTCTGCTCTGCCATAGCAGCTGTCACATCCCACAGGTGGCAGCCAGGGCTTGGGTGCTGCTGGAGGGAGGGCAGAGGGCTGCAGACCTGGATCCCTGGCCCTGTAGCCCTGGAAGGTGGGGGACCCCCTCTGGCAGAGCTGAGGGGTGCATCTGGAGCTGTGTGTGGGGAGTGAGGGGCACCAGCAGGGCCAGGGGGGCTGTGGGTAGGGAGTGAGGGACACCAGAATGGGTGGGAGGGCTGTGGGTGGGAAGTGAGGGGCAATGGCATGGGCAGGGCACTGACATATCAGGGCTTCTCAGCACCACAAAGCTGTAGGGGGATAGACAGCGGCAGCTGGACCCATGTTCTGGTCAGTGAAGGGGGCAGGGGGAGGTCTCATTTTCCATGATAAAAAACCCAAAACCAAATGCCAAAGTTTATAATATTTATAATTTATTTTATTATAATGCTTGAGGTAGACTTCCAATTGCTTTAAAATTGTAAATATATCAGCACAACATTGTGTTCAACTAATACTTATATATAGAGTGGCATTTCATTTTAATTGCAGAAAAACATGGATTTGGGGTTTTTTTTTTTAATTAGAGCATTTACAATTTTAAAACAGAGAAAACCAGGATCCCTGATAATTACTACATCTTAACAAGAACTATAGGAACCAGATGTGACTTAGCATTATGTAAATAATGTGTGGCATTCTTTGTATAATGATAGAATCATGGAATCACAGGGCTGGAAGGGACCCTGAAGGATCATTGGGTCCAGCCCCCTGCATGAGCAGGAAAGACATCTGGAGTCAAACAACCCCAGCCATAAGTATGGGCATCTTTAATTTTGTCATAACCAGACTCACCCAAAGCATATACAAAGCAGTCTATTTACTGGGTATGGTAAACTTTCCTATTCATGGTAACTCTTTCCTGTAGAGCTGTAGTATAGATTGAGATCAAAACTGACTAATTAGAACCATAAATTTGCCACTTTCAATCCATATTCACTCCACTGTGTATCATAAGCCAAATGATTGAACAGTCTGAGTTGAAAAAGAAATACATTAAAGAGAGCTAGCAGCCCAGTTGAGAAATGGAGGTATTATTTTCCTCTAAATTCTCATTAAATCTCTTCTATTCGTCATGATTCGGTGTGAGTTTTGTACCTCATCTCTGATGAGGGTTTTGAATTATTTTGCAAACAACTGTACCACCATAAAGTAGTCATTATCAAGTAGTATTGCATCTAAGAACTGAGTATCTGTAACTGCCTTTGAAGTAGGTTTTATTGTTTTCTGCTCTTGTTGATGCAACAACAGATTTTGGATATAAGGCAAACTTTGATAATTGGATATTCACAGTTCAGTCTGAAATTTTGTTTTCAGATAACACATTCAGTATAATTTACTGAAATTTCTTTTGTTTTTTAAGCATCGTGTCCACTGTCTTCAATTATTCAAATAAAAATAGTGATTATATATTTATGATTATGTAAGTTGCCTTCAAACACAGATCTCAGATTTCCTTTTTTTCCTAAGGCAAAAGATGTTAAGTACAAATTTAATATGAAATTAAATCGATGTATCAAACTGTTTTTACTTGGTGGTTGCTTACATTACTGAATTTCTGGCACCAATAAAAAGTCATTTTTAAAGTTTCCTTTTCACTATAAGGTTGGTATTTTTAAAATCGGGGCTGAGAATCTCCAATAAACTCTTCACATTTGCCAATGATAGAGGAAAAGTTTCAGTGCAGGGCATTCAAATAACTCATTCTACATCTCAGAATATTTTATTGATCTATTATTTCAAATTTCAGCTCAAAATTTCTACTAATGAAAACTATTAATACATGTGAAAAATGGCAAAGAAGCTTAATTGTAATGCAGGTCTTAATTTTATAATTTCTCCCTTTGTTACCAACTTTTCAGAATACAATATGTTTGTGAATCTTAACTGGCCAGATATTAGTCTTTTAACAATCTTTAATCATTGATATGTTATGCTACTGATTATAAAACCTGAAAGTTATTTTATTTGAAAAACTGCAAAGAGACTTTCTAGTTACTGCTTGTTGCTAGGTATTCACAGCATTACTTTTTCTGCATATTTTTAATAAAAAGTCTCCTTTCAGTTATTAAAACACTCTAATACAATCTGCACTGATCACTTTTGAACTTTTACAGTTTGTTACTTGCATTACTCCCTAGTGACATTATATATGTAGATTGTTCTCCAACTATATACAAAACTGAATAATAATAATAATAAAAGCTAATAACTTTCCTCAAATGCATCATAGAAAAAAGGCAAAACAATTTAAAACCTTTACTATAATGAAAAATTATATCAAGCTTTAATATTTGTTTGCTTATGCTTCAGTAATTACATTCATTAAAGTTTTAATTTCCAGAGATATTGCCTAGATAAAATTAAGTAAACATTTCTTGTTAGTATCTGTTTAGATGCAGAAAATGATTCGCCATTTTCCCCTCATTTATGAATCTACATTAAATTATAATTAACTTTCTTGTGCAAAGTGTAAAAAGCACAGTATAGTCAGAATAAGATAATGAATGGTACACAAACACATACACCCATATATGTAGGTATATATATTATATATGCATATATATGTATATGTATGTGTATATATATATTTATATGGGGGGGAAGAGATAGATATATAGAAATATAGAATCTTAGAAAATTAGGGTTGAAAGGGACCTCTGCATATATATATATATATATGCAGAGTGGCAGAGTGAAGTGAATAGTAGTTATTTGAAAAGAAATATCATATGTGGAATCAGTTAAGAATTTTAAATTTTTAAAGAATGTACATTTTTCTAAATATAAGAATTCCTTGCTGTTCTGCTTATAGTATGAAAAATAAGTTAAACTTTTATTTTTTTGTTTAACAACATTCAGTGAAGCATCTAGCTTATTAAATTTGTGATAACAGTATTAGTTACTTTAATGTATTAGAACAAATATTGGAGAAACTCTCCAGTGACAATAAAATATCTTTTTTCCAAAAACAAATACAGTAGTTACCCTGCATTTTACTTTACATAGGGCATGTCTACATGTGTATTTATACATGCCTAAAGTTAATGTGCCTTTGCTTAAAGTGATTTAGGCATGCATCTACATGTGGACATAATAATGCACATTAAGCCTCATCAAATTTAGGTGTGAATAGCTAAGTCTCATGTGCTAATGTGCATTAATTCAGTGTCTATCCATTGACACACACTGTGTTAATAAGTATTAGCATGTCTACATGTTTGCTAATGTGACAGCTATTCACGCACAAATTTGATATTTGCTTTATGTAGGTATAAAATTTAGGCTTGAATAGCCTAAAATCACCAATTTAAGGGTACATTCAAGGTGTACACATGTATACACGCACCCTTAATGTGCCTTAAATAGGACTAATGCTCATTAAATGTGTACATGTAGACAGACCCATAGTGTAGTACTTTACATTTTCAAAGAGCTGTACAGATTTACTAATTAACCACTGCAATACACCTGTGAGGCAGGTACCCAAGTATGATCTTAGGTTAGAAATGTGATACATGAGACAGATTAGGCTAGAAACATATCTAATATATAATACAAAATCAGTAGTGATATGCAGATTTGCAACACCTGGTATCTACAGTGTAAGGGTATGTACAAGTTTTCAAATCAGCAGTTTGAAATGTAGCAAATTTTCAGGCATTTGTACAGCTTTTGTCTGATTGGATTTCAAGTGTGCAAAGAGCTGTCTCAGTGCTCTGCAGACAACCTGCACTGCTGAAAGCACTAATTCAGGAGGACTGAAAGCATGCATCCCAGCATGCTTTACAGGCTCCTCTATAAACAGATAACAGTATTCCAGTCAGCGACAAGAGATAAGCAGTTAAGGCTGGTTGGCTGGTGGTCCCAGTTGCTAATACTACCCCCACCCCACCTTCACTCCCTCATAGCTGTCATGCTATCTTTTGAGGGTGGGGCTCTGGCTGTGGTGCAGGGGTTTGCCTGTGAGCAGATGGGGCTGCAGTCCAGCCATCATTTTCACAGCTGTGACTCTGGCCATCGTGGTGGCAATGTAAGGACATGGCTAGGCATCCAGAGCAAAGCAGAAGGAGACTTTTGGTTTGCGATCATGAACATGCAGTTGCTGGCAGCAGCTGGGTTTTTTCCCCCTCCCCGAATTGGTACCTGTAGCAGTTGCTCCTATCACTTCTCCCTTATTTATGTCACTGCATAGTGGGGGGTAGCGGGTGGGGACGCTTTGCCCGCAGACAGCCTGGGCTGCACCTCCACCACCACAGCCACAATTTGGGCTCTCACCATGATGGTGGGGTGCTGGGTTCCAGGTGGTGCTACCGGGGCTCTGGCACCAGAAAGCCCCACTGCCGTGGCCAGAGTTCAAGTCTTTCAAATCCTGAAGGGGGCAGCCTGTCAGTACCCTGTACCCACATCCCATGCATGGAGCTACAGGCACAGGGCTATGAAGTGCTGCATAGAACTATGGGCCTCTGAGATCTCTGAACTACTGTGCTCCAGGAATGGTAAGGCAGGGACAGGCAGTGTCCTTGTGGAGGTCATGGGGAGAGGAGGGTCAAGAGGCTTCAAGGACTATGGGGACAGGCCAGTCAGTGTCTGTGCAGGGGTTGGTCAACTTTAGCTCAGGGTGATAGCTGCACAGCTCCGGGGCTGTAGAGAGGGACTGGACTTTCCTGTTTCTTCTGTTGTCAGGGGGCAGGGTTTGCTGTGACATGGAGTGCAGCCCAAGTCACAGCATGTTTCCCTGGACAGACACTGGGGCAGGAAGAAATAATAGCATCTGTATTCAAGTGGAAATGTTTATAAGCATCCCTTCAGTTGGGTAAACTGCAATTCAAGGTTAATTCATCTTATCTGATGCAGGAGAGATTTCCACTGCTTCAGCCACTTTTCATTTGGTTGAAGCCCCATGAATGCTTGTACACTGAGCATTTCAGGCAGTGAAAGTGTGATTCCACTGGTTGAAATGTAATGCTTGTATGTAATGCCAAGCAACTTGTTACATGTTACACTGTGAACTACACAAATGTTGATTGGCTTAGTACTATCTTGCAGTCACACCTTCAATTTGAGTGGCACATCTTGGGGAGTGGCCATACCTTAATGAAACAGGACCTGGGTTATGCACATCAAGAGATAATGCTGCCCTGGAGTGGCATAACTTTGAGCTGTGTAATAATTGCTGTAAGCAACTTAAAGGTGTTAATGTGTGGACAATACAGGGTAAGAGCTCCAGAAGGCAACCAAAAAGTTAACATGTAACAAGGCCCTTACTGGTACCTTAATTACTTTAATTGGGCTACAGAGAATCTGTCTTTTTAACTGTAGGTCTAAAGTTGCAGTGACTACATTTTTTGACATATATTCAATTCATTAATAATTATAAACAATAAAATATTATTTTTAGACAGACAGCATCTCCTCTGTCCATTATATATCTGAAATGTTTCTGGAACTGCCACTTAGGCAGGAAACAGATGTAGCATTTTTCCCAGGATTGTGTCTGTGTATGTCTCAGAACAGAAATATCCCAAGATTGGCATTTACATACATTACCTTTCTAATGGGTTAGGTATGAGGGACCCCCCCCACACTCCCTCATATGGTGCAGAGTGAGCAGCTGAACGCACTATCACTTATTTTGTCAGTAATTCAATGATGCACAATGATCTGGGAGTAACCATTCAGATGCACATTGTGGTGTCCTGTGATAAACTGCTAGTGCTTCTTACCCTGTGAATTTTTGGGGGATTATCCTGGGATAACAGATGTGAATGTCTGAATGCTTGTACTTTGTCCCGGGACAAAATGGTTTATCACAGGATAAATGCTTTAGAGAAACACTGGTGCTTACACTTTTATCTGCTTTTTCTTCAGCCTGCATAGTAATGAGAGACATTTCAAACTTTTGCAAACTGACACTCAATTTTGGCGGGATTTTCTTTCAGATGTGTTCTATATGGGGGAGGGGGGAATTGCTTCATTTTTGGCTTAGTGTATACCACCTGACATTAAATGATATTTTTTAACATGAACAAGAGTCAGGTTTATTTAAAAGAAAAATTGTGGTACTTATAACTTCCTGAGCACTCAGCTGTAACTGAATTTGCTCAGCCTTCTGGAAACATTTCTAGGATGTTGAGAGGCTTGTCATGACCATAGTATGCCTACTTTCATTCTTTATCCCCTCATTTGCATAGAGACTTCTGAGTGATCCTTGCAGAAAGATACAATGGTAGTCAAACTGTTCACTGTGAATGGAAAAGTTAGTATTTATTTCAAAGTTAGGACACTGCTAATATGTTTTCAGGCTTTCTACTCTTCTATGGCTCTGATGTTGCAAAATGTATATTCTTAATAGTGTGAAAGCAACAGGTCATGTAAATAAAATTAACTGAGTGTATTAATGTTTGAAGATGGATATCTTGCATCAGAAGCTTAATAGTCTATCACCAGAGACAGAGGTGAAATGACTGCCAATGGCATTCATAGATTCATAGATTAAGGGTCGGAAGGGACCTAGTAGATCTTCTAGCCCGACCCCCCACCAGGGCGGGAGAACAACAAAAAACCCCAAAAAGAGAAATGGGACTCAAACGAGTTCAGCCAGGTAGGCATCCAGCCTCTTCTTAAAGACCCCCAGGGTAGGGGCCAGCACCACTTCCCTTGGAAGTTGGTTCCAGCTCCTAGCCGCCCTAACCGTGAAGTAGTTTTTGCGGATGTCCAATCTATACCTCCTCTCCATCAGCTTGTGCCCATTACTCCTTGTTATGCCAGCGGGCGCTAGGGGAAACAGCGTCTCCCCCAAACC
>NW_017728993.1:74056138-74057586 GCF_001723915.1 Gavialis gangeticus
CCCCTTCTTGAAGATGGGGACCACATTTGCTACCTTCCAATCATCTGGCACCTGGCCCAAGCACCACGATCGCTCATAGAGCCGTGCCAGGGGCCCCGCAATAACCCCAGCTAGCTCCCTCAACACCCTGGGGTGGAGATCATCCGGACCCGCTGACTTGAACGCGTCCAGCCCCTCCAGAAGCTCTCTAACCCGGTCCTCCCCAACCTGAGGTCTGAAGGCAATCCCCTCGAGATTAATAGATGGTAAAGCTGGAAGGGACCTCAGAAGATTGTTGAGTCCAGTCCCCTGCATCAGACAACAGAGACAGCTGGGGTCAGCATCACACTGCCAGCTCATAGTCATACAGTGGTCTATTATTACCTCCAAGTCCCTTTCGTTCGTGGTGTTGGTCAGTTTGGTGCCACCAAGCCTGTAGGTGTGATTTTCAATATACCTTTCTTATTTTGGGGTTAACAAAAAGGATTGGACTAAAAAGGCCTTTCTCCCATTCCACAGCAGGGATAATATTCATATATAGGTGTATAACTGAAGCATATGATACTGTGCTGCCACAGAGGAGGAGAAAGTGGGGCACAACCCCAGAATTGTCATGAAGGGGCATTAGCACATCCCCTAAGATCTGCTGAGTTTGGAGACAGAACCCCATGTTCCTTCTTCATACTAATTATTCAATTTGTCCAGATCCAATTTAGACTTTAAAATGAAACGTTGTAGCATAGAGGAGGTTTATTACCCCTACCTACCTTTACAAGATTCTTGAACATTCCTTTAAAGCAGGGGTGGGAAATTATTTCAGTTAGAGGGCTGCTTAATGGGTCTTGGTGAGCTGTGGAGGGCCACACAGGTATTCTCACCCTTTGCTGGTTGCTCTGCCCTCTGGTCATCATATTGGGACCAGAAGTCCTGCCTCCTGACCTTTGCCACCAGTAGTCACTCCCCTTGCTCCTTGAAAATACTTCTTTTGGGTGGGGAGGGTTGCCATCTTGGAACCAGAATAAAAAAAATCATACACTAAAAGTCAAATGCATGCTATAACATATTTTAATTTTAGTATAAAAAATATTTGTCATGATTTGTGTTTACATATTGTATAGAGAGGGGATTGCTTAATAATTAAAAAAATAAAGTCTTACTCTTGTATATTGTATGTGGAGGGTGTGGGTATAGTTGGGGCGGGGGATGTATATGATAGGTGTTGGGTGTTTGTATGTGTGGTGGAATGTGAGAGGTTTTTGAGGGGTGTGGCTGTGTGGTGGGGCATAGGGTATGTTGCGGGAGTGTATATGTAGGGGGTTGTGGGGGAAGAGTGTGGGTGTGTGGGATTTGTGGCGTGTGAGGGTGGTTGGGGAGGTGTGGGGATCCCCCACACTCTCCCCCACATGGTGCACAGCCTTCAAGGCCAGTAGCAAGCAGGGGCACTTGGAATGGTTGTGCCCAGCACAGGT
>NW_017728993.1:74062586-74069748 GCF_001723915.1 Gavialis gangeticus
ACTTCTTCTGACAGAACTGTGTGGTGGGGCATAGGGTATGTTGCGGGAGTGTATATGTAGGGGGTTGTGGGGGAAGAGTGTGGGTGTGTGGGATTTGTGGCGTGTGAGGGTGGTTGGGGAGGTGTGGGGATCCCCCACACTCTCCCCCACATGGTGCACAGCCTTCAAGGCCAGTAGCAAGCAGGGGCACTTGGAATGGTTGTGCCCAGCACAGGTGCTGGTGCCTGGCAGCCCATTGCTCCAGCCAGAGCTGTGCATGGGGGTGATCACGTACAGCATGCCTGGCCCACCTCTATTGCAGGGGCTCCATGCAGCCTGTGTGCAGCTCCTGCATTTGCATGGCAACAGGGGAAGCCCTGCGTTTCAGTCGACTGCCTTCCCCACCCCCAGCTGCACAAGTCTTGGGACTCCGCAGGGAAGCAGGGGCCAGGGCTCCCCTCCATTTCCAGTGGAGTCCTGGTACCTGTGCAGCAGGGGGCAGGAAAGGCAGCTGGTTCCACCATGGGCCTGGATAGAGGCAGGCTAGGTAGGCTGCACTCCTGGCCCCTACGTGTAGCACTGTCCAGACCTGTGCACTGCTTGGTACCAGTATCTGCACTGGGCAAGAGCAGTCCAAAGGCCCCTGCCTGCTTCTGCTTCCAGCAATGGGGGCTGCATGCCATGTGTTAGAGTGCCTGGTGGGTGCCCACATCCCCCCACCCTCCCTCACACCCACACCCTGGCCAGCTGAGCTCTGTGCTTCCACTTCCCTCCTGGGTAAGAGCTCTATACTGATGCCAGTTCCAGGCCCATGCTCCCTGCTCCTGCCCAGCTACAGCTGTCCCTGTTCTCACCCTGCCACTTCCCTACCTGCTGCCTACCTGACCAGGATTTCAGGGAAGCCAAGCATGTTCCCTTGGGGTGGCTGCAGCAGTGGCAGCAGCAGCCCTGCCTGGAAGCGGCTGATGGCTGGGCCAGGCTCTTCTGCCCACAAGAGTGGGAGCAAGGCACAATAAGGTATATTGGGTGCATATACGTGGGCCCTGATTCCCACCCTCGCAGGCAGAAGGGGTGGGTGGGATGCAATTCAATGGTGGGTGCCCATAGGCCAGATGAAAGTGCCTGGTGGGCCAGATCTGGCTTGCTGACCGTATTTTGACTGCCCCTATTTTAAAATCAAGTTAGTGCAGGTCACTAGTCTTCAGGTGGAAGTGAGAGGTATGGAAATTGTTTAATATGTTGAATATATTTAAATATAAAACTTCCTCAGGCTTCTTTGAAAAGAGTTTTGATTTTAATTCATGGGGCTTCCAGGCTGGTAGGAGATTCTAACAGAGACATCTAAATCGTAACAAGACTAACAAGAAAAACTAAAAAGAAAAACTCAAAATTCTGAAACCAAGCTCAGAAATTTTAACATACTTATCTGTTATTAAATGTATCTTCATTTTTATGTATTACATGCTATAACAGGATGCTCTGACACAGGATTAATTATCTGGTTGGACCCCTGGGTCTTGGCAGGTGGGGGTTGCACATGGAGGTTGAGCTGGGGTCATCAAGGAGAAACACCTGGTGGAGAACTGTGACACCAAGTCCCTGGAGTCATATGTTCCCAAGAATGAACTCTATTTTTCCGGAGAGCTTCTGGAAAAAAGAAAATGCAGGGTTGGACTCTTGGGTTCCCTGGAGGGGGCAGTCCACAGCTCCAAGTAGGAAAGGGCTGCAAAGATCCACGTGGAGATATAGAACAGCACATCAGTGAGTGTGGTGAGCCAAGGACCACAGTATTTTTTTTTTTCTTGTTTTGTTTATTATTAAGTATCTTAACTAAAAAGGTCCAGGGTGGACCTCTGCATCTGAGTAATCACTTCTCTGTCAAAGTTCCTGACTTGAGGAACCTATGATTATTTGATTTATACCAGATCCTGCTCCTTTGTGTGCATTCATAAACTGACAAAACATGATTAGTAATTGATTTCCCTCAAATCATGCTGCTTATCCCTATGAATTCATGAATCAGTGGACCTTTGAATATTAAGTGACTAGGTGATGAACTTTGGGAGATGATACCCATCAGAAGATTAATGGATTTACTGGATTGCCTTGATTTCTCAGTTTGAAGTGTAAGGTAATAGATGCTCCGTTATAAGTAGGCTGATGTTGTAGCTGAACTTAATTGATGGAAGAATGAATTGTGGGCCTCTACGGATGACAAGATCCAGATGCAGATAATTGATCAATTGAGGGATTTTATGGTCCTTTTGTTAGATTAAAGTCTTGATTTAAGTTGATTTCATTAAGGATTGAAGGGATGTGAGAAACTGGACTAGAAGATCAAAAGCTGGGAAACAAATTGGTAGCTGTGCATTATATAATGCAATCAGCCCAATGGCACCTGGAGAGGAAACAGACAGTGTAAGGGGGGTGGGGGGGGAGGAGCCCTGTGAAATAACCCCTCTGGTTTGAAGGTATTCCACTGTCCTCCGTATTATATTCACCCTCCCTTTTTCTGTATATATAAGAAGCTGTGGCAGGCAAGATTGGAGGAGAGGGTATGAATTAGACCTTTGTACCAGAGAAACAAATATAATCAGATCAGAATTTTAAGCTGAGTAGAGTAATGTTTGGTTTGCTTGTTTGTTTGTTTTGAAATAGAAGTGTTTAACAATACTTGAGATTGTATCTGTTTTAGATTTTTATTTCTCCTGTTAATTGATTGACCTTTTTCTAGAGTTGCACAGGATGTTACATGATTATGTTATATAGGTATATAACGTTTAGTGAGGTATCAAAATTGTGCTTCTATACCACCCCAAGATGACCTCAAAAATTTACTCTGCTCCTTTAGGAACCCCTGCTTAACTGATGTACCTAGCTTTTATTTTTTTCGGTCCTTGCTAATGCCAGTGCTTTGATTTTTCAGTGTCTGTAGAGTCCTTAGTATTCTGATCTATGTCTATCAACAGCAATTTCCATATCTTTAACTTCCTACTGCTGAAATCAGTCTCCTGTGAACTTTTGAATTTCAATTGAGGTCATTGTGGCCTGGATCATATCCAATTTACTATGAATATCTGCTGAATACTTTTTACATCCTGACATAGTTTGATAAGCTGGCTGGGTCTTCAGGAAGTGAAGGTGTGTGGGTGCACGTATGTACATGTGTCATGGATCCACAGGCAGAAACACTCTAGAAAGTTATCTGGCTCCACTGCAGGTAGGTTGGGGGAAGGCTCTGTGAAATGTTCTGGAGGCAGTGATCATTACAGGATGACTAGAAAGGGGGTGCCCTGTGAGAAGAGGGGAGGACCCCAGTTGAGGAAGCTGGCTGTGATTGAGTAGAGGTTGATCCCAGGAGATTTTCACAAGATTTTTTGTGAGGGTTAGGTGGTAGTCTGAACATGGGGTAAGGATTTTGTCCATTTTGTTTTACCAAATACTGTTGGCAAATATTTGATTGCATTTTCTTTATTCTTTTTTTACCAGTTGTTCTTCCTGTTAATGAACTATTTTGTTTTTCTATTGCTTTACCAAAGTGCCTGTGGTAAATAATGATTTCTTGGCAAATTACTAACCTGGGCATATCCATTCAGTAAAGTGGGGGAACACATAAGCGTACACGAACCCAGAGTGGATCTTTGGGAGCACCTCAGTGTCTTAAGGTTTTGTCACAGTGTGTATGCATGTATGATTTGCTTGTCTGTGATTTGCAAAAACAGTCAAATATTTCAATTTTCTGTCTTATTCCTAGGCTAAGGGACCTCATCTATTCAAAATAATGAAGTACTTAACCCAGCTGTAAAAAGTGGACATGAATTGTACCCATGAATTCGTAAAACCAAATTCTTCCAAGACTGTTATATGTCATTATTAACACTTGATTGATCCCATTGTCTTTGATTGGACCACTTGTAGAGGAAGGTGCTGCTTATAGGAAACAAAATGATATGAATCTGACCAGAAGCCAACAGAATACACTGTGAAAGAACCATCTGGCATTTTGTTTTATATATGTATATGCCCCCTCCCCTTTCTCCTTGTAGAAATTGGAAAACATGCAATATAAATTTTAACAATTTCTTCTCTTCAAGAATATTCTACTGGACTTTTCATATCCTTCTGTAAGCCTAGTGCTTAAGTTCAGTCTTTGATTGAATTTCAAGCCAAAAGCACTTCACTTATTTTCAAAAGAGACCTAAGTGTAGAATGCTCAATATTATTTGATTACAGTTGTTACAAAATTGCCAGCACAGAAGCAATTAAACCTACTTATACATTAAACAACCCTTCTTTGTATTAAAAACATAAAGGTAAATGGCAAATCTCTTAACTCTTAAGCCAGTTTCTCAAGGATTAGACTCCTGCGGATAAGTCTACTAAATTATTTGAAGCATTTTCCCCACCATTTTAGGAATGAAATGCAGGGGAATTAGGCTTTTTATCTTCTATCAAGATCTTCTCAAACATAGAACTCCATCTTTCCTCCCATAGGCAGACTCATTCTCTGACCTAAGCAGATTTCACAGCTCACCATGATATTCAGGTGCTACAAAAAGATAAGGAACAAGAAACTGTCTGCTATATTGCTCCCCTATACTTTAACATATTTCCAAAAGCTTTAAGTTTTATAACTTTAAGTAATATTACAAATGCCAAATAGAATGATTTCAGAAATGAGTTCAGTGAAATTTTCCCCTCCTTTATCCCCTTTCTTTTGCTTTAAACATAGTGCATGAAAACTAGACATGGATACAGCCTATATAAACTTTAGATGATTTAAGCTGGGTAAGGGTTGCCATTAGTCGAGCCTTCATTTGCCCAGATTTCTATAAAACTGTTAATTTTTGTTGGGTTTTTTTTGTTTTTGTTTCATTTTCATGTAAGTACTTGTATCGTTTATGTGGCAGGTAAGCTCTTAGGGGAGAATGTATATGTGAGTTGCTTAGCTTGCTGGCTTTTGCCAGAGAATTTATTCCCTAAGGGACTCCTCAGACAGCCCCCTAAAGCAAATTCAGTCTTTTAAAATAAAATAAACAAAAATAAAACCCCTTTGTCCCTTTTCTAGACACTAGTGGAAGAGTCCTTTTGCTTTGGCCACAGACTAGCTTGGTCCCTCCTTCCACCTCCATTTTTGCTTAACTGTTTGTGAGCTTTAAAGCTCCCAGCAGGACACACTCTGCTTGCCTACATGCTCCAGAGCTGAGCCTTTCTAATAAGTCTGACTGTTCCCACTTAAAAGGGACAGACTCCCCTGTTGCAGGTTACATTTTTGTGTTGTGTTGTGTTGTGCCTAGCAAAGTGAGGCTTTGATCAGGAATTCAATGGATAAATAATAATGGCCTTAATTTTAATTTACTTAGGTATCTTAGATATTTTTCCTAATTACTCACAATCTTTTAATGTAGCTATCACCCTAAACTCACAATGCAAAGCAGAAAAATATAATTCCTGGTTTCACAAATGAGCTTAAAATCTTGAAACCATTAAAGAAATACTTGGAGTTAGGCATGAAGTGCCTTTGCAGAAACAGAACTAAAAATGTCTAAGGAACTTGATTAGTGAAAACTTTGTTTAGACATCTTCAGTTCTTCTTAGGTTTAGGATGCTTTCAGCTTAACAGAGCTGAGAAGCTTAGTACATTCATTTGCCTAAGTACCCTGGGATATGTCTCTAGTATGTGTGCTCATAACAGATTTAACATGGAGCTTTGTGTAAAACATAGCAGGCATAGCCACTTTCTGTCAAAAACTCAGGTGTTGGTATCCAGCTTTTTATAGGTCAGTGGTTTCAGTTACCCAGAAAGCAAGAAGATATGAATTCCCTACTCAGCCTGGCAGGTTCATATCTATATCTTTTACTACCTGTAACAGGCAGGCCTTCCTGCGGCTGGTTATATGTCGGCCTTCCCACGTGTTTCTGGGCTGACAGCTCATCTCTCTCATCTGCCGCACCTTGATGGAAAAATGATTAAGATGTTACTCAGGCAGGAGGCTGCCCATTTTAAACCCCAATGACTAGGGGTGATATCCCCAGCTCTGAACCTTGCCCTATACTGGGGCCCATGCCTTGTAGATGGCATCCCAGGCGGTTAAGCTCACCTATAACCCTTGTCCCTCTTGAGCTGTGGTCCCTTCTCTAGGACCTTTGGCTCCCCCTTAGGCCATGGCCCTGCCCTCAGGCCAGTCAGAATCCTAGAGCCTCTTGCTCTAGACATCCCCCATGGTGGGTCCCTGGCTCTTTTGACCCCTTTCGGGCCTTGGCTCCAACATAGACCAGTTCTAGGGTCCATCCAGTCAGGTCTGAGCAGCTTGCCTTCTCTCCCTCACAACTCCACTGGATCAAGTGAGCCTCAGACCTCTCAAAGGTTTTCCAGGGCTGGAATTTCCCCATACAGGACTGTGTGGGGGCTGGAGATTATCAGACATCCACTACCCACCTTTCACCAGGGAGGTTCATGGTCCTGGCAGTTCCTGGGGCTGTCACGGCACCAGCAGTCCCACCAGGCCTCCCTATCCCATCAGGGTGCAGTTTTAGGTCATGCCCAGAACTTGGAGCCTTCTCCATCCCCATAGCCTCAGCCCATATACCTCCAAGTTGTTCCTGGCCAAAGGAACTCAGTAGGGAGATGTTCTTCCCCTGCTGGCTGGTCTCAAACTGCACTTCTCAGCACAGAGAGCTAAGCATTAAATGGTTATCCTCATCAGGCACTTGCCATCTCCCTGACCTAGCCATTAAAGTGGCAGGCACCAACAGTGCCCTGCCACACTGCCTGATCAGATGCCCTAACCAGCTGGTTCTAGACTGCTCAGGGGAGGGAGGCACTGTCCAGTCCTCTTGTTGTAGCTTGTGTGACACTGTTTAGACAAAGAATTCAAGATTCACTGAGCCAGAGAGATGAAGAAAGTAACCTTTTTTCCAGATTATTTTTCTCTTGTAGTGGCCATTTTCACAGTGGAATAAAAATTTTGAACATCTATACACTGATGATTTCTCTTGGGGGGAAGCAGTGACTTAGGATGCCTTAGTCTGCAGCATTTTCCATTGGCTACTGTACACAGTGTTCCCTCTTAGTGTACTGGTGGGTGGCTATGAATCCTATTCTAAAGTGTCTAGTTTCCCTGGTGCATTACAAGCCTAGGCATATATGATGTGTACAAAAGTAAAACAGCACTGTAATTCA
>NW_017728993.1:74074748-74080926 GCF_001723915.1 Gavialis gangeticus
AGTGTACTGGTGGGTGGCTATGAATCCTATTCTAAAGTGTCTAGTTTCCCTGGTGCATTACAAGCCTAGGCATATATGATGTGTACAAAAGTAAAACAGCACTGTAATTCAGAGCCCCTTTAATAGCACTATAAAGTTTGCAGTGCTCTTAAACATGATAGAAGTGAAGTGTTTTGGAGTAGGAGGGGAGGGAAAGCTAGGAGGCAGAGGGCAGCCCCTTGGGGCTTCTCTACTGGTCAGAAATCTGACCAAGGTAGAGAAGTTATTTAAAGCACTGTAGGTTGTTAAAATGCTGTAAAATACAGTGCTTTAAATTTAATACCTCATTTAACAAAGGTTAATTTAAAGCACTGTACCCACCTTTAAAGTGTTGTAAAGTGCTTTAAATGGTGAAAAAAGCAGCTTCTGTATACATCCATACTTCAGGTCTGATGACTCCACTAAAACACCTTGTTTCCTAAAAGTCAGGTGTTACAAGATGACTACTGCGTATCTAAGTCTAACTGACTTGTCTAAGGCCACAGTAGACTTGAGCCTGGGGACCACACTAAGATTTCAATCACTGGACCATCCGTTTTCTTTCTGTGTCACTTTTATCTCACTATCAAGTTAAGCCTTCTGAGAGACACTAAGGATACTAAGAAAAAGGGGACTAACAAAACCATAGCAGTTGTTTATATTATTTTTAAAAGTTCTGAAATGTCCTTTTTAAAGATTTGTTTAACTCTAAATATTGTAATAAATATGCTTATGGTTTTGTTGCCCTGTGGGGTCAGGCCAACTCCCAGAATCTCAAAATTGCGCTGCTAGACAGGAGGGTGCAGTGTACAACTGCATATACACAAACACAGGAATCTGTTAGGTGCATACACACATAGCCAATTACCAGCCTAGGC
Organism: Gavialis gangeticus; assembly: GCF_001723915.1. Taxonomy (NCBI): domain Eukaryota; kingdom Metazoa; phylum Chordata; order Crocodylia; family Gavialidae; genus Gavialis; species Gavialis gangeticus. Next base: position 74,075,645 of record NW_017728993.1, read on the forward strand.
ATATGCACACCTGTCAACAGTTCAAACCCTTACATGCACTATATAGACCAAAAATTAGACCAGAATCAATTATCAATACCTGTACACCCAATACACACACAGAAATCACTAATTCGTATATCATGCATGCAGTGACATATATGTATATTAGTTAACATACATACTACTCGCCTACACATACATACAGGTGAGTTCCTAACTTGGGTGTTGTGATGTGTATGTATGTATGTGCTTGGTGTACTAGGGATACCTGGGGAAAGGTTAAGGTAAGAAAGTGGAAGTGTAGGGAGTGAAAGTTGCTGGGACCAGGATTAGAACTGGTAGACTAGGGAGAACTAGGCTGAAGAACTGAGGCTTGGGGGTTACTTTAGGTTAATTGACCTTAATTGATTAAAAGACAATGCCCAAAGCCTGCAGAACAGGGGAGTGATGCCAGAGAGAAGCTGGCACAGAGCCTGGGACCCAAGCCGGAGCTACAGGGGAGCCAAAAGGTAAGCGGGGAGAGGGAAACTGGGACAGAGGGTGCAGAGGAGCTAGAGAAGGTATGGAGGAAACTGGGGGCTGGCTCTGGGAGCCAGGGCTGCTGGAGAGAGACTGCTGGGGAGCTCAGGAAGCTACAGGTGGAGGGCCTGCCAGTGCTGGGAGCTGGAGTAGGGCTCCAGCTGCTGGAAAACCTGTGGGGCAGCCCAAAGGAGCTGCAGGGAAGTTGGTGGCAGGCCAGAGGACTGTGGGGGGAGAAGGGGCAGCTAGAGAGGGTGTAGGGGAAAGCTGGAGAACACAGAGGAAAGGCAGAAAGGGGCAGGAAAGGTTGGGAACAGAAGGTGGAGAGACAGATAGATAAGGAGCAGGGAGAGGCAGCGGGAGGCAGAAATGTGCAGGGCGAGAGGCTAAAAGTGGCAGGGAGAGCTTCAGAAAGACACGAGAAGGAGGCGGTGGACAGCAGAAATGGGGCCAGGAGGCTAGAAGTGGCAGAAATGGCAGGAAGGGCTGCAGAAAGATGCAGGAAGAAGGCAGTGGATGCCAAGAATGGGACTGAGAAATGGCAGAAAGCAACAGGGCCAAGAGGCTGCAGCAGGGGAACACAGAGGGGACAGAGAGGAACTGAGAGGTGGCAGGAATAGAGGGGAGGAAGCTGAGAGAGAGAGACAGAGACCGGAATTTAAGTTGGGGAAGGAACCAGGGCTCAGAAAAATACAACCCAGCTTGGGGTTACAAATGGCAGTGGTTTTATTGAACAGGGGAGATGGTGACACAGTATCTTATTGGTTCCTTTGTGCGCATGCGTACATGTACATGTACACACACACACACACACACACAACCCGGGGTTAAAGAGACTTGGTGCAGGGGCTGAAGTCTGGGAGGAGAGAGAGAGAGAGTCCAAATTGGAGGAGGAAATGTGCAGGTGATATCTACCTATTCCAGGCTGTAAGTTGGTCCTCAATGGCTAGTCAGGGTCTCCTTCAGCTCGGTGTTGTCCAGAGGGGGTCCCTGGCAGGGCCTCTGGGGTGGATAGGCAGCGTGACATGGAGCTGGTTTGGTTCAGATAGAAATGGCGTTCCCATTGGGTCTGTCTTCACTGCCCCTTTTTATAGGGGCAGACCTTGTGTAATCCTAGTGACAGGAGGCATGCCCAGGCAAGGGTCAGCCCCAGTGTACTGAGCATGTGTGCTCCAGGTAGGGACATGAAGTTTTGGGTGTCTGTAATGGTGGGGTACAATGGTAGAGTTGCTGGTTCTGCAGGGTCTTTTGTCTTTCAAATGCTAGGTTCTTGTCTCTGTTCCTGGGTGAGGTCTGTGGTTCCTGGATGAATGAATGTGAGGTGATAGCCCAGTCATTACAGGCCATTCAGTAGAGGCCTGCTTCCATTGTATTTCAATCATTCCCAATCACTCCCATTCATCTGGGAACCAATTTACATGGGAGGGTACATGAGTTGCACAGTTACAACTTAGGGGATACCTGGGCAGAGGACACAAGATGGAGACTTGACAGAGAAAATGGAAACTTGTCATGACTTTGGTTCACTTACAAATACAGGCCTAAACCATACAATATCCATGTAAAACAATAAAAGTTAATACAAAAATAATAATACAATATACAACAGTAAAAATCAATACAAACCTAACAAAACACTATTTACAATATAAAAAAAGGGTGCTTGTCATAAGGGAATATAAGAAATTAGCTTACCTAATACTACTAATAACTACTTGTAAGGGATAGAGAGGTCAGAAAGAAAGTTAGAAATGGTTAGGGGAGGGAAAGTATTTAAAAGAAAAAGAAAAACTGAAGGGTTTTGCTGCAGTTTTAACCAACAGATGTACCCAGGCTTCCTTTGGCATAGGGCATTTCTAGATACAAGAATATATCTGTGAAAAATAACTGTGTGATATATCACAAAATATTGGTTTAATGTTGATTACATTCTACCTTTTTTCTTGGTTTAATAAACTAATAAGGAATAGAGTCAGATACAACTAACAATTAAAGTGCAAGAATAAACTCTGGAGATTATTGCTCTGGAGATTTTGCTCCCAAGCACAACATGTGAATATGCCTCATGCCCCATCCAGCCCCATCACTGTCTATATGTATACTGTGGTGCATGAAACAACACCACCATAGGGTACTACTTGCATTTAGCCAGACTACCCTGCAACAGCCTTTATTAGTTTACTGTGACCTAATAGAATTGCATGTGTAGACAGTGATGTTTTACTGCAGAGCTAATTAGTCATGTCTGGAGTAGAATCATAGAAAATTAAGGTTGGAAGGGACCTCAGGAGATCATCTTGTCCATCCCCTTGCTCAAAGGAGGACCATCCTCAGCTAGAATATTTTAACAAGAAATTTGTCAAGCCAGGCCTTAAAACCCCCCAGGGACAGAGATTCTACCACCTCTCTAGGTAACTTGTTTCAGTGCTTCTGCACCCTCCTAGTGAGAGAATTTTTCCTAATATCCAACCTAAACCCAGATTTCTGCAACTTGAGACCATTGCTTCTTGTTCTGTCATCTGTCACCACTGGGAACAGTCTAGCTCCATCCTCTTTGGAACCACCCTTCAGCTAGTTAAAGGCTGAGGAGTAAACATCTTGTGTAGATGAGTTCTTGTAGTAGATTCTTTGTGAGTAAATTGCTAAGCCTACTTTTCAGGAAAAAAAATTGGTATCTAAGTGCAATCTCAAGTTTCTGTGGAATTCCAAAATATAATTTAAAAAGAAAACTGAAATAATATTTTGCTTAATTTTTTTTTTTAAAGCTGAAACTAATGGAGCTCCTTAAGCCAACTGGAGACATGGTAGCCCTAATGCCAACTCTCTGCTGTATAGTGGGGAGTCTGAGAACCTCAGCTTGAATTGGATCTCTTGATGTGACAGGCTCATGTCTTTGTTGCATGTCTAAGGCTAACAATGGAGAAAAACAAGCTGCTGGAAAACTGGTCAAATTTCTCTGTCTCAAATTCTGGGTGGACTTTCAGGAGAAATGAAACTGCGAATTTATAGTCACTTTTGAAAATATTGGACCCTAGCCAATTGCCCATCATGAATGATGGATTTAAAATGATGAAGGAGTGTTTACATGGCCAACCCCCTCCCCCTACCCCTGTTCACCATTCGGGGCCAGCCATGTAAACACTCCCTGCACTGCTGCCACCTCCCCCTGCAGCCATCGGCATGGGGTCTTCCTCCTCCCACCCACTTCCACCTCCTCCTCTGAGCAGCAAGTCTTCCCCTGACTTCCCTGCCTCCCCTCCCCTCCCCATTCCACTCCATCCCTGATGTCTCCTCCTCTCTGCTGGCTGTTGAGTGTGTGCATGCCCACCTCTGCCCCCTACCCTCCTCCGCTTCCTCCACTGAGAAGCAAGGCTTCCCCCTGCCTTCCCTCCTCCCTGCTGGCTGTGTGTGCACCCACCTCTGACCCCCACCTGCCTCAGCCTCCTCCTCCTCCACTGAGCAACAGGACTTCTCCCCACCTTCCCCCCCATCCCTGATGCTGACTGTTGGGTGCTTGTGCACCTGCCTCTGCCCCCGCCCACTTCTGCCTCCACCTTCTCCCTGCCTGGGCCTGTGCTGCCAATAGGCGCCTGCCCTCTCAGCAGCACATGTGTAGTTGACCAAAAGTATTATGGACAGACAGACAGACAGACTAAGCCCTTTATTGTGTTAGATATGTAGGAAATTACACTGAAATAAAAAATAATTGAAGTATTAAGTACTGGCAGTGTAGGGATGCACCTGGGTACCTAGAGGCAAAGCAGAAGCTGTGACTTCCAGTCTGCAATCAAAAATAAGTGCTGGCCAGCAGCAGCTGCTTTTTTCTGCTCCTTACACAAGTCGGCACCAGGGGTGGTTGCACCCATCATGTCCCCCTAGTTACACCATTGTTAAGTATGCATACTAAAGCTGATCCTTAGTGCTGCTTTTAATGTGTTTATCTGCCCATATCTTAAGCATTCTGAAATTTCTATGTATATCCTAATTGTTCTCTATATGGGTGTGTCCACACATGCAAGCATGTGTGCTTGCAGCAGCTCAGATAGAAGTGGTGCAAATTTGAACTGGGGCTTTATGATTCAGCGCACGTGCTCAGACATGCACTTTGTTGTGGAGCAAATTGTGCCACTTGGGGCAAAATAACACTGCCTGGCTCCTCCTGGATCTTCAGCCAGGGTGAGCTAGAGCCTAGGGCCAGCAGCTGTGCCATCCGCAGCAGTATAAAAAGCTGCCCTGTCCTTGCCCCAGCAGTATAAAAAGCTGCCCTGGTAAGTAGCTCAGGGCTACTAGCTCTCAGGAGCTTCTGGGGCCCAGCCAATTGGTACCCTTGTGCCAGCTGGACTGCTGAAGCCACCCTGAAAGTTCCCTGCACCTTCTACCCACTGCAGCAGTCTGGCAGTGGGGGCTGCTGCCTGGCTGTGACCTGCTGCGCACCTGCCAGATTCATATGGGGACTGCAGAGCCAGTAGAGGCATCTGCCCCTCTCGACCAGCTGTCAGTGGACTGCGGTTGCAGGGTTGGTCTTTGTGCAGCACTACTGCCATTTGTGCCCCCTGCCTGGCCATCTGGGCAGCTATCACCTGGAAGATGCTCTGGGTGTGGTGGCCTGCTTTGAACTGTCAAAGCATGTCCTCCTGGCCCCGTTTGTCCAGGAGATCAGCCACAGCCAGATGGGTCCAAGGTGCCAGCTCTGAGCAGGCAGGGCCCTGCCATTGGCCTCCCTAGCAGGAATTCTGGTGTTCCTTATTGGAAAACTGAAAAATCCCTGATAAAAAAAATCC
>NW_017728993.1:74081696-74082070 GCF_001723915.1 Gavialis gangeticus
CCACCCCAGCCCCCCAATTGCTGCCCCACCTGGCTCCATCCCCAACCAGTTGCTGCAGCCCCCAAACGGATGTCCCACTCAGCCTCACCCCCCCAACTTGCACCCCCAGGCCCCCGTGGCTACCCCCACAACCCCAGGCACCATCACTTTAACAAAACCCCAGAAAAATGGGGAAAAAAAGCCTCAGTTTACCTTAGAAGCAAGGGCAGGGGGCTCCAGGGACTCCTGGCAGAGCCTCCCGAGCAGCACAGGACTGTGGGGCAGGGGACAGCAGGGCCTGGGATGGGGCTTCTGGGGCTTTCAGCCTGCCCTGCACTGTGTGGGCAGGGCCCCAGTCAGCCAGACGGCAGGTAAGTGCTGGGGTTTTTCTGGGT
>NW_017728993.1:74087070-74087305 GCF_001723915.1 Gavialis gangeticus
CTACTGCCATTTGTGCCCCCTGCCTGGCCATCTGGGCAGCTATCACCTGGAAGATGCTCTGGGTGTGGTGGCCTGCTTTGAACTGTCAAAGCATGTCCTCCTGGCCCCGTTTGTCCAGGAGATCAGCCACAGCCAGATGGGTCCAAGGTGCCAGCTGTGAGCAAGCAGGGTCCTGCCACTAGCCTCCCTAGCAGGAATTCTGGTATTCCCTATTGGAAAACTGAAAAATCCCTGA
>NW_017728993.1:74087613-74087883 GCF_001723915.1 Gavialis gangeticus
CAAGTCTCTTATAATAATAAAGTGAACTCTAAATACATGTTTCATGAATACATGTTTTGCTGCACTCCCGCAGGGCGATGGCCCCTACACAACGGGTTTCAACCCCCACAAAAAGTGTACAGGCCCCCAACAGAGGGTTCAGCCCCCCAACAAGGGGTTCAGCCCCCACACAAGGGGTATGCCCCCCAATAGGGGGTTCAGCTTCCAAACAGGGGTATGGCCCCCACACAAGGGGTATGGTCCCCCAACAGGGGGAGTCAGCCCCACAAA
>NW_017728993.1:74088335-74091282 GCF_001723915.1 Gavialis gangeticus
CCCCAACCCCTTACTCACCGGCACCGGAGCCCTGGTGCTGGGCGGCCATGTGTTTCAGCACCAGGGTGAGGGCCAATCATAGAGATGCTCTGGCAGCCAGAGCATGTCCATGGAGGACCCATCTTCTGGTTGCCTCAGGGCATGGTCAGGGACTGTGCCTGCCCTGCTTTTTTAAACTTTGCTTTTTTAAGCAAACTTGCAGCACGGGGAATATTTTTTTGTTTCCACATGTGCCTGTTGCCCCACTTCAAAGGGGTTTGAGGTGAGACAAGAGGCACTTGCACGCTTGTGTGGATGCGCCCTATGAATCTAAAAGCATATTGTTGTGATACAAGATAGCCAGTTTTTAAGCATATTAAAAATGAATCTTAGTCATCATAGAAACAGTTTGGATGCCTTCAGTCTTTTCTCCTCATCTCTGATAATGGAAAACATAGGAAAAACTATCAGCAAAACATTAATGTAGATATTACATATGAAGAAGATGGGAAGTTTAATATCTGTAAAGGGGGCAAGTTGATTAAATAAAATCTGTTGAGCTCTTTGCAAAGGGTTTAAGGGAATATAATTTGATTTTTTTTCTAATCATGTAGATTGTAAAGAACTAAAATAATGATGGTGCAATAAAGCTTAACTCTTGCTATAGCTGCACTTTAAAAGCTACACTTTAAACTTAATGATCACACCTGTTCTCTCTCCAGAGAAAGAGACAAACTTTATCTGGCATAGACATTAGTTTAGTTAAGAAAACAAGGAAAGTACTGTAGCCCAGAGAAGTATAGTAACTGAAGTAAAGATTCAGGTTTTCTGTTGAACTTACCTATACCTGACTAAAAATAGCTCTGTACTTTAGATACAACAGGGAACAGGGATATTAGTCTTTGCTGGCCTGAATGGCTAGAATGCTGGCAGCACCCAAAACTAGTAGTTTAAAGCTAGCACAGGTGTTTCTATATTACACTGCTATCTCTTTTGTTCAAGATGCTCAGCATCCCAAGATCTTTGTCTGTGATCAACTGATCAGCAAGGCAGCTGGCTGAGGCATAAGTAACAAAGTTTGTGCCTTGGGCAAAATTCTCCTGGGGGAGGAGGGTGGTCTTTCTCATCTGCCCTAGGGACTTTGAAGACCCCTGCTGCTGCTGTATCCCCAAACCTGGCTCCTGGGGCTGTTGCACAGGGTTGCTCATGCTTAGTGGGTGACTCTCTCAACTTCACCCCCCAGCATGATATTGGCAGCTGATATGCACAAATGTCATAATGCCAACTCGCACTTTTATTCCCTTATGAAATAATATGTTTGTGATACAAGATACACAATAATGGGCACTTTCTTTATTGAAGTTATAATAAAGCTCATTAAGCTCAATAAAGGGAGAGAAGGTTTTATCTTTTGCTTTGACAATACCTGCCAGTTGGAGACGCTGGCCCCAGGAACATTTTTGTGTGCATGCTTGTGTGCGTGCGTGTGTGCATGTGTGTATAAGTAATCTCTACAGCCAACTCATATCCCACTGATAATTTATGTTGGGGTTATATTGCCATTAAAGATCAAACATACAACCACTGCAGCAATTGTATTTATTGTGGTGTTTTACTTACTAGGTCTAGGGAGTACATTGATACAGAAGAGTGCATTTTCTCAATGAAAAGAAGAGATAAAAATCCCTAGTAAATGCCAGAGGAAAAATACTACTGGGGTTGAAAGTGTCCAAAAGAAATTTGTGATTGGCAAGTGTGTATGTGTGTTTGTGCATGCGTGTATGCACATAAACTTAAATGAGGCAAATGGAGATTTTGTCCTTTAGTAGTTTGCTTCCGGAGAGAATAAGGACTCAGATTTTCACAGGATCTGAAGAGAGTTAGGAATTCAGCTCTCATTTTTAGTCAGTAAATTCATTAGGCTTCTATGAAAATTTCTGTCAAGGGAGTTGCAACCACAGTCATTTAAGTGAGATTTGTCTTGGCGATCCTGTGAAGGAACAGATTTCCAGTTTTGACTCCATGATGTGCATGTGTAATTTATAAAGCAATGTCTGTTGCCTTCTGCCGTGAATTTGTTGCTTTGAGACAGCTGACATTCAATGTTATAAGTAATAAACTTTATTTTTCAGCATGAGGAAAGACAGATTTTTTGTGAGTCTTATCTACTTATGTGTTTTTAAGAACAAGCTATTTACATGGCAGGAAGAGTGCCACAAGCAGGAACAGATGGAATATTCTTAGTAATGTGTTGCTGAAATTCTAGAAATGGATTCGAAGCCCTCTGAGAAATTGCTTGAGATTAGGAAAAAAAGGCATTTCCTACTAAGTTCGTGTTGATTTGCAGTCCTTCTGGTAGAACTCACTCAGAGTGCCTATTAGTTCTGATGAGTGTATATAGGTACAGTCCATGAAGCAAATTCCAAGCCCGGTGCAGTAATGGTTTTTCCATGCATACATAAATTGCAACCATATAGTCTTTCAGTCAAAATAACCAAGTGTCTGTTCACTTCAGGTCAACAGTGAAATATGAAAGAACCGAAGTAAGAGGCAACTTCCTTCAGTATCTATTCTTTCACTCTGATTATGTGGAAATCTTATGGATGCCAGGGGAAGAATCACTCTAGATCGGTCCTGTGTTGCAAGTGGGGAGATGAAAATTTTAGAGAGAGAAAGAGTGGAGGAGAATAACTAATCTCATATCTTTATCGATGGATCTTGATTACAAGCTTGGGTAACTATTCTTCTTTGTTTGCAGGTTAGGAAACTGAGGCAGAGAGGAGTTAAGTGGTAAGGTTACATGGCAAATCTCTAGCAGAGCTGGAAGCAGAACTCTCCTTGATCCTCTCATCCCCATGCCACCCCCCCCAAAAAATGTGTCAGGAAATTGTTTTCTCCTGTCCCAATGCAGGCAGATATATCCTTCTTTCCTTGCCTAGTCAAGCAGAAAATGACCAGTCAGAACAGA
>NW_017728993.1:74096282-74098901 GCF_001723915.1 Gavialis gangeticus
CCCCAAAAAAATGTGTCAGGAAATTGTTTTCTCCTGTCCCAATGCAGGCAGATATATCCTTCTTTCCTTGCCTAGTCAAGCAGAAAATGACCAGTCAGAACAGATCCTTTTTTCTTCAGCCTCAGCAGCCAAACTGGTTATGTTCATTTACTCTCCTTCAGACTGTTCTGTTTCCAGCAGACCAGTTCACTTTAGGATTTTCTCGAATTTATCCCTTAAACCACATTTTTTTCAGTCTTTGGGTATGGGGGGAGGGAGAAGCAGTTATTCTATAATTTTAACTTTTATTTTGACACCTTTTTTTTTGCTTTTTATTTTTGCTGGGTTTTTTTCCTCTCACTGCAGCAATGGAAGAAGGGGAGAAATCAAACACTGTTAAATCCTTAACTGCTATAAATTGTCATAGCACCATTGATTTCAATGGAACTGCAAGATGAGTACCTGGTCTCATATGTCTGTGGGGCAGAAAGAGAATGAGCGAGACTTGGAAATTATACAATTTAGACAACTCTGACTCAGAAAGCTGTCATGATGACTTAACATAGTGACATTAAGTTCTGACCAGTTCAAGAGCCATGTGATTAGTTGGTATTAACCAAAGAGCCATGACAACATAGCTTGCCTAGGTAAACTGTGGCAAACACCTTTCTCTTCAAAAGAAAAAAAAATCTGTATGTTAGTTAATATCTACATGGTCCAGCAGAGGATATGTTGTATTATTCATGACTGCATTGGTATGTATTTCTTGCATTCCTCTGAGGAAACAGAACCACACAAATACAAACTGCATATACTTTGATTACATTTATTTATTTATTAGATTTATATCCCACCCTATCCAAAGGTTTGACAGGTGAAAAGCCACAGGTATTAAGTTAAAGAGTCTCCACAGCAATAGGCCGAGCATAATGGACTTTGGGTGTGTCCACACCCTAATAACGGAACCATTCCCAAGTGTCACTGATTGAGAACTTGTACATGGTAGTTGCTCATATAGTGCAATGTGTATAAATGTCCACATGTACAGTGCCCTAGCATTTCAGGTAAGATGGTCACCAGGCACTGAGGTGCTTTGGCTCTGACATCAGGGCCACATCCAGACATATAGAACCTCTTTGTGGCACCACAAATCACATGCGTGGAATGTTAAAATGTGCCCCGTACTGCAAATTTGCAGCGGGGGGCAAAATTTGCTACCGGGATTTCCCAGTAGCAAAAAAAAGTGCTGGGAAAAGAAGTGGCAAAGAGCATGGGAAAATAGAGAGCACTGGAACAAATAGAGTCTTGGTCCTTCAGTGACATGCTTTGGCTGCTGGCCAGAGTGTCTCTACTGCTCCATTTGTGCCCCTGCTGCTCCAGCACACTGGAAGTCTGGAGGAGCTAGACAAAGGTAGTTTGCCCAACACAGGATAATGTGTCCTGCAACAAAATGCACGTGTAGGGGCGTGCACTGAGGCACAAATTTGTGCTGCTGCAAGCACATGCCCCTGCATGTCTAGACATGGTCCAGGGGTTTAGAAGTGAGCACACAGCCCAGAATACTTCACAGTGGATGTGATGAGGGAGAGCATTTTCACCCATGCCTTAGAGATTCCAAGGACCTCTGAGTGGTTGAATTTTTACTTTTCTGATTTCCCTTCTCTCATAAACATGAGTTCAGGAGTCTGTACTTGACCAAACTCTGTATTGCAGTTACCTAAATTGCTGGCTAGGGATATAGGTTTGGACCTATGTTTTTGGGTTCCCAGGTCCTGGGGGGAAGGATGAGGATCTGCAGTAGAGTAGGGAGTGAGGAGACAGCGGGTTTTTAGAAAAATAGCTTTTATTGAACAAGTGGAACAAGGTTGCTCATTGATTATAGTGCCAACCTTTCCTTTTTCATATCCTTCTGACAAGGTATTTAGTGGAATTCAGATTTGTTGGAATCTGACAGGGCCATACCATAAGCGCTTCTGGTGTGGCCTCAAATTTATGACCTCTGGGCTATCAGTTGTGTCCCTTAGTCCCTGCACCTACATCCCCCACAGCTCCACAAGTGCCAACAAAAGGAGGAACAAAAAAAACAGTCAAGTTCTGACCACATACCAGAGCAGCCAGTTGCAGCAGTCAGGGTTTGTGAGAAGTGATGCAGTGTTGAATGCCTGGAGAATGGGCTAGACTAGACCTGTGTCGTGGAACACTTGTTGTTCACATGTAACACATACCTAGTTCACAGTGTAACGGTTCAAAAGAGTACCTGATATGCTGTTGAGCTATTCTAGGCAGCTTTAAACTGGTTCAACAGACTTGTATATCTTTCCATTTCAGGGTTAAGCTGCATTTAGACTGGGTTAAATGTTAGCTATGTCCATATCCTTAAAGTTTTTTGCTGTAATGAATTATGTCTAAGGACATTAGGAGGAATGCCACTGAACTCAGCCTAGTTTCTTGTTTTCTGTTAGAGCAGGGGTTTTCAGTCTAAGTACCCACAGTGGCTGGATGCTGGGGGTGGGGGTGGGGCGGGTAGCATGTGGTTGAACACTGAGCTGGGGGGGTAGTGTGTGGTTGGACATGGAGCAGGCAGGTGGGAATGGTGCACAGGCAGGCAGTGATGGAGTGCCACCACCTCCCAGGAGCAGG
>NW_017728993.1:74103901-74112287 GCF_001723915.1 Gavialis gangeticus
ACTGGTTCAACAGACTTGTATATCTTTCCATTTCAGGGTTAAGCTGCATTTAGACTGGGTTAAATGTTAGCTATGTCCATATCCTTAAAGTTTTTTGCTGTAATGAATTATGTCTAAGGACATTAGGAGGAATGCCACTGAACTCAGCCTAGTTTCTTGTTTTCTGTTAGAGCAGGGGTTTTCAGTCTAAGTACCCACAGTGGCTGGATGCTGGGGGTGGGGGTGGGGTGGGTAGCATGTGGTTGAACACTGAGCTGGGGGGGTAGTGTGTGGTTGGACATGGAGCAGGCAGGTGGGAATGGTGCACAGGCAGGCAGTGATGGAGTGCCACCACCTCCCAGGAGCAGGGCCAGGGCAGGGAAGGGAAGCTCACCTGGCTGGTGTGCGGTGGTGGTGGCCACCACATGCGAGCTTCCCTGCCCCACAGAGGGGCGCTGCTGCCCTCATCCCACCCCAGCACTACTCCTGGATGACGGCAGTGCTCCATCCCCTCCTGCCCATGCATACCCCCTAGGACTGGTCCAAGTGCCCCAGGGATACGCTTACCCCTGATGGACAACCCCTGCGTTAGAGAATTATTAATTGGAAATCTTAATTTTTAAATATCTTGTGGCCTTATGCTTTTCAGAAAAAAATTATTAGTGGGTGTTTTACTATTTCAAAACCCCCTTTTTTTCCCCTTCCATCCTAGTAGACTGCAGGCAGCTTCTTTGCTGAAGTGATCTATGTAAGATCTGCAAAAACATGTTGGGAATAATTTAATCTTTCTTCCATTCAGACTGTAATTTTACACAGCAACATAGAATTGCACCTGAGCCCTTGTTACCCTAGATCATTTGAGTTAGTTTCTAGAGAAAGAGGAAATGAATCAACTGTTATAAAAAATCCCCAATATTTTGGTTAGATTTAGAATTAAAAAATTGGAAATGGAAAATCTGATTAACTCAGGAACATTTTCTGTTGTTATGGGCATCTATCTTTCTGTGTCATTACTTAGACCAAAGAAGATATGTTAAATTGTTGCAAGAAAGGTTGCTGTGATATTTAGTGCCCAAATAGAGCAAATAATTACTGGCAATATCACAAAGTCTTTTTCTGTGTGAGATACTTGCAATCCAATATATATGTTAAAAAATTGAGAGAGTTCAGATTAAGAGCTTGAACATTTGGGTGCTTTCTGAATTGTGTATTAGAATATCTTGAGCTTTACCCTTCCTACCACTTTCCTTAATTTTTTTACTATGAATTAGGTACTTGCTAGATAAAACTTAACTATCCTTTCGGAATCTCCTGGTTTGGCAAGCAAGCCTTGATAAAATTTTTAGCACCCATCATGATCTCCATTGAGATGAGATCTTCCAGATTCATTACTTAACCAGTTTAAAATCTGACTCTGTGAAGTATTCATACCAGGACAATTTATTTCAAAGTTAATATGATGCAAAGTGGAATCTGGTTAGGATGCTTCAATTTTATCACCAAGCCTATAAATGCATTTCTGTCTTGCATGATAACTAATCACTATGATTTTCAGTTTGCATGAACCATTCAGTTTACATAATGTTTTCCATTGTTGCAACTGGGTACAGCCTAATGTAGTTCATTTCAATTATTAACATCATTCTGACCATTATTCCACCCACAAGGGTAATGGCAATGCTTTCAGTATATACAAAATACTGTTGATTTTTGTCTAGCATCTGTTCATTATAGCAGAAATGTCATTTGCATCCTTTATTCCCTAATTCTTTGAAATGCTTGGCAACCAGAAAGGCATACATCAATATCAAATGTAGAGTGTGATACTGTTTCTCAGCCATTTTGTGTATCTATTTCAACTAGTTCAATATGTTCATTTAGTTACAAGCAATAGTTGCATGCCGCTTGTGATGTAATTTATTTAGTTTTGCTTAGGACTTTATTATACAATCTGAGCTATGGTACCATACATTCATGTTTGATGTAGTGGGGAAGTTTTAGTTCTATGCAACCAGCAAGGCCAAACTGTATAAGTTGGTAGTCATCACATTTCTGCTGGTTTTTATTTTTAAATGCATTCTGCTGTACATTCATCTTGACTCTTGTGGCGTAAACAAGGAAGATCCATTTAGTATTAAAGACTAGGTATAGACATGACACCAAATTCAGTTTAAGCAGGCAGAAAGCACTTTCAAGCCATAACTGAACAAACATTCACGGCTCTTAGGGTGCTTTAAAAATGGTGGTTTGTGTTCCAAGTCAATCCTTAATGGATGAGATATTAAATTACAGGCAGTCCTCAGACTTACAACACAATTGGTTACTGAAAACCATGTCTTAAGTGGAAATGTTACTCAGAACCAATTTTACCATAGGAAACAATGTTATAAATGGGGATTGGTTCCTGAACCAAGGCCCGATACCATATTTTCATTAAAAATAACTCAGAATTTTGTAATCAATCAATTATAAATGAGTAATATAGTTACATTAACATATTTATGTTGTAAATAGAAATCATATTGATTTGGAAGGACTTCTTTGAGATGACTTTGCTGTTCTTTTTGAAGAGCTATTGGTTGGACTTTTTGATGGGCTCTTAGCTGGAGTCTTCTCAGGAGTCTTGGCTGCAGGTTTTTCTGGAGTCTTGTCTGCTTTCTTAAAGAAAGTGTCCAAGGAAGTTTGGACAGATGTTCTTCAGGGAGATGAACAACACAGCAAACATGTTCACTGGTATCGTGTCATGATAGATAAAATGTTGTAAAGTCAAAACTGACATCAAAGTTGAAACAAGGTGTCAATGTATAAATGTTGTAAGTGCAAAACATTGTAACTTGAAAACATTGTAAATCAAGGACTGCCTGTAAAGCACTTTTTCTTAGAGCACTTTATGAAATGTTTGTTTTAGATCCCATCCAGGATTAACTTAGAGCATGATCATTGCCATCCCAGGTGGCATGGCAGGGCTGCTCTTGGGCAGAACTCTTGTGATCTGACTGAGCACTGGGCTGGCCCTGCCCCCTTGGCTGTCACTGACCCGAGTCAGTGACAATCTCTGATCCTAGCCCCTCCTGCAGCTTGGCTAGGGAGGGTGGGAGAAAAGGAGTTTCTGTCCCTGTAACCACCCTGGCTGCATAGTGCACTGCACTCCAGCTGGAGCAGGCTGCGGTGCACTGCAGCAAAGTCAGGGGAACTGCAAGGGAGGTCTTTTTCTTGGCAGCCACAAGAGCAGGTCCACATGGCAGAGAGGCTGCATTTTCCCAGGGTCCTGGCTGCAACTGGGGAAATGGAGCCTCTCTGCTGCATGAATCCCCTCCCCCAAATTTGAGGGAAAGGGCCAGGTCCGCACAGTAGAGAGGGTCCATTTTCCCAGATGCAGCCAGCAGCCAGGGGAAACAAAGCCTCTATACCATGTGGCTCTCCCCCCTCATCTTCTCCCCCCAAGCTTGTGGACACCCGTCTTGCTTGGGAGCCAAGCTGAATCCATGAGGGAGAGATGCTCCTTTTCCTGTCCCCCTCATCTGCCTAGATACCAGTGCTGACAGGCTCCAAGCCCAACCCCACCACTGAACAGCTCATGTGTGTTCAGTTCTGTCTTGACCTAATCTAGAGAGCTTTGAGTAAATCACTATACTTAGTGTGCTTCTGTCTTGGGTTTCTTGAATGTCTGTACTTAGCCAAAAGTTCTAACAATTTTAAAGTATGCAAAACTTTTTGAGCTTTTGAGACCATACAGGCTATGAGAGAGTGTGAGGTCTTTCTTTGTTGTAGACCAGTACAGTCAGAAAAAAATGAACAAAGTCACTGGAAGCATAAGATCAAACAACATTTTAATAAGCTTATGTACCTAGTTATTGTAGTTCATGGGAAGGGGCAGCTCAAGAAAATGAGCTTCTTTGATTTTGATTTCGTAACCTATTGATCTTATTCTTCTTTCAATTCCTGATTATTGGGATGAGGTTCTTCAACCCAGCTGTAGAAAAAAAAAGGTATATCCATTGCTGGAAGAATTAGTAACCATCTGTTTTAGGGGATGGAAATGTGGAATAAGTTTTTCTTTTGCCTGATTTATCCTTCCTCTTTTCCTCCAAGCACTTACCATACATGATCTTATTTTCTTCAGGGTACAAGGCTCAGTCAGAGAATAAGCTATCCCTAGATATTTGAAAAAGCCAACATTTTCATTCAGTGGAAATGTCATAGTTTTTACTTTAAATGGAGTGGATATAGAAATTCTGAAATTTCTTGCAATATGAAATCTCCACAAATTTCATTTTTAGTTAATCATAGCATTTCTTTTTTTCATAAATAGAAAAGTCCACAGAAGCATTTCATTGATCAAATATGAGCTGGTCCATTGAGCATGCTACCTTCCATCACTGTCATCATTCCCTTCAGGTAATAGCCATGATAACTGTCTACGGCTTGTTTTTCAGGAAGTAAAGTCAGATCAGTGGAGAAATATTTCCTTAGAACTGTGGGAAAGTTCTTTGAAAATATATTTTAAGGGCCATGAGAATGTTTCATTGTCCCAGCAAACTTTGAGACTGATTGCACCTAAATAGGAAACGTTTTATTCTTCTTGCAGATTCAGAATTCTAAAACTTTGAGTCAGTTTAGCAGCTGTCCTCAATTCAGTTGTTAATATTCAAGAATAACTATTTGGTTATAGCACAGATCATAATGCTCTGTGCATTCTATAAACACCTATAAACCCTTATAAACCCCTACTGAGGTGTACAGTCAATATGTAAAAGCAATGTATATGAGGGTGTATACAAGCATTACATTTCTACTGATGGAATCACAGTTCCACTGGTAGAAATCCTAAGTGGACAAGTATTCAAGTAGTTTCTATTGAACCAAAAATAGTGGGGCTGCAGATATCACATTTGAAGTGCCATGTGGGGAGTCATCTCACCTGTGGGACACATCCAGAGCCCTCTGCCTGTGAACCATGTTTTAGGCTCCGGATGCAAGCTTTGAACTGCTGCATGGAGGAAAACTCCCCTCTGCAGCTCTTGAGAGCCCTAAACCTGCAGCCCCATGCTCAGGGCTGCAAAGATGGGCTTAAAAGCACAGGGCAGGGTGGGGGGAGCCCACTGAACTCCCTGGCCCCCACTGACATCAAGTGACTGCCTCCATCCCCACCTTTTCCAGAGCAACCCAACCTACTTCTGCCTTAGACCTGGACCTTACAGGACACAGCCCCACCATGTTTGGACTTTTTTAATTTCCCACCCTACTCCCCACAGACGCATCCTGGCACGATCCTGCTCCCCATAATTTCTGGATCCCCCTGTTCCAGGAACCTTTCACCATGGATCTGGCCTAGCTTGCCCTCACTGTTTCTGGAGCCCCTGTGCTCCTTCTCCATAGATATGGACAAGCCCGGATAGCTCCCATCCCTGCCATTCCCAGAGACCCTACCTGAAGGACCAGTCCCAGGAGCGGGAGGGTGGTGGGGGAGGGGAGGGAGCTTTGTTCTCAGAGGGAACCATGTTGTCAGTGGGAATTATGGGCTTTGTTCTCAGTGGGAACTATGTTGCTGTATTCTATGCCAGGGGCTGTCAACCAGGGGTATGCATACCTGAGAAGGCCCTAGGAGGGATGTGCGGGTGGGTGGGGACAGAGCACCACCACACACCATCTTGCATTGCTGTGCAGGCGCTGCCTGCCCAGCTGGACATGGGGATGGGGGAAGCTCAGATGCAGCAGCTGTCGATACTCTGCGTTCGGCCGTGTGCCACTCCCCCCACTCCCCATTTCACATCCAGCTGCTAGGGGTACACTGCTCTGTGTCTGGCTGCTGGGGGTACAGTGATCCAAAAAGGTTGAAAACCCCTGTGCTATGCTATACCCCACTCCCTGTACCAAAACAGCACAGTCCCTAGAAATGGAACCCATGCTATTTCACCCCCAGTAACAAGTAACCGGCTAACCCAGCCTCCACTGGGACCAGAACCCCCAAATTGGCCCCCCACACCTTCTCATAGAACTCCTCCAATCTGACCCCCTGGACCTGGGCCTACCAGCACCCAACCCTCAAGCACTCAACCTGGCAGCACCCAACTGAGCAGTAGCCAGGCAGAACCCAAACCACCAGAAGCTAGGAAGCACTCAACCCAAAAGTACTGAACCCTGACCCAGCAGTGCCCAACCCTGACCAAACTCATCCGACCTGTGCTGGAATTAGATCTGTTGGCTGATGGCACAGGGCTAAGGTTCCTTTGGGCTAGTGGAGGGCAAAGTGATGGGCTTGAAAAGTCAACATACACACTCTAGGTCTAATGTTTCAGCCTGACAGCTGTTAGGGAAGGAGGGGGTATTGTGGGAAGGGGGGCATAATCCTCTGGGGCCACCAACAGGTAACCATCCAGTCTATCAAATATCTCAAAATTCTCTGCCATTATAAAATTACATTTAAAATTCACAAATGAACTCTAGTTTTTAAAGTGGATTTTTAACTGAATACATTTTATGAAGAACAGTAATGCTGTAGAGAATCTGTACAATTCTGTGCCCTTGGCTGCTGTCACCTGTCTCCAGGCAGACAGGGGAGCCTGCAAAGCATGCTGGGATGTGTGCTCTGAAGCCCCCTGGCTTACTGGTGTCAGCAGCTCAGGCTGCCTGCAGAGCATGTAGCCAGCCCCTTGAATGCTTGTCCAGGTTTCTACAGCTAAAGCTTCCACTGGTAAACTAAACTGCTAAACTTTGACCAATTCATCTGAATACTTGCATGGACCCTGAGTCTACTAAAAATACAAACTATAGTTGGTATGCCTGAATATTAAATTAGGAGGTACTTTTGTGGTTTACTGCCCAAACTCAGTTCAGTGACTGATTTTAAAAAGAGTAAACAGGTATACTTGATGGATTTATTATTAAGGGAAGTGACAGTCTAGCAAGTGCTGTGTTTGTTCAAGGGCAGAAAAAGAAATGTACACACATTTCTATGCATTTCCCAGAGTTAAGTTTACCTATGACTTTTATTTTGGAACTAGAGTTGCATAGCCAACTGTTTTTGGCATGGGTAAATACTCCCTGATATTCCAGCTTCCACCCACACCCCCCAAAAAGGGGTGCATTTTTCTTTTGTTAAAGAAAGGAATTAAGTAATCAGCTTTACATTTCAAACATAATCCATTCTATGCAGTCTGTTCAAGCACTACTTTTTCTTTAATGCCTTGTTTATTTTTAAAAATACTTTGGATGGAAGTTGCATTTCAGTAAAAACAGTGTACTCTGAATGCAAGGGAAGAATCACCATTCCCCTCTGTAGCTGAGGAGGATCCTAACACACACAGCAAGCTTTTCTGAAGCCTTATGTGGAGACTTAGGAGACTGGGAGGTCAGATTCTCATTTTGTAGATCTCCCTGGCAAACTGTCCCACCTGGCTTCTGGGTCAGTTATGGAGATGTGGCAGGCAGATCCACTGTTAAAGGATGGTCCAGATTCTCTAGAGAACTACTCTCCACAAACCAGATTCAGTTAAAAAGATATTTAAAAAAGCAGTGTTCATTGGTGAATTTTTAAATTTAATTTTAAAATGGCAGAGAGTTTTGAGATATTTGATAGAGTACACCCTGTTTTAAATAGATGCATGATTTGCTGATGTTGCCACTTCAGGATGTTAAATACATCTGATCAATATATTTGATGAATAACGTATTATTGTCTTATTTTTAAGTGTAAGAGTCTGCTTGTAATGCACAACTTTCTGTACTGCAGCTCTTCTGTTTTTTTTCCCCCAGTATCCTAGTTTTGAGCCCTGGATCTACTTTTGCATCCTACCTTTGTTTTTTGTAACCATCCAAACACCCTGAACACAACTTCAGTCTAAGCATCAGACTGTAGCAGTAAAGTGTATCTGCCTTTTTTTTTTTTTTTAGCAACCAAGCAAACATGAAAATGGAGGTCTGTTTTTTTGTTGTTGTTTTTCATTTTGTTTTTTTTTCACTACAAATTAAAAAACAAACAAACAGATAGAAGTCAGACTCTTATTTCCATATAGGCAATCAGCAGCAGCAATAACAAAAACATCTATCTTTTCATAAGTTAGTTTAGTTGGCTGCTGGAAATCAAATTTTGTTTGCTTGACATGTTATGTCCCAAATGATAAATCCATTAGTTTTATAATATCTCTCTTGGAGAAATGAACCTTTTCATAAAATAACAGGACCTTTTTAGAGTATTAGAAAACTTATAACAAAGCCAAAAATCTTCTGCTTATTAGGTAGTTATTAATCTGACAAATGAACTTCAAAGTCAATGCTTATATCAAACAAGGTAAAAGAGCTATCCTCCTGTTCTGACATGTCCAGGCTTCTCCGGTTTTTCATAAAGTATTTATATCAGTGGCCTGCTCCAAAGCTTATTGAAGCCAATGTACCTCTCTTAGTAGAA
>NW_017728993.1:74112298-74115096 GCF_001723915.1 Gavialis gangeticus
GCCTCGATCCCTTCTGTGATTTGCTTTGCTCTTGGCTGCTGGAAATCAAATTTTGTTTGCTTGACATGTTATGTCCCAAATGATAAATCCATTAGTTTTATAATATCTCTCTTGGAGAAATGAACCTTTTCATAAAATAACAGGACCTTTTTAGAGTATTAGAAAACTTATAACAAAGCCAAAAATCTTCTGCTTATTAGGTAGTTATTAATCTGACAAATGAACTTCAAAGTCAATGCTTATATCAAACAAGGTAAAAGAGCTATCCTCCTGTTCTGACATGTCCAGGCTTCTCCGGTTTTTCATAAAGTATTTATATCAGTGGCCTGCTCCAAAGCTTATTGAAGCCAATGTACCTCTCTTAGTAGAATTTCAATGGCTGTGCAGCACATCATCATTTAAATCAGTGGAGCTGATTGCTAGGTGCTAGGGCCCATATTGATTTTATGAGGGAAGGATGGGATTTTCAGGCATCTGTGGGAATTGGGCATCCCACTCCCATATGCTGACCTCCAGTGAACTCCTTTGAAAATTTCAGTTGCAATGAATAACTGTACACCAGCTTTAATGAAACACTTGATAGATTATCCAATTACAATTCCATCCACCAAACTCATTTCATAGAGAGCGTATCTATATTCTAACTAAATGAATCATGTTTTTTTTTCATCTTTGTCTTTGAGGCCATCTCATATCTGAGTAGTTAGCTCAGCTTTAAATAAGTAGACGTGAAGCAGGATAAAATTTTGTTACCATCTGATTTTTCTAGAGCTAGTGTGCCTCCAAGATTGAATATTGCATTCTATGCTCTGGGTCACTATCTGAGTCCACAGAACACGATTGTTAGGCTAACCTATGACAAATAAATGTATGAGATAGAGTAGGTAGAGAGGGCAAGATATACAATTCAACTTTATAAAAACTTGTCAAGATGGTAGAAATTAAGCCTACAGTTGAAAAGCCAGCTGTGAGTCCCTCTAGCATAAGGGATAGCTTTGGCCTGCCTGTGTTCGGTGCAAGATTAGTCTTTATTTTTCCTGCTGGAAAGATATCTTACTGAGCGTGTTCCACCAGGTGGTCCAATAAATAGTGTAATAGATTGCAAGAGGAAAGATGTAGTGTTTTTTTCTTTAATTCCTTGTTGTAATCCAAAAAATAATTCAATTGGGACAGGTCTATCATTCAAAAAGCATTTGACGTAAGTCAAGTCAAAGGAAAGAAAATATTCTATATTCATATCTGTTTGTCTATCAATAAACAAACAAACAAATAAATATATATATAAACATTTTCAGAAGTTTTAAAATACTGAAGGAAGTTATTGTTTCATTTCTAGATGACTTGGTTCAAATTCACTTAAGAGAATGTGGGTGAGTCTTCACAAGACACTTTACTGTGCACTCGTGTAGTTTACTGTAGAGTAAGCATGCGTGTCTACACATGCACACACTTGCTGCACAGTAAAAATTGCTACTCATGAGTAAATTTGCTACCTGCAAATGTAAGTTGAAAATTTACTCATGAGTAGTTACTGGGCATGTCTACATGAGATGCATTACTGCGTGGTTGCCTAATTTACTACACAGTACAGGTGATCATCTATATGTGCCTGCCCTTTCTGAGCAGTTAAAATGGCTTATCATGATTAAATTTGCTACCTGCAAATGCAAACGCAGGTAGCATATGCAGTTAGCAACTTTAATCACAATTAGTTACTGCACAGTAAGTGGTTATTAGATTGGCATCTACATGTGTAGGCACTACAGCACAATAATGCCATGTGTGTGCTTTACTTTCAAGTTAGTCCACACAAACAGGGTTACTGTGTAGTAAGTTGTCTACACATGACTTACTATGCAGTAACTGCCCCAGAATAAATTTTCTACTTGCATCATACATGTAGCAAATTTACTACCAAGTCGACATAAGTTGCCATAGTTACTGTACAGTATGGGCATACATGTGCAGGTGCGCACCCGTACTATGCAGTAATTTTTTATTACTACACAGTAAGCTAAGTTATTGAACAGCAAATGTGCACATGTAGATGTGCCCTGTAATGCATGTGTAGATGTCACCTGGCAGCAAATTTGTTGCCCAGTCTGCCCTGCCACAAGGGGGCTGGCTAAAAGCCATCCCCAGGGCTCCTGGAAGGAGCCTCTCCTCCTCCAGGGCTGGGCTGCATCTGTGCCAGCCCCTAGCCACAGACTATAAAAGCCTGCAGCCATTTTGTGCCCTGGGGCATACACAAAAGACAACCTTAGGGTAGTGCATTCCTTGTGTGCCCCCTGTGCAGGTCAGAGCTTTGCTATCTCTGCCTACCTGGAGATTTGTGCTACAGTGTGGCCCTGGTCATGCTTGCGGATGCCAGGGCACTACTACATGGCCAGTAGGGTGGAAAGGACTTGCTTCAGGCTGCTGTAGCCCCTGCTAGCCCTGTCAGCATCCCAGGGCTACCTGCAGCCTGCATCTGGCAGCAGGGCCAGGAGCACCTGCTTGCTGCAGACCCCAGAAGCCTGCTGTGCCCCTGCAGCTGCTGTGGAGCATATCCTCAGCTGTGCAGCTCCAAGTCCCTAGCCATGCTCCTGTGCTGGGTGCTGATGGCAGCTGCCCAGGACTGACAACACAGGGACAGCCAC
This sequence comes from Gavialis gangeticus, assembly GCF_001723915.1. Taxonomy (NCBI): domain Eukaryota; kingdom Metazoa; phylum Chordata; order Crocodylia; family Gavialidae; genus Gavialis; species Gavialis gangeticus. Next base: position 74,114,938 of record NW_017728993.1, read on the forward strand.
ACAGGGTTCAGAGAGCTGGCACAGGACCCAGCAGTATGGACTCATACTCCCCATCTAGGCCCACCTCCACCTGTGTGTGCATACCCATGCCCTCCACCCGGGGCCCCAGATGGAGCCAGGAGGAGGTTGGTGACCTTGTGGCACTCTGGGGTGATGCAG
>NW_017728993.1:74115107-74117441 GCF_001723915.1 Gavialis gangeticus
TACCTGCAGCCTGCATCTGGCAGCAGGGCCAGGAGCACCTGCTTGCTGCAGACCCCAGAAGCCTGCTGTGCCCCTGCAGCTGCTGTGGAGCATATCCTCAGCTGTGCAGCTCCAAGTCCCTAGCCATGCTCCTGTGCTGGGTGCTGATGGCAGCTGCCCAGGACTGACAACACAGGGACAGCCACACAGGGTTCAGAGAGCTGGCACAGGACCCAGCAGTATGGACTCATACTCCCCATCTAGGCCCACCTCCACCTGTGTGTGCATACCCATGCCCTCCACCCGGGGCCCCAGATGGAGCCAGGAGGAGGTTGGTGACCTTGTGGCACTCTGGGGTGATGCAGAGGTGCAGAGGCAGTTCAAGTGGGGTGGGTGGTTGAATGCCCACATTTATGAGTCCTTGTCAGGCAGGATACAGGAACACGGTCACTCCTAGTCAATGTGGCAAGGACCTAGAATAAAACTAGGAATAAAACTGAGGCCCTCCAGATGCGGAAGCTATGCCAGAGGCACATGCAGGACTGGACCCTCCTCCTCCAGTAGCTGGTGGCAGTGGCCAAGAAGCAGGAGTTAAAAAAAACAAACAACAGAGGGTCCACCTACTATGAGTAGGTGCCCTTCAATAACACATACTGGGGATATACACAGCACACTAGCTCACTCAATTTACACTACACACTCATGTTCATTCACACTAATACCCGCAATATGCCCGCATTCTCCACCATAAAAATGTTGCCCTGTGGGGTTGGGCCAACTCTCAGGATCTCAATATTGAGCTGTTAGACAGGATGGTGTGACACAATTGCACTTATACAAACACACAAATTAATTAGGTGCATACACACACACACTACCAACTCAGGCACATACACATCCAAACCAGCCTAGGCACATGCATACCTATCACAAATTTAAGCACATACACATTACACACCAAAAATTAGACAACAAGCAGTTGTCAATACGCACACACAGGAATCACTAATTTGTATATCATGCACATGATGGCATGTATTATATATATGTGTCTGTGTATGTATATGTATATATATGTATTTGTGTGTATATATACCAGTTCACACACAAACCACCCATCTACACATACACACAGGTGAGTTCCTAACTTGGATGGTACAGTATGTATGTGTGTGTTTGGGGTACTTGGAATACATGAGGGAGGGTTAAGGTGAGAAAGAAAGTGTAAGGAGTGAAAGTTGCTGGAACCAGGATTAGAACCCGCAGACTAGAGAGAAGTGGGCTGAAAAACTGAGGCTTGGGTTTACATAAGGTCAAGTGGCCCCAGGGTTACTCAAGGTCACTAGTGCAAGGGAAAAAGCCCATTGGCAAGGAGGAGACAGCTCAGAAAGAAACTGAAGCAGAAACCTAGGAGCTTGGGGCTGGAAACTGGTGGCAGAACCCTGGAAGCTTGGTGAGGCAGATAAGTGGTGGCAAGAAGGAAACAGTCAGAAAACAGACACAAACCCAACTCAGGGTTTCAAATAACAGGTTTATTAAACAAACAACACACTACACATCCCCATGAAGTTATTGGTGTGTGTACACACACACACACACACACACACACACACACACTATGGCAGCAGAAGAAAGAGAGTCAGTGAAAAGGTTAGAGTCCAGGTGCAGGTGATAGTTACCTATCCAGGCTGGAAAGGGGTTTTTGTCCAGAGGGGGAGTGCCGGCAGGGCCTCTGGGTGGAAGGTGGCATGGTGCTGGTCCAGATGGAGAGGGTGTCCCAAAGAGTCAGTCTTCACAGCCCCTTTTATGGGGCAGACTACCTATGATCTCCTATGGCAAGGGCCTATCAGTCCTGTTTCAGAGGGTTCCAGGTGTTCTTACTAAGCATGTGCAGCCTTGGCACAATGGTGGGTTACCTCATCTTTTGTTTCTTGAATGCTGAGGGTGGTTCCAATGGCTGGGTCATTGGTCCAGGTATCGGTTTTGATGGTTCAGTCATTCAGAGGGAGCTATTTTTATACCTACTGCCATTTTCTCTCAAGCACCTTCATTCATCCCCATTCATTCAGGAACCAAGATACATAGGAGTGGTAGGTGTGAGTCGTAGGTTACACAACAGGGTATGGGGACAAGGTAGAGACTTAACAAACAAAATGGAAACTTGATATGACTTATGCTAACTTACATATAGGCCTAAATCATATAATATCAATAAAACAGTAATATAGAACAAGAAAAAAATATGAACATAATTATTATACAATATAAAGAAGGAGAAAAAACAAAACAAATACACCTTGCTACCAAAATAAAATGCTGAAGCTTATCCTATGTCGTAGCTCACTTATACTTTTC
>NW_017728993.1:74122441-74147661 GCF_001723915.1 Gavialis gangeticus
GTGCATTTTTAAATAAAAAACCCCACAAAAACTGGAGGTTTTGCTACAAAATAAGCTCCCTCCAGTGGTGGTGCAATCACCTACCTTGGAAATCTTCAAGAGGAGACTGGACAGTCACCTTGCTAGGGTCACCTGACCCCAGCTGTGTTTTCTGCCTGGTACATGAGGCTGGACCCAGTGATCTTCTGAGGTTCCTTCCAGCCTTACATTCTATGACTCTTTGAATGTGGCCAGTCTGGAGTTTTGGAACACACAGGCACCATGTCCACTACCCGCACATTCTGCACTCAAGTATCTGAACATCCCACAGTGGTCTATGATGGCCTGCAGGACAACAGAGTGGAACCCCCAATGGCTTTAATACAGGCAGTCTTTGTGTGGTGGGCAGGTCACTGGTATGTGGGTGCTGTCCAGAGACCCAGTACACGGCACACCTCCAGGATGGCCTCCTGGGCAGTGGCCTTGCCCATGCTGAACAGGTGGCCCGCATACTACAGGCTAGTGGGGATGACTAGCTTGAACAGTGCCAGGCCAAGGTGGGTGTTGGCAGGGAGGGCCAGGTGTATTCCCATGTCTTGGCATTCCATGTGGGGCCAGAGCTGGTGCAGCAAGTCTGTGAATGTGGTCTGGGTCATCCAAAAAGCATCTATTCACTGGTCATCAGTCCAGTTCTACTGTAACAGGTCTATTTCACCAGTGCTGGTTGGCACGGTGGGTCCAGAGGCAGCAGGGCTGGAGCCCAGGAGGATGATAGCAGCCTTGGCTGTGGCCTCCTTGAGCCCCTGGTTGGTGTCACTGGTAGCAGCAGCTGTGTGGTGGTGGGGCCTCTGGGAGGGTATATGATGGATGGGTGGGCGGGCAGGTGGTCACCGGGCATGGGTGAGATGGCTGTGGATTAGCCATTGGTCAACACGGTGGGCCAGCAGGGTGAGTGAAGGGGCCAGCAGGATCAGGGGACCCTGTTTCTCACTGCCAGGGCCAGGGGCTAAGGCAGCCATAGCATAGGGATGCAGAGGGGGCACAAACAAGTTGCCATATGCTGCCTCTGTGTGTGCCACACCGCTCCTCTGAGTGCAGGAATTGGCTGCCCAGAGAGCACAGATTGGGGCTGGGTTTTAAAGATGGCTGCCAAATGCTGGCAGCTGGGCTGGCTTCAAAGATGGCTGCCAGGTGCTGGTAGATGGGGACAGAACCTGGAGCTCCCCTAGTGACCACAGGGGTGCATGGCAGGGCTGGAGGAACCTGGTAGCATGTAGGCTTTTTCAAGATCACTTACAGCTGCTGGCAGCTGTGGCTGGAGCCTTGAGATCCCCCTGGTGGTAGCAGGGGCCCATTGCAGGGCCACAGGAAGTGGGAGCAGTTTGCTGCTAGGAGCAGCAAATCTTCTGCACATTCCTGCATGTGTAGGCATCTACCTAGGAGTGTTTACTTCCAAGTAGTTTACTCTTAAGTAAGATGATCTCAGATCAAATGCATGTGTAGTGCACCCACTATTGCTCATAAAGTGCCTCTTAGATAGGTGGAGAAATGAAAGTCTATTTTTACTAGGCAAGTATAATACGAAACAGTTGTAAAAAATTATACTACATTGCACTACCAATGGTATCTTATTGAGACCTGAAGGAAACCATGTTTGCTCAACTCCCCCACTTGGCTTCTGTAGAAAATGCTAACAAGGGTGTCAATTGTGAGAACTGAGAACTGGACTGAAATGAAAAAAATCATATCATATAAACATGTAAGTGATATCAAATGTGACTACCTCGCCAGTAATTTGGATTTATTATCTAGGGAATAAAGAACTGAAGTGTTGCTAGATGTGTTATTATTTTCCTGAGATACAGAAGCCTATTCTAGGTTCAAGTTTTGAATAGGCCAAAAAGGTTAATAGTTTTATTCTAGTTCCTCGCTAGTAGTTTTATTCTAGTTCCTTGTTAGTGAACTAGATGGTAAAACTAGGTTTTGATTCGAAGTGAGATGGCAGTAGGAGATGCTTTGCATAGAATCTGCCCACATTTTTATGGTTCAGGCAGATGTTACTTATTTCAGTTCCTCAGTGCATTAATTTCATTCCCAGAAGTAAATTAAGGGGATCATTATAAAATTAAATATTTCATATTTGAATACATTTAATAAAGTAAGTAGATCTATTAAAATGTATATGTATCATTAACTGTTTCACTGATGTAATGACTTTGAAAAAAACCTACTTAGTAGTAACACAGTTCATTGATATTTTTTCCGTTAAACTCAGAATGTTAATCAAATTCATCATATGAGCAATTAGTTACATGTATCTATAGACCTAATCAGAAAAATGTTGATGTTCCACATACTGTTAAAACAGACAGTTCTGTTGAAATCTAAATGCTTTGTCACAGCTTTTTCTAGAATCCTATTTTGAAAGGCAGTGGTTGAAAAAGTTCTAACAATGTCAAAATGTCCTGTTTTTTGACATTTGAAAAAGCATTTTTTGTTTTAATATATATGCTGTAATATACAATTTTAAATATTTGAAATGAAAACTTTTTTGTCAAAATGAATTACATACAATGACCCAAAATTAGGGATCAATCAGAATTTTTCTTTGCAAAGATTTGCATTTTTTTCAGGTTTTGTTCTGATTCAGAATGAAGCCAACTTTTGGATTTTGTTTATAAATATTATTCTCAATAGACTGAACAAGCATTTGTAGATTACAGTGAAATTCTGAGGAAGAAAATGGGTCATATCTGCCATACCTCAGGTACTTTAGTATAGTTTTGTGGGGAGAGGAACACTGTAAAGACTTAAGGTAGATACAATATGACTGTATTTGTATAAAAGGCAAACTGCTGATAAGATTTGCTTTAGTAATGTCACATGGAGATATATATATGAGAAGGCTGAGAAGGGACTTCGTAGCAGCTTACCGCTACATCAGGGGAATACATCAAGGGCTCGGTGAACAACTGTTCACCAGAGCACGCATGGGGAAAACCAGGAGTAATGGCCACAAACTCCTGGAAGACCATTTCAGGCTCAATATTAGGAAAAACTTCTTCACAGCTAGAGTGTCCAGGCTGTGGAATAAGCTCTCTCCAGAGGTTGTGCAGTCACCTACCCTGGAAGTCTTCAAGAGGAGATTGGACAGTCACTTTGCTGAGGTCACCTGACCCCAGTTGTGTTTCCTGCCTAGTGCAATGATTTTCTGAAGTCCCTTCCAGCCTTACAATCTATGAATGTGGCCATAGTCTCTCTTTCTCTCTAGGTGTGTGTGTGAGCGAGAATAGGGTTGGTGAGATGCTGCTTTTGGAGAATGTTTCCATTGTAGCTTCCTGTTTTTACATACTGGCAATTCTTCTTTCCTCTGGTTTCAGTGTTGGTGGATTGTTCTTGCTTTTTGGGCTCATTTTGCATCTTTGTCTATCCATATGAATACATGAAAGTGGGGTTATACTGAAAACATTTATAGCATTAGTTATAGTAGTTGCTGTTGGGAATAGAAGCTCCAGGTACTCAGCACTATATGCTTTAGGTTGCTTTTATTTGGGTATCTGATATGAAATTAAGGGCATGTACGGATATTACACTTAGAGCAGTCTAAGTGAATGTAAGTCTATCTAAACCAACCTAAGACAGACCTCATGCAAAGTATACTCAACTGAGACCAATGTATTGAATTTGCATACTGTTCCTCTATAGCAGGGGTCGGCAACCCCCGGCATGCATGCCATTAGTGGCATGCGGAGACATTTTTCCCAGCACACCAGGAGGCATGCAAAGAAATTGTGGGGTTTTTTTTTTAAGTTGCTGCTCCTTTCTGTGCAGCCACAAGTCCCAGCACTGCAGCAGGCACTGGGGCAGAGCCAGAAGAACACAGGCAGGGAGGCTGTCTGTGCTGTACTACCCCCGCCCCTTGCTCCCAGGCTGCACCCTCCAGCCCAGCTGGCCCCTGGATGGAGCTGCCCAGGCAGGAAAACACCCTGTCCCAGCTGGGACAGCACTGAGGTGTCGAGTGCTGGGACTGGGCGGTCGGGACAGGGAGGTGTGGAGGGAGGCACTGTGGGCAAGCCAGCCCAGTCAGGCCCTTAGGAATATGGGGGCTGGGCAGGAAGTGGGGGCAGTCCCAGGGCTCTGCAGGCTTGAGCTGTGGTGGGTAGACAGGCAGGGGTGCCCAGCAGCACATGTGGTGGGGCCTGGCTCAGCCTTCACAGCCCCTTAGGGATGGGCCGCAGCCACCCTGCACACAGGGGATGCTGCCTGGCTGGGTCAGGATGCCGGACTCGCGGGGCTTCCCTCTCCATGATTGGCCTCCCTGTACACTGGGCACAGTGCAGGCAGGGCAGAGCCATCCCTGGTGCAGGGGCCTGGCTGCAGAAGCCCCCTGAATCCTGGGAACAGCCACTGGGGCTGCCTCAGCCTGTTGGGGTCCCGGCCTTGCCCACCCACAGCTCACTTTAAGGGGCCAGGACTGGGGCAGGTACTGCACAGAACCACTGTACTGCAGGCTCCCGGCTGGCTCAGCCCTGAGCACCAGCTGTGGTGGCTGTTCCCAGAGCCCAGGGAACAGCCTGTGGCTGCAGCTCACACTCCCACTGTACCAAGCTGGCACAGAGATCAAGCAGGGAGCTCCCTGGGTCTGGCGTCCTGCCCCAGACAGGCAGCATCCCTTCGTGGGCAGGGTGGCTGCATCCCATCCCCGTGGAGCTGTGCAGGCTGGCTGGGCCCCACCTCCGGTGCTCCTGGGCCCCGCACTGTGGCTCAAGTAGCAGAGCCCTGGGGCAGCCCCTGCTCCCTGCCTGACACCAGCTCTCTATTTACTATCTAAAAAAACCCCAACAACATTAATGATTATTAATTGTATTAAACATACAATGCATCCTGCCGTGTACCCCCTCCACCCCAGTTTTGTTTTTGTGGCATGCCCGCACTCCGGCACCTTAGAAGGTAAACATTGTGGGGGGGTTTGGGACGCCGGCCAAAAAAAATTGCCTACCCCTACTCTATAGATTCAAGTTAGATTGTGGTCCTCTGGCATCCAAACCCAATTTGTGGCCCTCCCCATCACTTCCTTGCAGGGAGGTGCACTAGCACTTGAACCACACTCAGCTGATCTAGCCAAGCACCTGGTAGGCCCTGCTTCTGGGCTGTCCCAGTGCTGAGAAAGTCCTGCCTCAAGCCTCTAGCCATTTGTCAGCCACAGGTAGGCATCAGGAGGAAGTGAGGCAATGGTGGGCACCTGAGTTCCTGAACCCCTAACACCCCATCAAGCACCCCATGATGTACACAGACACCAACACTGAGCCTAGAAGAATGCCTGTGATTGGGTACAGGCCCTAACCTTGTAACCTGCACACCCAACTAAGTACCCCTATGCCCCCCATGCTTGGGCATGGCCCCATGGCCCCTGGCCGTGGCACCCACATACTACATTTCAGAAGCCAGAGTCAGGCACCCTGTGACCTGGACACCCCCTATGCAGGACCTGGTGTAGGCAGCTCACCTCTGGTAGGTCAGAGTAATGTGGGGCAGAACGTTGGGACTGGGCCTGCACAGAGGCAATCTTGTAACCTCTGTGTTTCAGCTACTGCCAGTAGGTACCCAGGCCACATCTATCTGGGGTTCTGCAAGGGTTTTTTGGGGTCATAGCTACAATGTCCCAAAGTACTAGGGCCCAGGGAAAGGGGGCATCTAAGCTAGGGCAAGCAGGCAGATGCCTCTGGAAACTTCAAGATGAGGTGGGTGTCAGGAGAAGAAGAAGGTCCATGGGAGCCATAGGGCACACAGTCTGTTGCTGGCAGTGGTCCCTGAGGACTCTGGCATGTTGCTGATAGTCCTCAGATCATCACGGGACCCACAAGTGGAGGTGCACCTGCAGCTGGACCCGATTTCCCTTGAAATCTTCTCAGGCATGGTTGAGTGCATGGTCCATGCCATGCCCTATACCTTGTGGGAGTACCCTCCCCATCAGTCCTCAATCCCCATGGACTGTAGCTAAACACACGGTCCCCAGGACACTGTTTCCAACACAGCTGGTAGAAGTGTTTCGTTTCTGCTCTTCCATCTCCTCACTCCCCTGCTTCTAGACATGCAGAGCACTTCCCAGTCCCCTGGCTTCTGGTGCAGTGGCTACTGCTGCAACACCACCCACACCTAACACCCCCCCCCGTCCAGTTCTGGTGAATACTCTGGCACTGAACAAGGATGCTCTGCTGTCCAGGATAGCTGGTATGGCTCTAACCTTTTCCATGTTGCCATGATGGGGACTCAGGGAATAGGGAAAATGTAAATCCCCTGGGGGAAGGAGGCAGACCGTGTCCACAGCCAGTGGGGCAGGGAGGTAGTGGCATGATGATGCCACTATCTCTGCTGACCCAAAGCCCTCTGTGTAAATCTGTTTCCAGAAGGAAGCCACAAGACCTAACTTGCTTGTCTTCTCCTTCCAGCCCCTGGGCCCCAGTGGCTACTACAAGCCATCATAGGCACTGGAAGGCTGGGGCTAATGGGGCTCAGCCCCCACATATGCAGGGCAGTGGGCAGGGCTTCAAGGCAGCCCAGCCCCAGGCTCTGGGCAGCTGCAGCAGGGGTGGGGAGGGATACATACGCAGCCAGAATTGCAGCCTGGCATGTGGATCACTGGCTGTCCAGCATGGCAGGCAAGTATCAGTCTATTCTGTGAAGGGGAAGAGGCGGGGGTGGGAGGTGCAGATTAGGGCCCCAGTGGTGGGGGAGGGAGTGGGGCGGTGGTGGAGGGTCAGGCCCTGGCCGGGCCAGGTGGTGGGATGCTTGGGGCCCAAGTGGTGTGGGAGGGGCTCACACCACTGCATACAACTCAGCAGAGGCTCCGGGGGCACATGCTCCCCATCTGTGTGTGGGGCAGGAGCAGCTGCTGCTGTGGATTGTGCTTTGCTTCCTGCTGTATCTACCCTGGAAATAGCTCAGCACCATGTGCCTGCTGCTTCTGGGCTGCACCACACCCCCTGCCCTCCCTGTGGTGGGACACATGTGCTGTCGTGCAGCTCTCAGGGCAGTGGCAGTGGGGAGCGGGGCATGGCGTGTGGCATGCAGTGGTGGCTGCCTCAGCCTCACATGCAGATGTGGGGGAGTGTACTCCTTGGGCCTCCACTGGGGTGCTCACAGTGGTGAGAGCCCCCGCATCCCTGGACAAGCTGCCCAGGCTCCAGTTGCCCTGCCACCCAGCCCAGCCAGGGCCCTACTCACCCTGGCCCTTGCCCCTGCCCATGCCCATGCCTCACTCCTTCCCTCACCAATGGGGCCTCAATCGGTCTCCCCCTGACCACGGCTCTTTCCCCTCTCCTTGCCCCTTTCCTCACAGATTTACCTGCAGGGGTGGACATGCATGTGCACATGACTCAAAAGGTTATATACCGTATTTGTTTGAATATGAACCAATCCTGAATATTGAACAACCCCCCCACTGGCAATTAGATTCTATATATGGACCATTTATAAATTTGTTATAATTTTCAAATAGAACCTAAGTATTGGAGGGTTCTTTTGAATCCCCGTCACCCCAACTGCTACATCAGGAAAACGAGTGGCCCTGTTGCCCTCTGCCCTACCCACTTCCTCCTGCAGCCTTCCTGTCCCCCTCACCCCTGTCACCTGCACCTCCTCCAGCTCCCCAGAGCTTCTGCCTCTTCCCCTCCCCTGTCAGATGCTGTTTGAGCAGCTCCATCCTGGAGCACAGCACGCACCCTGACTGAGCATGCAGTAATATCAGTACTGTGGATTGGCTGGGCGGGCAATGCAGCAGTGACAGCACTACTGATTAGCTGGGCAGAGGAAGGAGTTTCCATATGCTGTATGCCTAGGAGAGACCCCAGCCAGAGCTGAATTGTGTCTGTTAATAACAGGAAGGAAAGGGTGTGTGCAGAGGGGGTGGCAAAAGTTGCACAGGGGTAGCAGAGAAGAGGGGCAGGAGGCTGCAGCTATCTCACACTGACTCCGATCTGAACTTATGGCCAGAGTCAGAGCCACAGCACTGCTCCTCCTATGCTAGCTGGGGGAAAAAAACCCTCATCTTATATATGAGTAAATACAGTATTGAGGACGCAGCCATTTGATTGTATTGGCTAGCTAAGTGGCATCAACAAAATATTTTTAAGAATCAACTAAATTGGTGGGGGTGGAGGAGAGAGAGCTAAACTTCCTTTAAAACAGAAGCCTTTGCACCTCCGGCTCTCCTACTTCTTTGAAATCACTATTAACATCTCTAACCTTTATTATTTTAACTGGAGAGAAAATTGTTTTGGCTAGAATGAGATAGACACAGGAGGCTCAGTGCCTGTGCACAGAACACCTGCTGCAAGATCACTGAGTGGAACAGAAAGATGAAAGGAGAGTGGGCCCTCAGTGACATTTAAAAGTGCCATATGATTTCTTGTATTTACACCACCAGTTTAGCTCTATTACCTCCCACTTGCAGCCTTTCTGGTTTTGACAAACCTATTCCCTAGTTTTAAAAGCAAGCTGAAAAAGGAAACAAATGCAGCAAGAAACACTTCAATCTCCTATGCTTAGAGGTGAGGTTTTGTGTGTGCCTTTAACAGGCAAAGAGTATAATCCATAACAGAGGCAAACTGGGGAGGGAAAGCTATGTTGATTTACAGGGATCTTTGTACCTCTTTGATCCTGGACTGATTGAAGGGCAGGAGAGGCCTCTGATGTAATACAGATATAATCACAGGATGTTGATTAAGTTATAGCAACCTCCTGGAGCTACCCTTTGGTCCAAAGCCTGCTTGCAGTCCTCTAGCACTTCTTAGCCATGGTCTGAGCCTACTCCTAGCCACAACCTTCGCATGTCCCTACACCAGGCAAGCAAAGCCTGAGAAAGCAATCTTGTGTCTTCTGTAGGGTTTGACACAGAAGAGTTGTCCCTGGGTGGACATATACTTTCTATGATTCTTAATGACACTGTGGCTCATTCAGGGATCAGAACAAGAATATTAAAACCTATTATGAACACAAAAAACAACTGATGCTTACTTATGTGGCAACCTATGAAAAAAATATCTATTGAATAGCTGTGATTGTTTCCTTGCACACACACGATACTTAACTCTTAAGACACAGAAGAAGACTTGTCCAATAGCACCAATTGTTATTCTTATTTGAAGAGCACTCTGTTTTATCTGTTTCTAATAGGTTACCATACATCCAGGTTTTCCCAGACACATCTTCTCTTTGGATCCTCCAATCTCAGTCTGAGTGGTTTTTAAAATATGATTAGATGTCCACGATTTTGCTCTGTTCCCCATCAATGTTTTTCCCAGCATTCCCCAGCTTGCCCTGGTAAGTTGCTGCTTGAGGCTGGAGGGAAGTGGGGCGGGTGATTGGAATGAGGGGGCATTATGTGTGTGCACACAGGCATGTGGCTGGCATGCAGCCAGGCAGGGTGGTAGGAGCAGTCCCAGCAGCTAGATGCAGGTAAGTCTATGGGGAGTGGGGGTTGGAGGGCCAGGGCATAGGGACTGTCCAGGGGATTGTGGGGGCATGTGAGTGTGTGTGTATGTATGGCAGGGTGTGTGAGGGGGTACAGGTGCCTGCCTGTGCTGAAGGAAGCTGTTTGGGCACTGGAGCTGCAGCAGGGTGGGGAGTGGGAGGTCCCTGGCTCTCCAGCGAGGGAAAGGGGTGAGGGGGTCCTTCAGTGGCAGTGGGGTGGCAGCAGGCTGGCAGCACCATGACCAGTGCCCTTGCTTGTTAGGGGTAGGGCAGCCAGAAGATTTTGTAAGGCTGGGGCTGTGGGTCAGGAGTGAAGGGCACCAGCAGGGCTGGGGTGGGGGCTGTGGCTTGGGGGTGAGGGGCACTAGGGGAGGCTGAAGCTTGGGAGTGCCAGGCACTGACAGTGCCAGGGGGCTGTAGGTCAAAAGTGAGGGGCACCAGCAGGGACGGGGGGCTGCAGGTTGGGAGTGAGGAGCACCAGCATGGCCCAGGGGAGTGGGCTACTGTGGTTTGGGAGTGAGGGACACTGGCAGGGCCAGGGGTCTGTGAGTTGGGGGTGAGGGGATGCAGCAGGGCTGGGAGGCTGTGGCTTGTGAGTGAGGGACAATGGAATAGGCAGGGGAAGGGCACCAGCATATCTCTGTCCCCCCACAATCATATACCACCCCCCACAGGTGTCTTCTTTTTAGGAACTAAAAATATGGTAACCCCAGTTTCTAACATCTTGTTCTGCTGAAAAAAAAATAGTATCTCATTTAATTCTATATCTGGTGAAGGATGAGAGCATTTAAGCAATTTACTTGTCTAGCAACTAAAGTAGCTGATAATAATGAGAATAATGACAGTAGACATGATGGGATAACAGTTTCCTGTTGAAAAAATTGAAAACAAAATGCTTTTTCCAGCTTAAAAATGGATATTGTCTCGTAATATTTTATAGGCTTAATATACATTGTTTCTGTTAAAATGCATTTCCTTAGGAGCTTGAAAAAAAGATTAATTTTGAGCATCAAGTGCAAGAAATTTCAACAGGAGTTTTAATGGTAGTTGTGAGATCAGCCAAACTGATCAAGATCTGAAAGGCGCCATACCTATTTCTACAATCTGACTTTGCTAACCAACAGGCAGATTTTCACTTTAGAATGAATGACTAGTGTCAATGGGAAAACTTTTGACTTCCACTGATAACACATTGGGGATCTATAAATGCTTCAAAGCTAAGATTGTTATAGGAGCTGTTTCTAGATGGTAAGGGACATGCTGTTTTGGAAGAAGCTATTTTGAGACTAACATAGTAGTCTTGATCTCATTCTCTCTGTCTCCATATATTGTACAATTCTGTATTGTGTCTATTGTTACAAAAGACTGATGTGTGTAGGATGATACCTCACTGAGCTAGAAGCTTTGCACCAGCTTGCTGAATTAACTGGAAACTGATAGTCCACCATCTACAAATGCTGATTCACAATCTCTTGATAATGATAAGACTTTATTCAGGGAAACTTGGCTTGGAATAGATCTTACAAATTTCAGAAGTGCTATGCCTATTCTTTCTGAATTAAGAACATAGAAGTAGATCTCAAAGAGATTTTTCTCCCTCTTTGAGGGCTTCAAAATGAGGATTTAAATGTTGTGTCTTCAGCCCATTGCTAGAACACATAGCTGCCAGTATTTAAATGATTACATGAGGTACCTTAGCAAAGTAGGGTTTTCATTAATAAAAACTTTAAGCACACAAAACATTCAATTTCAGCTTCATCCTATCAACAGTTATTAGTAAAGAAAATATCTGCTGACAATTATGGGCAATTCTTATCTCAGAATTTTTTTTTTTCTATTTCTATGATAGTTATATTCTTTTGAAGCTCTAGGTCACAGTTCTGTCGCTCCAGCGAGACTTAGAATCATTCTTTCAATTACATTTTGTACTTCATTTTCAGAACAGTTTATATAAACCTGATGTTAGGCTCAAATGTTCTTTCTACTGTTTTTCATCCACTTCAGACAATCTTAGCTTTGGACCTAGGTAAGAGTACAGCCAACAGGTCCAAATAAAACTTCTCAGTCTTAGCTTGCTGGAGGGGAAGGGAGATTTGAAGATCTAATTCTGAATTATAAGAATTGGCACTGCCTTTACTTTGGTCAAGTCAAAATCCCTATTTCAAACTAATGTACACTGATTCGTCCTGCCACTGATAATCCAAAATGTTCATAACAATTTGTTCTTTAGCAACCAGATCATTTGGGGCCAGGTTCTGGCTTTGTTTCCATTATTAGCCACATTGAACTACTAGCAGAACCCCATTGATCCCAGATATAATAAAAATATCTGATGTTTGCAGAGGATGGGTTTTATTATTATGGCTTCCTATTCCTAGGAATGTGAAGTAAATAGTAAGATTAGCACCAGACTTTCCTCATTATTTGATCTTCACAAAGATGGTGCAACATTTTATTATTAACTAATGCTATTTTAAAAGGAAGTTTAAGTACCAAAACTAGTTCACCCAAAAATCATTGTCTTCTCTTAACCCTTGTGGTCTCAATTGCCTGAGATTTTTTCCTAATCAATTACCATTTTTGTCACAATTATCCATCATGCATTCAAACGTAAAAATGTCAGTTTCCTCATTTCAAATGATGTCAATATATTGGTCTCTCAGGTACCTGCTAGGAAAAAAATACCTTAGGAAAAAAAATATACAGCAGGTCCGAATATCACGAGACTGGTTCTTTTTCCATTTTATCATTTCTTCAATCATTTTTAGAGGTTCTATACAGAACCCTTTTCATTTGTTTGAATTCAATGTTTGAAATCTCACCATATTTTATATTTATTGTTGTTACAGCACTGAGTTAGTAGCTCTAAAGTTACAGTTGAAGAGGGTTTTTTTTTCCTGTTACAGTCTCCTCTATCCTGGTGCTTATTACTTTTTGAAAAATGTACTCTGTGGGTGCATCTACATATGCAATTACTTTGAAGCAATAAACTCTGGAGCAGTTTGAGCCAGAGTAAATTGCTCCCAGGTGGAGGGTATACATGTGCTCCTGGGACAGCAGCAATTTGAGCTGGGATGGAGCAGGCCCCTGGCTGACCAGGCTGACCAGACACAATTTATGGCCACATTCAGTGTCTATATGTGCATTTCAGCACAGTAAATTGCTCTGCTGCAAGATGGCACTTTCCCGGACAGTACTATCTTATGGCAAAGTTAATTAGTTTACTGTGTGCTAATACCAGCTCACATGTAGATGGTGAAGCTTTACTGAGGAGCTAATTAATCTACTCCGCAGTAAAGTACATGTCGATGTACCCTGTAACTACAGATTTCTCCTGCTTATTTTAGAACAAAAGCATATACTTCTGACAACACACATTTTGGAGATCTTCTGATATGCAAAGTTGTAGGATCATACAATCATAGAAAAGTAGGACTAGAAGAGGCTTCATGAGGCCATCAAGACCAGTCACTTTCTCCCTGAATAAACCATTCCATCTAAGTGTCTATTTAATATGCTTTTGAAAGTTTCCAAGTTTGGAGATTACCCAATTTCTTAAGGTAGGTTGTTCCAAAACTTGAGCACCCTCATAGTCATAAAGTTCATTCTAATCTCCAACCTGAATTTTCTCTGTGGCAGCTTGAAAACCCATTTCCCCTGTATAATCTCCCTTTGGGTAGTTGAAGACTGTTACCAAATCCCCCCTCAGTCTTCTCTTCTCCACAGTTAATAATCCTAGATGTTTCAGACTTTCCTCTTAAGTCTTCCTTCCCAGGCCCCTAATTCTTTTTGTTGATCTGTGCTGGACTCTTTCCAAATTGTCCACATCCTTCTTGTTGTGTGGGCCTGAAACTGGATGCAGTATTCCAGGTTACACCTCACCATCAATGGAAAATGAAGAAGAATCACCTCCTTTGATTTGCAAGTGACACTCCCGTTGATACAACTGAGTACGTGGTTGGATTTTTTTTGCAACAAGAGCACATTGTTGGCTTATACTTAGTTTATGGTTCACCATAACCTATAGGTCTTTCTCTGCAGTACTATAGCATAGCCAATCATTTCCCAGTCTATATTTGTGCTTGCAGTTATTTTGTCCCAAGTACAAGACTTTACTCATCTGATTGTCAGTTTGGATCCTAGCCTTGTGTCATGCAGTGTGTCTGTAACTCCACCCAACTTGGTGTCATCCACAAATTTGCTAAACATGCACTCAGTCCCATTATTCAAATAATTAATAAAGATGTTGAAGAATACTGGACCCAAGAGAGTCCAGGACCCTGAAGAACCCCACTTGGTATCTCCTCCCAACTAGAAATTGAACCTTTGATGACTGCTTGTTGAGCAAAATGGTACAACCAGTTATATATCTACCTTACAGGACTTTAATCTAGTCTTGGTTTGTTAATAAGAGTGTCATGAGAGATGATCTCAAAAGCTTTTCTAACATCGAGATTTATGACATTCACTGCTCTTCACGCATCCAGAGAGTCTGACACCTTATCATCGAAGGAAATCAGGTTGGTCAGGCATGACTTGCTCTTGGTGAATCCATTCTGGCTGTTCCTGATCACCTGGTTCTTGTCTAGGTGCTTTACAATAGATTCCTTGAGAGCTTGCCCCATGACCTTTTCAGGTATTAAGGTTAGGTTAACTGGCCTATAGTTCTCTGGATCCTCCTTCTTGCCTTTCTTAAAGAGAGACACTATATTTGGTCTTTTCCAGTCATCTGGGTCCTCACGCAAACTGCATGAGTTCTCAGAGAGGATAGTTAATGGCTCTGAAATTACCTCATCCTATTGCCTTGGGTGAATCCCATCTGGCCCTGCTGACTTGAAAGCATCTAGCTTCTCTAAGTAAGACCTAACATGTTCTTCCATTACTTTAGGCTGTTTGTCTTCTTCCCTTTCTTTGCTACCAGCTGCACTTGTCATCTGGTAGCTGCCCCAATTTGTGAGAACTGAAGTAAAAAAAAGCATTTTATCAGCCTTCTCTACATAATCTGTTACTAGATGGCATCTGCATTCTGTAAGGATCCTATGGTTTCTTTGGTCTTTCTCTTATTTTTGGAATATGTGTAGAATTTATTGCTTTTATATGTCCCTTGCCAGTTGTATTTCAAATTGTGCCTTGGCCTTCCTAATTTTCTCCCTGCATGCCTGTTTGAAACTTATACTCTTCACTAGTACTATGACCAAGTTTTATAGTATTTTATAGGATTCCTTTTTGAATTTTAACTCAATGCAGAGGTTGTTGTGTAGAGATTGGGATATCCTTTCTGAACAAGCTATACCTATTCATGACTGTAGATCCATGACTGAACTATCCCATCACATGTCTGTAATGTCAGTTATATCATAATTCTGTAATTGTACTAGAACCTCCAGTTTTTCCTGTTTGTTCCCTATGCTTCTCACATTTGTATATAAATGCTTTAGGTATTGTAACTGATTGTCCTATCTTCTTCTGAGAACTTTGTTGAAGGTCTCACCAATGCTTCTTCTTACTGAGTTTTTTGTCCAAGTCTCCTGAATCATCCAGAGAACCCATGCCTTCTTATGCATAATTGTGTATTCTTATATGTATCGTATATGTACATATTTATTTATAATAAGGCACACAGCATTTGGTATCTATACTCAATTCATTTGAAAAACCTTATTTTAAAAGTGTAAAGTGGTCGTAATCTATGTTCTATGGAAGCAGTTAATTTAATAAAACAATTTTTCAGATTGTGGGATGAAATGATCCTGCCTAGGTCAAGGGTTGGAGGATGATAAGAGCTAACTACTCCTACCACTTCTCCTTCATGTTCAGGGGGCGAAGGGGGAGTGGGGAGTAGGGAGAGGCCTGCCAGCCACAGCATGATAGGGAAGTGTCCATCACCAAATACTGCCAAAACCTCTTGCCACTGAACACTGCTGAATCCCTTTGTCTCTGGGCTGGATACAATGGCTCTGCTGGCTGGATCTGAACCAAGAGCCATAGACTGCTGAACCCTGTTCTATGAGGCTTAATGTCTTTGATACTCATGAACAGAGTTCATTTTGGAGTAACTATCATTCAGTTTTATTTCCAGGCATATCTTTTTAGATTGTAACTTTACAGCCTGTCTTGGGTGCTTGAAATGAACCTTTAGTTACTCCAAATGTGTTTCCAGGAATTGAGACAAACAAGGTTTGTAAAATAAAATAATATATTTTATTGGACTTGTGTGAGTGAAGAGATAGAAGACAAAGTTTTGGGCTAAAAGCACTCCTTAGTCTGGGAAAGAACCAGTCAATTCAAGCCTTGGTACAAGTTAGGAGTCCCACTTTAATTTAACCTAATTGTTAATTATCAGCCTAATTGATTGATTATATTATTTTACAGGGATTATTGTATTAGAACAGACGTCACACCAGCATATCTATTGTTGTAACTATTTATATTGTTAATTAATTATAGTAACTACTTATATTATTGATTACTTATAGTAACCACTTATTTATTACTGCAGTTATATATATTACATATATTGCCACAATTGAGTTTGGGGTCTCATTATCCTAATGGCTATGCTGTCATGTAGTAAAAGTTCATTCTTCCTCCAAACGATTAACCTGAAAAGGCAGACAAGAGGGTGGAAGGAGAAAGAGGAGCATAGGACTGAAGAATGACCTTGCTCAGGAACAACCTAGAGGTGAGAATAGAATCTAAAAAGTCTTTGCCTCTAATTCTTCTATAAGCCAACACTATGTATCTAATTATGACTATTAATAGTTTATTTGGAGCTAGCCTGATACATAGGCTGCTTGCAGATGTGGGGAAAAAACAAAACAAAATAGTGCTTTACCAGAAGAAGAAGCGTGTTAGTTCAGATCAGCTCTGCAGAATCTGTATAGATCAGGCAATTCAGTGAGGCTTTTTGGTGCTTTTATCTAATAGCTGATTCAATCAATTATTAGACAAAAGCACCAAAAAGCCCCACTGAAGTGCCTGATCTATACAGATGTTGGGTGAGCTGGATCAAACTAAGGCAATACCTTTATTGGGCATGCACTGCACTCGGGGGTGCACCAAGCTTAAAGTGCTGCTTTGGGGGGGATTTGGGGGTGGGTTTTTTCATGTCTGCAAGTAATATTAGTTTATATCCTGCTATCTCTTTTGGGTGACAAAACATAGTTAATAAATGCATCATTTTTTTTCTTCTTTTTTAACATCTCATTTGGATAGGGCTGTAACATTAAAAGGACTAAGATGGGTGAAGAAAACAACTTTAATTAAACATGAACGTTTTGAAGTGTATCAACTGTAAATCTGAATTTTGGTGATAAACTCTTATTGGCACAGATAGACTACCTGTTTCTTCTTGGTTTTTAAACTGTTGAAAAAGTATGAATTCCCTCCTTCTAGATTCTATGTCAGAAAAATACTACTGTTGTTTGAAAAACTGGCATGGACTTCTACCAGAAGTCAGGAAGTACAGGGCCAAATGAGGGATCATTATTTCCTCATATGAAGATGGAGCCTAGTCCTATTACTAACTTATTTGAATGTAGAACTTTGTATTAGACACTGACAGGAGAGAAACAGCAAGTCTAATTTGGAAAACAATAGATTGTTAAAGAGAGCTTCCTTGGCGTAGAAACTGTGATGTTCTAATCTACATGCACTGATTTTCCTGCACTAGAGCTCTAAAAGATTTTCCACTTTCTGAACTGTCAATTAGATCTGCACAAGAACATTTTTGCAGTTATTTTCTGTTCAGTTTGTCATGTACCTCCCTGGTAGTTTCCTACTATACAAGGAGGGAAGAACTCGCAAACTTTAAATGGTATGCATTGAGAATATTTTAAAATGAAAGATGCCATATACACCTTGCAAAGATTCTATTATCTCTAAAAATCTAACTTCATATGCAGCATAGGTAGTGGTGGGAATTTGCTACCTGCACTGCTTTTTCCTGAAATAGACTCTGTATTCAAGATTTATCCTTCTCATAAGTAAATTGGGGGTTTATATCTGGGAACTGAGCTTTAGTAACAGAAATCCCAATTTGTTAGTGCTTGTGAGCAGGTTCTGCACTCTGCATGCCAAACCTAGAAATGAGGCAGTCAGGCATTATAATAGCACCCTACAGCTGCTCTCAAGCATACTAAAGACTGAGATCTCAAGAGTAGCAATGAAGAAGTACCCACAGGGCAGCTTCACTTCCAGATTTGCCATGTTCAAAGAGATAGTGGCTGGGCAGGATGTGTTTTGTGGCAGTTCTCTTAGGCTCACAAACTAGTGCCCTAACCACTAGACCTTCAGCAGATGGATATTGGCATTGGTCCACTTGCTTCGACTGAGGTGGATTACTGGGAGATGGATTACTCCTTTTTAAAGAAGCGAAAGTAGTGTGCAGTAGACAGGGGATTAATCCAATATCCTATTTTATTATGATTTATAAATCTACAGTTTCTGAAGAGAGGTTTCAAACAGAGCTAGCTGGAAAGAACAAATTAAGTTTTATTAGTAGATGTTTAGGATTGTGAATCCAAAAAGATGACAAAGCCAATAGGGAAATACAAATTGCCTGAGCAAGGGACTAACATTAGAGGGATGGGGGTGAGAAGGAGAATGCAACTAGATTACAGAAAATACAATGTAAGTCTGAATGAACCAACCATAATATAAAAGTTCCTGAGTCTCTGGGTCTGCTTTAATCATATTTTAGAAACCTATTCCTTTGTTCTTATTTACACTAATAGCTACAGTTTATAAGATTGTATTCAATCAATTGATCTTAAAGTACTTTCTGGAGGTAAGTAAAAATATTTTTCCATAATGCAATAGAAGTTACATTGTTTAACATATTCATTAATAATTTGGATGTTGTGATTGAGTGCATTCTTAGCAAATTTGTGAGTGATACTAAATTGGGTACAGTTGCAGACACACTGAAGGATAAAGCTAGGATCCAAGATGTCCTGGATATGCTGAAAAAAATGCTCTGAAATCAATCAGGTGAAATTCAGCAAGCAAAGTGCAAAGTCCTGCACTTGGGATGGAACAGCTGCGTGCACACATATAGATAGTGGAATTATTGGCAAGGATTCAATACTGCAGAGAAGGACCTGGGGGTTATAGTACACCGGGATGGCCCACAGGCTAGATCCAGTCAGCAGCAGAATCCATTTCTCAGCTGCCCCTGCACATGGCTGGGGCTGGTCTCCATGGAGACCCCAGCCACAGCTGCATGTAAAAGCTTAAGTCTGGGGTTGCCATGGAAATCAGCCCTAGCTGCGCTGACAGGGCATATGGCAGAGCAGGAAAGGGGGCTGCTACAGAGTCACCCCGCTTCAGGCCAGGCTGCCACCACTGCAAGGAGCCGGGGGAGAGATGCGATCCTCTGCCTGTGCACCCCTGCCCAAATCATTCAGGCTACAGATCTCAGCTCTGCCCTGGCTCCAGAGCAAGCTGCCCCCATCACAAGATCACAGGTCTCCAGAGCAGCACCTTGCCTTGCTCTGCTGTGTTAGAAAGAATAGCATAATAGACAGTTTATGAAAAGAAAGGAACAAGAGAGACTCTAGACCTTCAGCTTATTTTGAAGTTGATGGTTAGGCAGTCTCACAATATAAGTCAAAGTCTCACAATGTATCTCTGTTTTTAGTAAATGCCTCCTTCTGTCTTGCACTTTGTTGATTTAGTAAAGAGTTAAGGCCCCAGAACGTATGGGTTGTGTATGGGAAATGTACTTAACCGGATGGTGATTTCCTTTCTTTCAACACATTCTATGTAGATGAAAATAACACTTCTGTAGGGATCATATTATTTCAAGTGCAGTTTTATGCAGCAGCTCTGAGACCAACTACTGAGAAATCAAGTACCCTACTGGAAGCAGTCTGTCTACTAATCAAATTTCCCTTGCCTCCATTAACTTTTACAGGGTAGTTCTTGCACTAAAACTTTAAAATCTTCATCCATTGTGAAGTCATGGACAGCTCATTGTATATAAATTAAAATGGGCTTTCAGACATTTCATGGCATTGCTAAATGTACACATTTCAACAGGCATGGCAAGACAATGAGTTGTCCATGACTTCACAATGGATGAAGATTTTAAAGATAGATATATATATTATAATGTGTGTGTATATGAGAACACTTTTTCTAAGTCCTTTTAGAAATAGGTAGAAATGTCTTTAAACTGCTATTTCCAATGTCCCAGGAGTAACAAGGATGTAGCATAGGGATAGGTTACAGGGTTAACTTTTTTAAAGTCAAAAGATAGATCCATAAGAAGTGATCCTATTGTACTGACTCATTATTTTCATTTTGCCTTGTATCTTTAGGGTCTGGTGATCCCTTTTATTTTTTTACAGCGAGAAATACGTCAGCTTCTCTAACATAAATTTTAATCCCACTAACCCATAGCCTTTTAAAGATGACTTCTGACTTCTTAAGAAGAATAATCCTAATAAGAGGCTGAATATTGCCCA
Source organism: Gavialis gangeticus (assembly GCF_001723915.1). Taxonomy (NCBI): domain Eukaryota; kingdom Metazoa; phylum Chordata; order Crocodylia; family Gavialidae; genus Gavialis; species Gavialis gangeticus. The sequence continues at coordinate 74,142,361 of NW_017728993.1, forward strand.
AATCTTCTTCTTTTGTGCTTTGCTGATGCAGCAATGTTAATTGGAAGTGATTCAACCATGGCAGGAAATAGTTGATGCCTGATTTAATTATATTACCTTTTAAATAACAAAAGTAGGTAGCTGATGTGTACTCTTCTTTTGAATATCCAGAAGGAGCCCAGGAATTATTGAGGCATACTTTACATGGTCTTTAATAAAAGTTACTTTTAGGTAATTTTTTTTAGGAGGAGAAAGGTGGTTTATTTTTACAGATTTGCACTTAAGTAAGGGTAATAATTATAGTAGCTGGAAGGATAGTTGAGCAGTTTGTATGGAACCTTTGAAGTTGAAAGATCAGAATTCCAGTATGGCTTTGGACAAATCACTTAATTTTCTTGAGCTCCAGCTCTCCCATGTATAAAATGGGGATAATACTCCTCTCTTCAGTGAGGGTAGTGAGAATATATATGATGGAGAGTGGGTGCATCTACATGTTCAATTAATTCAAAGCAATAAAGTCCAAAGCAGTTGAGCCAGAGTAAATTACTCCTGGGCACATCTACATGTGTTCTTTGGAGAGCAGCAATTTGAGCCAGGTCAGAGCAGTTTACACCACCAGGGCAGCTCATGGCCTGGTCTGTGCTGGGCTCTCAGCAGCAGCATCAGGCAGCAGCATAGGTAACTGATAGGGGAGGCACGGGGGAAGGAGGGGCATGTGCCCCCCTCTGATGGAGCTGTCCCTCACCACTGATGCCACTGGTGACTTCTGCAGGTGCTCGCCAGCCCCATTCCCACTGCTGATGCCACTGCTGCCTTCTGCAGGTGCCCCGCCAGACTCAGGAGGCACCAGATGCCCATGAGCAGCAGGGGGGTTGGCTGAGGCATGAAGGTGCTAAAAGTGTGGAGCCATGTAAATAGGGGCAGGCAGGAGCCTAGCTCCCTGCTGGCTGGGCTGACCAGGTGCAATTTATGCCCATGGTCAGTGTCTACACATGCATTTAATTGCAGTTAATTACTCTGCCATAAGATAGCACTGTCCTTGACAGTACTATCTTACAGTGGTGTTAAATTAGTTTACTGTGACCTAATACTGTCACGTGTATAGACAGTGATACTTAACTCTTCAGCTAATTAGTCTACTCTGAAGTAAAGCACGTGTGTAGACATGACCACTATGATGTATTTTGATCCTGCTACTATTGGTTATAAAATAAGCCCATATCTTTATCAATCCTATAGGATGCCTATCTTCTAGAGATAGGTGGTTGTAAGAGATTTTAGTGAACCTAAGCAGTATTTTTAAACTCTCTTTGAATCTGTTGATATGTTTTGCTCTGAGATAAAACTCTTGATCCTGCTAAGAACTCTGGTCCCATCCTGCAAAATGCTTCAGCATATTCTGAGTTGCAGGCAATTGAGAAGCCCCATAGTGAAATGTATGCTGTAAAGGACTCCCTGACCAAGTACGCAGCCATTTTTCCTCTTCAACCCTGCTTTACTATAGAGAAAAATGAACTAAATTCCTTTCCATTAAAATGTAAGTGGGTACACTTCTTGCTTCCCTATAAACCAGAATACAGCAGTGAAAATGCAAATTTCACTACTGTTGGAACCCAGTGAGTATTGATGTGAAATAAGAGAAAAGGTAGATGAGTATTAAAGATAACAGACCACTGCTGTGGTAGGAGTATAGCTAATTCAGAGGTGCAGAATACTGTAACAAGTTCAGATCTGAGAGCCAGAAAAATTAAAGCAGGATTTGATATTGTGCCTCTAAATTTATGATCCAAAATTTCCCTAGCTCTGGATAGGCAGTAGTGTAACAAAATGGTCCTGGGTATCTACCCAAGTCATGACAGGCTATTCAGGCTGATGTACAGCCAGTAGCACTCCTCATAATCTCCACAATGCTTGGGCTCCTTCTTTCATCACATTCCTTTAACACCAGGATTTATGAGAATTTTCAGAAAGGGAGCAGGAAAGAGAGTGAAGATTGTGCTTTTAGAATCAGTTTTCTGCCCAGCTGTATGATTTAAGCAATGAATTCCACCTTTCTGCTTCAGTTCTCCAGTCTAGAAAATGGGTATAATGATGCCAATCTGTGTTTATCAAGAACTTGTAACTCTACAGTTGGCTAACTATTTAATATAATAAGATCATGAGACTCAGAAATCAGAAGACCTGACTCTCAGGCCTGGCTTTGCAACTGCTACACATAGGTGACTTCTCTATTGTCTTCATAGTCTTCAAAAGGGTTTGTGATGCTTTAAAAGTTAGTATCTGTAAACTGCTTTGAGGTATTGTATAAAAAGTAACATAGGTCTGGAAGTTCATTAAATCCAGTTGCAGGTGACCATGTTCTGTGGTTCCTCTGAATAAATTAATAGAGCTCTATCTTAAAGTTTCTTTAGGATTTTTGCTTCTACTGTTCCTCTTGGAAAGCTGCCAGAGACCCACTATACTGATTATTTTTCTGATTTTTCCAGTGTTAATGTATTCACAACCAATTTATACCTAATCCCCTGATCATTCTATTACCCCTCATGAGCAGGGATCTTGGTTTTCTCTGATTAAAAAAAAATCCCCAATTTTTGGATTTTGAAAAGTAACCCCAAATCCACATTTTGTATGATTTAAAATGAAACACCACTATACATATGTATTAGTGGTATTTTATTTTAATAATGAAAAAATGTGGATTTTAGGTTACTTTTCTTAATCTGAAAATTGGTTTAAAAAAAATCCCCAGAAAATACCAGGATCCCTGCTCATGAGAGTCATAGTTAAGATCCCACTAAACTATTTTAATATATAATTTTCTTCATAGATTTCATAGACATTAGGGCTGGAAGGGACCTCAGAAGATCATCGAGTCCAGCACCCTGCCCAAAGGGCAGGAAGTCAGCTGGGGTCATAGGACCCCAGCAAGATAAGCATCCAATCTACTCTTGAAGGTGTTAAATGTAGGTGCTTGAACCACCTCTGAAGGCATGCTGTTCCAGACCTTGGGGGCTCGGACAGTAAAGAAATTCTTCCTTATGTCCAGGCTGAAACGTTCTTGCAGTAGTTTATAACGATTCAACCTCGTCATCCCTTGGTGCACTCTGGTGAAAAAACTTTCCCCCAGAAACTGGTGGTCATCCCTGATAAACGTATAGGTGGCCATCAGGTCACCCCTGAGCCTGTGCTTTTCCAGGCTAAAGAGCCCCATGGCTCTCAGCCTGTAATCATAAGGTCTGTTCTCCTGACCTCTGATCATGCGCATGGCTCTTCTCTGGACTCTCTCAAGCTTCTCCACATCCTTTTTGAATTGTGGAGCCCAAAACTGGACACAGTACTCCAGCTGCATCCTCACCAAGGCCGAGTACAAGGGGAGAATGACATCCCAAGATTTGCTTCAGAAGCATCTACGGATGCAAGCCAGCATTTTTGTCGCTGTACTAGTCGCAACATCGCATCGCAGGCTCATGTTCGTCCTGTGGTCAATGATGATCCCCAAGTCTCTTTCTTCCATAGTGCTAGCCAGAGTAGCACTGCCAAGCCTATAAGGATGTTGCAAGTTTTTCCTCCCAAGGTGAAGAACCTTGCATTTTTTGGTGTTAAACACTAGTAGGTTCTCATCTGCCCATTTTCTGAGCCTGTCCAGGTCAGCCTGGATTGCCCTCCTGTATTCTGGTGTGGATGCTTTGCCCCAAAGTTTGGTGTCATCAGTGAACTTGGCCAGTATGCTTCTGACTCCAATGTCCACATCATTTATGAAGATGTTGAACAATATGGGTCCAAGGACAGAGCCTTGGGGGACCCCACTGGTCACAGGGCACCTTGACGGTTGACTTCCATTAATTATCACACTCTGGGTTTGACCACAGAACCAATTTCACAGCCAGTGGATTGTGGTGGACCCAAGGCCGCAATTGGCCAGTTTTGCCAAGAGGTGATCATGGGATACCAGATTGAAGGCTTTTTTGAAGTCAAGATATATGGCATCAATCTCTTCTCCCTTGTCCAGGTGATAAGTCATCTGATCATAGAAGGAAATGAGATTGGTCAAGCAAGACCTACCTGCAAGAAACCCATGCTGGCTGTCCTTCAGGATGTTGGCGTCAGCCAGTCCATTAAGGATGGCCTCTTTAATAAACTTTTCTAAGATCTTTCCCAGGATAGAAGTCAGGCTGATGGGCCTATAGTTTGCCGGATCCACTTTCCTCCCTTTCTTGAAGATAGGCACCACATTGGCCTTCTTCCAGTCTTTGGGCACTACACCAGAGCACCAGGAGTTTTCAAAGATCCGTGCCAGAGGCTGGGCTATGATGCTCACCAGCTCTTTGAATATCCTGGGGTGTAGATTATAAGGGCCAGCTGACTTGAAGGTATCCAGCCTTTCAAAGTGTTCCTTCATGAGGTCAGCATTGATGGAGGGCAGGGGATTTCCCTCACCCGGACATGCCTGTCCCATAGTGGGCATTGGCGTTCCATGGGACTGATGAAAGACCGATGCAAAGTACCCATTTAATAGGTTGGCTTTTTCCTGGGTGTCAGTTGTCACTACTTCTTGATGAAGTAGTGAGTTCTTCTAGATGTGGGATGTTGTTGCTATTGTTAATGATAATGCTAATAATAAGTTAAATGTTGATAAATTGTGACCAACACCCTGTGTTTCTAATTTTTAACTCTTGAGCCTCATCTAAACCCCAAACCTTAACTCTGTATTTTAATAAAGTAAGTATTTATTGTATCATCAACTGGGAACTGTTGAACCATCTCCTCAAGGGCGACATTGTTTTCTAAAGCTGTCTTGAATCTCACTGTACAAAATGTTCTTGGGAATACTGTCTCCTTCTATTCTCCTGACATGGCTGGGCCATTGCAACCTCCTCTTCTTGATAGTGGTTTTTAAGTGTCAGTCCCACATACTCCAGCAGCTCTATGTTTGGTATTTTGTCTTCCCACTTTATTTTCAGGATCTTATGCAGGCATCTCATGTTAGAATTTCACTCAATGCCCTGGAGATTATGGCAAACCTTTCATTTACTTTAAACTGTCACTCTTTCTCTAATTTGTAATGTTGCTTTATTAAAAATGGAACTATACATGTAAGAAATAGGACTGAGTTATCAATCTGGTCCCAAATGACAGCATTTCCCTTCAATCAGTAGCTAATGCTATACAGGTGTTCCAGCTACATATTTACAAACCAGCAATCAAATCTAGTGTGTTAACTTGAACACATGCACCAATTCATTTGTAACAGTTGAGGTTAGCATGTCTTATGTCCAGATGCCTTGTATCATAGAATCATAGAATCAATGAGTCAGAAGGGAC
>NW_017728993.1:74151076-74168656 GCF_001723915.1 Gavialis gangeticus
TTCTAAACAACCTATAGCCCTCTATGTCTGCTGCCCAGTCAAATGTTTCATCCCACCATGTCTCCGCATGTCTCCACTATGCCAACTTATAGTAAGTTGGGTTAGAAAACAAAGCTGTTAAGTTTGGTACTTAGAATCACCCATGACTATTTTTTAAAACTGAGCAGCTGCAAACTCTCTTTTGGGAGCTGAACAAACATGTCTGTCCACACAAGCTGCTATAACTAAACAAGAAATGGACCTTTTTAACTAACAATGTTTAAAAACAGATTAAATCCTTCTGTTGATATACAAGTTATCAGGTGTACCATTTCCATTGTGCCTTTATCTTCCCATTTATTTCTTGTGCCTGGGGTTTTCACATTCTCTTTAATTTGTCATTATGATAAGCAGGCCCGTTTACATTTTACTTTTAACTGCAATGGTGAGAATAAAAAATAATGATTAGATTTAATGAAAGGAAAAGTTTGGCATGAAAGCCGGTTTTATATGTATAGTATGAACAATGCTAATTTGTATTTTATTCTAAGCGCTTAAGAATTTTAAAACAGTTTCTGTGTTAACACTCGCATAGTTTATTTATATCTTTTATTTTATAGCAAGGGGCCTTGAAAAGAAGAGTTGATAAATAATTGGCTGTAAATTAGCAACCTCTTGGAGTTATATTGTTCTAGTGTGTGGTTTGTTACATTGTGCTTCAAATGCAATGGCAGAGATGAGTGAGAGTAATTTGCTTGCACTGTGCTGATCCAGCAGGGTAAGTAGGTAATATTCTAGAAATAATAGAGAATACAGCTGTGTGCAGCAGCAGATACATGTCTGTTGTTTTCACTGACTGCTGTATTAATTTGGTAGAAAATGCCACAAAATAAAAGGCTTCTCATAGCCACCTGGCTGTTTTTATTCACTTATAAATGGATTTCAAAGATACGTGGCCTACATAGAATCATAGAAGAGTAGGCCTGTAAGAGACCTCTGGAGATTATCATCTAGCCCAGCACCCTGCCTGAGGTAGGATCATCCCTACCCAAACCATCCCATAAAAATCCTTGTCTAGCCTATTTACTAAATTACACAATTAGCCCTCTCACAACTACAAACCATAGCACCCTACCCATAGGTAAAACAGGCAGACAACTGTAGCTAACTTTGTGCTGCTGCAAGGGTTGTTAAATATGTTTGATAAATTCTACACCAACTAGATTATAATTTTACTTGATTGTATCTGTCAGCTTGGCTTTACTGCCTTACTTGCCCATCCTTATCGTTTAGCATTTTTGGCTTATATACAGGATTTTCACAGCCTTTCTGTATTTATCTGTTTGCATTTAAATTATAGTACATTCATTACAAAAAAAAAAAATCACCATCACTGGACTTCTTGTTAGCTTCTAACTTCTACAAACTCTCACATGCATTTGTGAGAGCATAGTTTGGACAACCCTGAAGATACCCTTCTGGAAGAAAGGACATACAAATCATCAAATTGAAAAAATGGAATTTAAAAAGAAAAACAAAACTTTGCCATTTTGTCCAAAGTTGTCATCATTGGCACTTCTGACTGTTGACCTATTTAATAAATACTTCAAGAGGGCATGTTTGCTTCAGACAGGTTTGTTTTAAAAGTGCAAATGTCCTTAATTGCAAATCAATTATCAACACCAGAATTTATGGTGTTCTTCAGCCTCATGAAAAGCGGGAAGGAGGTTGTGGTCTGGTATTGCTTGTGAGGTTTGGTGTATGCATTACTTGGACACCATTTTGAAAATTAGTGTTTTACAAAGTGGATCTGTAACCATCTCATATTTCAATGAAATGAAAACATTTTAACCTACTTCATAGATGCATGCAACTTTCTGAAATGGGATGGAGTATTCTGGATACTCTCCTCTACTCTATGTGGATCAGACATTTTGTGGATGCTATTTGTATGTGAGATATTTTTGCAAATAATGACCAGCTTGGAACAGTGAGTATCCAGCAATTGTTGGATAACTAAGGTTTTGGTGTGCAACTGAGATCTGAAAGTCATTTCATTGTTCAAAGGCAAAGATGATTTGAGACTGTATGCTTTTGCATATGCTTTGAAGTGAATTGTGCATGTGCTTAGATGGTATTTATCCTGATTTTTGTTTTAACTCTGATTTTTGTTTTAATCAGAGATCCAAGTGAGAGGAGCTACTAGAATTCTGTCTGCTATTAGCCTCGTAATTTAAAAGTAAGGGCCTTGTTGCACCTTATATTGTAAACTGCACAAATATTAACCAGCTTAGCATAGATCAGCTTAGTGGAGCAGTTACACTTTAAGGATGAAACTATGACTATACCTCACCTGCACAGCTGTGATTTGCCGCTGAGTACTACTTCATTTGTGTAAATGAATATTGTGTAGCTCAGAGAGTGACATTATGTTTCCCTGGTTGTTCCAATTAGTAAAAGCTGTGTCTATTGAGTTGCATTTTAAGAGAAATCTGTGGTGCAAGGACAGTTTACAGTACACAAGTGAGGAACAGTGTAGAGCAGGGGTAGGCAATCCATGCCAGATGTGCCAGAGTATGGCACACAACAGGCATTTTGCTTGGCACATGCACCTTTGGGGGAGGAGGGAGAGGGAGGAAGGGACTGTGCAGCCACAACCAGGATTCGGCCGCTTGTGGCTCCCCTGCTGCCTGCCCCTGGTACACCAACATCTTACAAGTTGAGGTTGCAGGTGTTTCTAGCACTCTGTCCAAAAATGTTGCTGACCTCTCGTGTAAAGGGTACTGGAGATTTCTGTTCTCTCCTAAGCACTTAAAAACACCAAGTCTCCTTCATTTGAGACAGTTTTAAGGAATTTTAAAACTAAAGTCTGATGGAGGAAAAGAAAACTACTTTAATGTTTGTTAAGGTATTTAGATGAAATTCTATTTTAGAATAACATGCCAAGGGCAAATTATGTATAATTAAAGCACCAGCAGGTGTTCTGTACCCTGATGCTTTTTACATGTTCTGTACATGTAGACAATCTATGGATAGTTTAAGTTTTTTGTATTTAAAATCCATGTATTAGATACAAATCTTGGGGTACTTTGTTCTCCTTCTGTTCACACAAGGGTCCTCTAAGTCCCTAAGCAAATGCCTCTCACAGGACTGATTTTAGGTTATTTTTATAATACTTCAGAGATCCTTCTGCCTTGAAAGGAAATATTTTAAGCCCCGACATGTTTTATGTGCAACAAGCCCCCCAAACCACGGAACAAATTTTGTATGCAAAAATATATAATCCTTTTCTTATTGCAAGGCCCTAGGAATAGGGACCTGCTTGATTTGTGATTTTGTATATTTCACGGAAACCGCAAAAACTGCAACGTTCAGTGAAATCAGCTTAAAAAAAAGGTAATAAAAATGATCCTGGCTCCTGGCTCCCCAGTGCAAACCAGCAGTCTTACTGCCTTGCAGCCCATCTGGAAAGGGAAGGCGCCAGCTGGGAGGGTGGCTTGAAGGGCAGCCAGCAACCAAAATGGCAGCCACCCCCTATGCCCTCCTCCTCCTCAGGGGCCTCTCTGCAAATCAGTGGCAAGGGGTGGGGCTGCTGGAAAATGACTGTGAAATTGGCTGTTCATGCCACTATCAACCCATGAAAATTCCTTTGTCTCACTGAGAGTTAAGTATGTGTCTATCTATAACACCTGGCACAATGGCTGTAGAAGTCAATGAAAATATTTCCATTAACTTCACTGGACAGAAGTTCAAGCCCTAATTATGGCAGATTGCCTTTATGTTCCAACTTTTATATGTTTACACTTCCACAAGGCAATAGGGATGTAAAATAGAAATATTAAAAACATGATCCCTACCAGGCTCTAAATGTATTAGTTTTCAGACTTGCGATATAAATAAATTGAATGAAAAAAATCTGTTTACTATAAGGCTTAAGTAAGGGAAAGAAAAACATGTTATTACCTATTTTTGGAGTTAAACAATAAAAAATTTGAAGCTAAAATGCCTTGGATTACTACACAAAAACTCTGCTGTCAGAAGAGCTACTACCTAATGCCCGCTTACAAAATACAGAATCACCAATCACAAGCTGGAAGCAGAATATAGAAGATGTATCATGCCCTAGAGAAATCCAGTCAAGCAGATTGTTTAATCAAAGTCCCTTTCTTCACTACAAAACCAAATATGTCACAGAGGAAAAAACAATGGAGTTAACCTCCAACATGATTAACGCATGGTCTCATAGCCCGCAAGGCCTAAATGATCAAAGCTGCTGAATGCATGCCAAAGGATGCAATAATTCTACACTGATCTCTTTTCTCTTGTGTACATTTTTGGTAAACACCTTCCTCCATATTTTCCAAGGATCTCTATCCTCTTCCTGAAGTCCTGCATTTTTCTAACATTTTTGTTAAATTGTTCCCTTTAGGCTTCCTTTTGCCCTTTGAGGCTTATATTATTCGAGAACTGTCATTGGCTCTCTTTGAGGACCAATTCTCACACTTTGAAATGTGCTGATGTACTCCTTGGGCACATCTACACGAGATGCTGACTACGCAGTAGCCTGATACTACAGTGCAGTAGTGTTGCATGACAAAAACCGTGCCGAAATGCTGCTGCACATTAGTATTAGGCTACTGTGCAGTAGCATCACTTAAACATGTTTCCCAGTGCTACTGTGCAGTAACTCCAGCTACTGCACATCTATTTCATACTTTATATATACAAATACTTGTATAAACAAATACTAAATAAATGTGCAGTAACCACAGCACAACAAGGTCTCATGTAGATGCACCCCTTGAATAGCAATTGGGTATAACATTGCTTCATCAATTAATTGAAATCATACTTTGTATCATCAAGTTCATATATTTAACTTGTATACTTTCCTTCCTTACCTTTGAAAATCAATATCCAGTTATGCCAAGTTTGTATTATAATAATCTTATTTTTGTTACTTGAAATAATCAAGGCAAAATCCGTCACGACCTTGGCTTCATGATGTAGGTGACACCCATCAATTGCTTATACTCAGAAGAGCTGGGCTCATTTTTGTATATAGTTCCATGGGAACAATTAACTTTGACATCCTGGATCTAGTCCTGCAAACATTTCTTACTGGATGTGCACACAATATAAGTTGTAGTAATGAATGATTCCACGAAAAATAAAATGGAAAGAAAGAATGTAAGTTATCTTTTAACAAAATTATAGATGAATTATTTATGACTAATAATTGGAGTTAGGCCTTTGAGTATTTCGAGGATTCTTTTAGTTCCCCTCCATTCAACAAGGTCAAACTGTGTTGGGGGGCAGCTGAATAATAATATAGATGACTAATATAATTACATTTTTTTTAATGCACTGACTCTCTAGTTAGTGTCCATGTGCTTGGGTTTACAGTGAGAAGGGGCTAATGAGACTCATGAAATGCACTGATCAGGCATAGGCATTTACCATCTTTTTTACTGTAATGCTGGATAACACTTGTAAAATTTGATTCCAAGTAAGTAGAATGGGCTCATGGAGAGATTAGGTAGGGAAACATTGTTCAGTAGGGAGTGGGCTAGTTTGAAATATGTAAACCCTTTGGGGGTTTTTAATCTATGGCAGCACTTGTAATGTAGCTGAATGAACAAACTTGCTATGTATTCCCTTCATACATCTCCACTGTTGGTAAAGTCCAAAGCCATCACAAAGGTAATCTGTGCATTTCCTGAGAGTTGCTTATGTTGTTGCCATCTCACTTGGGGAATAATCCCATCCATGTGTGGGGTTCTATTATCTGACTTGGAAGTTTTGCTGGGAGTAAACCCAAATGGCTCAAAGGAACTGCTTAGATGGGGTGGGTTAGGGTGTGATCATGTATAACAAAAATTTACTGATATCTGTTTAAAATAACATTGTTATTGCTGGAACTAGACTATTAATTCATTTGTTTAATAATACTTTTATATTGAAACAAAGTGTTCATTAAGGAACCAACATTGTTGCACCCACATATAAAAAAAGGTGTTTGAAATGGGGGTATACAGTTAATTTATGGTGTGTTTTCTTACAGCATTTGATGTACTAATTAGCATGCTTAATACTTCCTAGTTGTGATTTTAAAATCAATTTTATATTAGCCATTCTGAGACTACCAAGTTCATTTTTAATTATGTTGTATACTTTATGATTTAACCAAGTTTCATATTAACTGCCATATCTTGAGAGAGATATTAGCAAATTTAAAAAAAAATCTTGCATGTGCTACTTCTTCATGTATTCATAACTTTCAAAGAGAAAAGTATAAGACTGAAGTCTTCTCTTTGATTTTTGAACTTGTTGGGATGCCTATCACCTGGCAAGGACTGATTTGACTTCTTTTCATGTTTTTTGGAAATCTCATTTAAATGTAAATTATTCATCTTTTTTAAATGCAGAAAATATAACTGCTACACATGTTTTTTACTACTTTACACTATTTTCAGTCTTGTAAAAACATGATCCTTCACCAAGCCTAACTACAAGCCTCTCCCATCCAAACTTGCTCTATGTCCTCTACACTCAAATTTATAATCTCAGACTCCCCCTGTCTTCTCCTGGCAAGTCCCACACCTATGTCTCTCCAAAGACTTCATGTTACAGACATTTCTTCAACTCTATCATTTGTCCTGACAAACCATCACTAAGACTTTTTTTTTTTTTAAAGAGTCAGGAATCCAGGGGTGGGAGAGTGGGTGGGGGATGGGGGCTCATGACACAGCCCCCCACGTGACCTAGGGCAGTGGGGGGCAGTGGGGATTGCCAGACCCTCCCCGTTGGTGAGTGCCGGGCTTTTTTTTTAAAGAGCCAGGAGGCTGGGGCTGGGACAAGCAGCCATTGATGGGGCTGGGGGAGCAGGCAGAGGATGGGGCCCATCCAATGCGGAGATTCAGCCAATTCGGTGGCAGCTGAATCTCTGAATCAGATTTGTCTGAATTGATTCAGGACAGTGATTCGAATCACTGAATCAAATCACCGTCCCCCAAATCAGCTGAATCCAAATCCAAAGCAAAGACTAGCCACTTAGCACAGACCTGTCTGACAGTTCCTTTCTCTCGTTATGCTTTGTATGGTCAGGAGTTGTGCATGTGACAGTCTGTTGGCTTTGTCAGTTTTATACCAATAGTGGGCTCCTCCTTTTAAGAGCAATTCTTTATTGGCAGGCTGTAGCCAGAGCCCAACCTTTCTCCATAACTGAGTCATCAAGAGACTCTTGACTTAATTGTACAGTGCTGTTCTGAAGAGCAAACTATGGAGCTGCATAGGTCAGAATAAAGGCCAATTTGTTTATATGAATAATGTAACATCTATTATACCTTCAACTATTCATTTCCTCACTTGTAAGTGCTTTTAAGCCCTCTTAAATGATCCATTTTCATTTAAACAAGCATTTTATTTTACATGAGGATTTGTGGGTTTTAGAATTGTAATTACTGATGAACCAGTTAACAAGAGGGCTTTTTAAAAACTTAATAGCATTCGGAAGCCATTGCAAAACAAAGATAGTACAAGAATAAACATAGGCAAATAATGAATCCATATCACTTAACCTATGGTAAAGAATATTTGTTTTTAAAATACAGGTGTTTCCTGATATTTTGTCTTATACTTGGCACAATGGATGTTGGCATTTAGCCCAAAAGGATACTTTGTATTACTGAATATCAGAACTGTCCTTTTCTGGATTATTCCATTCATTTTTAAACAATTTGGTCAGTGAATCCAAGTTGTGAATATTATTTGAAAGAGGTCTTTCCACACATTTTCAAAAGGATTTTTAATACCTTCAGGCTAGGTTATAGACTTAAGAGGGAACACTTATTTTAATAGAGTTTCTATTGCTGCATTTGTACGTTAAGGTGGCTAATGAGGCTTTGGAATATATTTGGCTCACTTTGTGGATCACTTTTACATAAAGGAAATAAAATGTAATCCAATTATGTAGCTTTTAAAACAATAAATAAATAATGATACTTACAGCTTTGAAATTTTATTTCTTAAATGTAAAACCTAAAGTTTCAAGTGCAGGTAATGTAATTTCTTGTTCATGTTACTTCGGTAGGAGTTTTAGACTTCCACTTGATGTTAACCTTTCACACAGCATTACAGCATTTGAAGATAGGAAAATTATAGGCTCCAGTTGAGTTGCTTTATCTAAATAAAATAAGTTGCTGCTACATAAAGCAGATTCACATCCACCATCAATATCAGGGTCATCGTTTGATGTGTCCTCGGCTAGAGCTTTCTCCAGCTGATAACTAAAAGTGTGAAAAATCATCTCGTGGGAAAAGTAGTCTGACTTGAAATTTATTTTCTGGCTTGACTGTGGCTTTTTTTTCTAGCACCACTAGATTAAATTAATTCTCTCTTAGTTAAAATGTAGAATATTGCTTCTTGAACAGATTTATAGCATTACAAATCCCAGTTTCTGCTTAAGCATTTGTAAAACTATAGATCTTGTATAGCAAAATTAAATACTTTTCACATATGTAGGCTTGATACTTGAAAATATGATTGGGAGAAGAGATTAAGTAGGTGCAGATGATGGGGTGCATTGTACAAAAGCACTATGCTACCATAATCTATTTCCATGTCAAGGGGAACAATAATTACTTTGCAACAGATTTTTTTCCTCCAGTCTAGCTGGTCAGCGTATTTTTTAATAAAAGCAAAACAGTTTGAGGTCAACTTCAGTTGTTTTTCTTTTCCCCCCCTTCTTAACTGTGACATTTTAGCTGGAATCTGAAAATGGAATTGTCAATGTCCTGAAGCTAACCTCTAATTAAAAACCTCAAAACTATGCATTTGGTCAAGCTAAGCACAGTAACTCTGTGCTGCACGTCATTTCAACATACCATACAGACTCACTTTCATCTTTCCTTATGTATTTTCCACATTCATTGCCTTTATAAAAAACATTGCCAGGATTAAAATGTTAAGTCAGTTTCCATGTTTTCTCTTCATGAATCTTATAAACAGGATGCTTCTGTTCTATTCCTTAGGCAGAAGGCAGGGTACCTTCGCATCTCTAATTTACTCGGTGTAAAAGATGCACACATCTACCCTGCTTTCAGCTTGAGTTCAAACTAACACAGCAAACTACCTCTCTCTATTTCTTAGGGTAACTGTGTCTGTGGGTAATGCATGCTAATAATACATATGAGTCACAATCATTTCTATTGCTTTTCAGATTCATGAAAATTAAAAGGCTCATGTTCCATTTTGTAGTAGAATCTCTTTTAAGTAACATACTCCAATGTGTCTTCTTTCATTTAGGAGCCTTTTAACACCACCCTTATGTAAATGAAGATACATTTTGAAACCTAGTTTTAAAAGCATTTTTTGTTTTAAATACTTACAACCTGAATGTCTACTTGATGAACTTCATTCTTGTTTTCTGTACCACACATCTTTCCTTTTTATTTAAAAAAAAAGAAAGAAAAACACTTTCCTTTTATTTTTTTCTTTTTTGCTTCTGTGAAACATTTTAATTGGTTGGCACCCAAATATGAGCAATGTCATTTCTGATTCCATCAGGACACTATTTTCTGTTAGTCACTGTAATGAAACATTTTTAGGTTCAGTCTTTGTGCAAGATAATGTTTATTTTGATAGAATGAGACATGGAGTATCAGTAAATTGTCTATTGGATATGATGTATAATAAAACTGATGAAAGCCTATAGTGAATGCCAACCTGCAGGAATGTAACAGCCTTACTTTGATGAAAGTGTATGGTCTGTAAGACTCTGCTTATTAAAATTTTCTATTTGTTTCCAGTTTCTCCTACATTAATAACATTTGCTTTAACTAACCTGGTGCTAGAGATTAGTTTGTGCTATATTTATCATATAAATGAATAGGCTTGCACATGCAGAAATTAAACAGCAAGTGATTGCTTTTCAAGAAATAACTTCTGTCTCTCTTAAAATTCTAAAATACAAATAAAAAAAATGTGCACACTGGTAACTTCTGGCCCAGAGAGATAACTCTCTACTTTTTTAATGGTCAAAGACCTGAATTTCAGTCTTTGTAAGCAAATTAACTTTATATAGTGTCATGAAAGTAGTACTAGCTTTTAAGAAGGGAAAGATTATCTTGCCGATTTCAAGATAGGATTGGCATTTTAAGAAAAATAATGCTTTTTCTTAAGTTGCTACTGCAGGAAGAGCAGGAACCAAGTTGGAAGTATAATCATCAGGTTCCTATACAGATGATTAGGGGCAGGGAGGGGCCATTTTAATTAGAGAGGTTCTCTGACAGCCTGTCTAAAATGGCTCACCGTCACATGTGTTTAGCGCCCCTGCCCCAGTTTTAAAATGGCTGTGGGGGTGCTTTAATTAAAGCTCATTTGAACTTTAGTTGAAGCACACCATGGCCATTTTAAAGTACAGGAGGCTTCATACATGTGACAGTGAGGTGATGCTGGAGCGTCCTAATTGGAACATGAACCAGCACGTCTGTAGGCAGCCATCGTGTTTAATTTTTTCAGCATAGGGATTTGAAGATGATCGTGGGCATTTCTAGATGTGCTTTGGGAAGTGTGGGATGGGGGGGTGTTTTAATTAATGCATCTCCGTAAGCTGCACTAATGAAAAACTCTCAGATCATCATGTGCATCAGTGTCCCTGCACTGAAAAATGATGGTGGGGTGTTTTGAACTAAAGCTTGTTAAATGAACTTTAGCTTAAAGTGCCCCACCACCATTTTTCACCATGGGGACACTGATGCACATGATACTGGAGTGCGGTAATAACCATGCTCAATTCATTGAGTCTGCTCAGACACTGTGATGACTTTCCACGTGGGTGCAGAGCTGTAGCTGCCTGGAGAAGCACCAGGACTTCACAGTGGTCCTGCTGGGCCTAGGCTGTGCCTGCTGGAGGGAGTGTCACCCATGCTGGAGGAGCAGCAGCTGCTGTTGCCCCTGGGTGAGCCCCCTGCACTCACCATGGCATCTGGAGCCATGGGGGAATGGCCAAAGGTTAGGGTGCTGGCCCTCTGCCCCTGGGCTCTGCTCCCTAAGCACCCTAACCACACAGCAATCAATTCCATGACACCACAAAAATCACTTTGTAAATAGTTTGCATGGGGAAGAGGGTTTTATTGTTGGTGAGTGGGCTGGGTGGTGGAGGGATCCTGTTCGTTGACAGGGGAGGAGGGTCTCTTTGATGTGAAAGAAATAAAGGTTTGTTCTCTGACATGTCTGCAGTGTGCATGGTACAAAGGCTGGGTAGGTGGAGTTGGGGGCAAGCTAGAGTGGGGGGTGCTGGAGGGTGTGGTCGGCCAGGGCCTCCTGCACCTGGCCCAGCCCCCACTGGTGGTTGCACGGCTCTCCTGGGGCTGGACGGAAGAGGATGCTGGGGCCCGCAGGGCTAGCACCATGGCCAGCAGTAACACGGGGTGCTGGGTGTAGCTGCCAGGGGCAGCAGCTGGAGCAGCCATTGCATGAGGAGGCAGAGTTGGCAAGGAGAGAGCTGCCACATGCTGCCTCTGTGCTAGGCACACTGCTTCTGGGCAGGGACATGGCTGGCCAGAGAGTGGGGCTAGCATTTAAAGATGGCTTCTGGGTGCTGGCTGCTGTAGCTGGAGCCTGGAACTCCCTGTGGTGGTGGCAGGGGCCCATTGCAGGGCTGCAGGAAACCTGATGTAAATCTTCTCCCTAATCCTCACATGTGTAGATGTCTGCCTGAAAACACTTACACCAGCATAAACTTAGTCCAGAGTAAATGCATGTGTAAATGCACCCAGTCTGTTCACTGCTTGCAACTGTTCACAGTTTTTGCTGAAACACTGGCAGTGTGTGTAAAGAGCAGATACTTGTGTTGAGTTTGTGCAGACACATGCATTTTTAAAGCTCTGTGAGTCTTTCCCTAATAAAAGGAGCCACTGAAGAGGGAAAATGTACTCTTGAAAAAAAATTGCCACCAAGGAAACATCCTAAAATATTAAGGCAGGGAGGAGTCAATGATGATGCAATTTATTTGCATATAGTAGTTTGTTTAGTGATATAAGGTGTAATTTAAAGATGATCCCTAACTAAGGAAACTGAGTTGGTCATTGAGAAATGGTCTCTTAGTTAACGAGCTAGCCAATCAGCCAGTGAGAGAGAGATCCAGGGCTTGCATGTGTTGCATACTTCTCCACAAATTAAAGTATGTTGTTCTCTTTATTCATGTATTGCCTGTGTTTATTGAACCCAGACATCATGACATGGTATTAGAAATGATGAATAAAAAAGAACTTGGAAGAATTTGAGATCCAAACTGGAAAAGAAAGTTAGAATCTGGCAGCATGTGGAGCCACAGGAAAGGACAAAGTGATTTTCCTACATATATGATCCACAAAATTGCACCATCTGCCATGCCACATGTACATGGCAGGAGGTATAATTATGGGATATCATGTTAGATTCAATCATGCCTTATTGCCAGTGTATGGGGAGCCTGATTTTGGGCTCCTCCTGCACTGCCATGGCTGGGAGCCCCATCTGCTGAAGTTGTGGTGACAGAGTCCCCACAATGACATCGCTCTTAGCCCTGGCTGCATCCCAACAGTAAGTTGTGAGGTTTCTCTGTCCCAGTTATGTATGCAGTGCAACCAGGACAGAGAGCCCCTTGTGGGCTGGGGATTTCAGGTACCCTTGAGCCTTGGGGATCATGGCAGCTGTGATCCCCGGGGCTCTAGAGTTTCACACTGGGGAATGGGCACCCCTGTGACTGGGAGCCCTGTTACATGATGGAGCTCCCAGCCACAGAGAAGACTCTGCTACATATGCAAATTAAAGCTCAATAGCAGCCAGCTATAAATTTGGCACACTTTTTTGAGGTCTAACTTTATAGTTGGTTGGAGCTTCTTATTGTGATAGCTCCTTTGCACATGTAGGTGGTCTTAAGGTAATTGTGCAATTGACCAGTTAACTGCACAATACCTGTAACAGGTAGAGGGGGCCTAAGTATAAGGACAGGTGGTCATGGAAGTTTTGCAGCTTCCACTTGCCCTTCTGCTGGTGGGCAATATAGCAGAGAACTGGAGGGAATTCAGACAAAAAAATGTAATGGTACCTAGCAGCCACAGGGGTAGAAGACAAAAATGATCAAATCAAGTCCTCAGTCTTCTTGCATATTGTGAAGGAGGAAGCCCTGGCTCTTTATAACACCTTTAATTTTGAAAAAGGCCAATGTATGAAAGTAAGTTGTAATATGTCCACATTTGAAGAGTTTTGCATGCCAAAAGAGAATGAGACACTTGAAGGACACAGATTGTTAAATGTAAACAAACAAGAGAAAATGTATTGTAGTATGTTACTAAACTAAAGAGTTTGAGTAAGAACTGCTTTTGGGAACACAATCTCTGATTAGAAATAGGATTATTTGTAGCATTGCAGATGCTGCATTACAAAGGAGGCAATGGGCACTCGAGCATGCTTCCCAGACTGCTGGCTAGTGCTAAGCCCAGCCAAGCAGGGCCATCCCCAATTGGTTGTCCAGCATGTGTCCCCAACCCTCTGCTGTCCCCCTGATGGTAAGGGAAGGAGCCCTCATCCTAGTACTGAGTTGGGGTCTGCCTATGTCAGTGAGCCCTATGCTTCTGAGGGTTTCCCTCACCCCAGCCTGGGCCTCTCCTGAGCTGGGGTCTGGCCAGCTGCAGGAAGCCCCACACCAACGGTGATTTCTCTCTGCCATATTGCCAGGCCAGCTGCAGAGCCCTGCCCCATGCCCGTTTTTGACCCATGAGGGGAAGGGAAATAGCTCTCATCCTGATGCCAAGCCAGGGTCTGCCTTCTTCCCCTGCTGGGCCCACTGCCTCCCCACCCCCCATCCCAAGCACCTCAGATCCTCCCTGATTTCCCCATGACTGCCTGTACTGTCTGTCTCAGGGAGCAGGCAGGGAAGGATTAAACTTCTGGGGTCTGCTTCCCACCAAAAACAAATCAGAAATTGAATTGGATACTTTGATCTGAGAAGAAAGTGAAACCTCCAGAAAGACTCACCAAGTTGAAAGAGATGGAGATAAGGAGAAATAGGGAAGTGAGTGGTAAAGATACTCTGCAGAGTGAAGCACTAGTAACTTTTCTTCTTTAGGTGGGTGGTAATTGTGTTTTTTTAAGAAGTAAGGTAGAAGTTATAATTTAAAGATGATCCCTAGCTAAGGAGACTGAGTCAGTTATTGAGAGCTGATCCCTTACTGAAGTAGCTAGCCAATCAGTTTAGAGACAGACCCATGCTCTGAAGTTGCTGCATACTGCGCCACAAATTAAAGTTGGTATTCTTCTCATTCACATAGCCATGGTTTTATTAAACCTGTTGATCACTACAGGCTATACATAGGGTACAATTTTTCTCTGCACTTAGCTTTAAACAAACAGCAGTTCTGTTGCAGAATGAAATTAATTTCCTCATAGTCTGTGCATCCTATGGTTGACCTAAAACCCTATCAACAGCAAACACTTTTGTAATATGTTCCCAATTTCATGCTTTGTTGTCTTCCCTCTATCCTTTTTCTTTTCTTTTTTGCTTTTATTTCCTGTCATGGTTAATTTAAGAATGGTGGGATAGAATGTAGGTTCATGTATCATCTTGTTGAAAATTAGTGTATAAGACCTTTCCATTCCAGGAATAGGTCCTTGTAGTAGGCATGGAAATCTGTTTCTGACCTACTAACCCTCTACCTACTGTCTCAGCTATTATGATAAAAAAAAAGAGGAATTAGCCACGGCTACATCATTTCCAATTAGTACCTTCACATCCTCATTGAGCATGGAGTAAATGAGTTAGTATCCCAACCCAAAATCCAGATACCCTGTATAGGTTGTATTCCATCATACTCCCCTATGTACACATGTATTGCAAAGCACAAATTAGCCTTTTGTATCATCTTGCCAATGTATCTCTCTTTTCTGTCTTTATTCAAGTGGAGAAGCTTATATTTTTTCTATGTGATTAGAGATTGTTTACCAAATATTTAAAGGACCCAATTTTTTCCTCTGTATAAGTCGGGTAAAATTCTGGAATCTTAACTGGAGCCTCTTCAACAGTTACTGTAAACAGGCAAAAGTGTTGAGAGATCACAAGAGACTGAGATCCTTTTCCTGTATAAATCTCTCCCACCTCTTGTTGAATAATGCTGTTTTTAAATACTACAATTGTATTTGATATAACAACCTCTCCCACTGGCAGCTAATTGAAAATTGCTGTGCACAACATGGAATAACTGTATTCTACTGGTACTCTGCATTAGTGTTGTTGATAGGCTGGCTGTGCTGTGTGGCTGATTTATGTGAAATAGCTCAGCAAGGTCATTTGAACTAGCAGATGTCTAAAATATAGGGAGCTATCAGAAACAATTTGATTACGGGAGTAAAATCACATAATGGATGGAAAAGAGACAAATACTGCATGGGATACATTACATAAAGTGTAGCTTGGCATAAGGAAGCATGTATGTTATTCAGCAAGATGTATTCTTGCCTGAATGAAACCAGTAGTTCTTGAAATGGAAGTGTGATGTGTCTTGTATAATAAGACTGGCATTGCAAAAAATCCTTAAGTCACTGATTGCTTTTCTGAGTCAATGGTTCAGTTACACTTTTCATCACAGTGGCAATCTCCAGGAACAGAGAAGGAGGCAAACATACAGATGCAATTTCACCAAGGTGACAAAGGGTAAAATTATACACATCCTTGTACCTTGGCTCCAAGTTTATATAGGCATTCTTCCCATTTGTAATGGTTGGGCAAATTATATTTCTGTAATAGTACAAGTGCTTCATAGGTGGATAAACATTAACTATTTTGTAAAACATTATCAAGCCTTGGTACCCACTGGTGTGTACCACTTCTTTGTGTATTTTTTACCTCCAGTTAATAAGTAGTGCTGAGTTGTTTCCTTTTCAAAATGCCTAAGTTGAGAGTTATGGCTCTTGAGCATGGGGCAACATAAATTGCATAAATCCCATAGAAATCCTAAAAAAAACAAACCTGAGACTGAACTCCCTCCACTTCAATTCTGAGAACAGCAACAAGCTGGGAGGCAGCACAGACAGAAGTTACAGAAGACATTCTGTTTTGAAATGTCTTTATCTGAACACAATGAGGATTCAGACTTTCACTTTACTAGCCATTTTTGAAGCAGTCTGCAGCTGTGCACTTGTATTTGGTCATGGGTGTAGATTGCTTCCTGTGTCCAGATTAGACAAAAAATGTCACTTTTGTCTGCATCCTAAGGCTTTCAGTTATACCTCTGAGATTCTAGTCATGCTTCCTTCTTGCACCAAGGCATGGGGTAATTAGCTGTTGGTCTATCTGATCAATAAATGATGACACCTGTGCAGCAACATCCTGTGATCTGGCAGGTCGGGGTTCAGGTACCTTGGCAACAGTGTAGGATTCTTAATCCCTTGCATGGGAATGTAAATCAAATTACAACCTAGCCCAAAATGTAGAGAAATAATGCAGTATCTCAGGTAGGGTGACCACCCATCTCTAACTGAGCAGGACAGTCCTGGAATGGGATCATCATAGTCCCAGTCCTGTGCTGCATGATTCTGGGGCAGCATTTGTCCCAGATTCACAGTGTCATGGAGGGATCCAGGTTTCCCCTTGTATGTGGGCAATGTTCCAGCCTGGAAGGAGCTGCTTGGGGCTGCAAGGAGCGGGATTCGTGAGGCATTGCATGCATGTGTGCGCTTGCACACGTGCTAGTGGACAGGAAAGAGCCAGACAACCTGGAGAGCAACTCCCTACAAGTAAGTCTATGGGGAGGGGGTCATGGGGGGTAGAGAGAGCATGGGGCCAGATCAAGGCCCCCATGGGGAGGGAGGGAATGAGACAGGGGCAGGGTCTGGGGGTGCTGCCCAGCCATAGCAGTGCATGTGGCCTCAGGGTGGGGACGATACAGCAATGGGCATCTCATCCAGGGGGCACAGGAAATGTGTTGGGGCAGCTCTCCACCACTGTGCTCACTCCTGGTTGCGGTATGGGGGGCACATGCCCCCCAGGTTTGTGTGTGAAGTAAGGGTAGATGCGGGCTCAAGGCTCCCCAACCTGCTACCCTCCCACTGGGAGCCCCACACCATCACAGTAACACACCCGCTGCCCACCCAACAGCAGCCAGGGTTGCAGTGTGCCTCCCACTGCTCCTGGGCAGGCAGTGAGCATGCAGCTGGCATGGGGCTTCCAGGGGAAGAACAGCAAGGCAGGGAGTCCTAAGACCACAGCTGGCAGCCTGCATCCTCCTCTGCCCAACTTGGCTCTGCTGCCAGTGGAGGGGAGGGAGAAAGCAAGCACATCTCTCACCTTCCATTTTGGTAAAGGTGGTAAACCTAATCTTAGGTATTCCTGTATAACAACCAAGTACCTCTAAACTTTTTTTAGAGCTGGGGTGCCAAACATACAGGCTGTGGGCCTTATCCAGCCCACAGAACCACACTGTATGGCTTATGAGGCTTGCAGGGGGGCTAGAAATTCAGTAAGTGGGTGTGGGACTCACCATCACAATCTGGGGTATGTAGCCCCACTTTGGACATGCACCAGTGATAGGAAGCAAGCAACAGTTGTATGAAATCAAGCAT
>NW_017728993.1:74173656-74186243 GCF_001723915.1 Gavialis gangeticus
TGCATCAGTGATAGGAAGCAAGCAACAGTTGTATGAAATCAAGCATTGCTGCCACTTGTTCTGACACTACAGCTGTGTCTGGATTTAGTCTGTGAGGAGGGGTGTATTTTGGCAACCCTG
This sequence comes from Gavialis gangeticus, assembly GCF_001723915.1. Classification (NCBI taxonomy): domain Eukaryota; kingdom Metazoa; phylum Chordata; order Crocodylia; family Gavialidae; genus Gavialis; species Gavialis gangeticus. Next base: position 74,173,777 of record NW_017728993.1, read on the forward strand.
TTTCAAAGCATTGATTGAAACTCTGGAAACACAATCTACTCATCTTTTGAGGAAAATTTACACTGTTTCTCCAAAACTTTTGAAATTGGGAGTGAAGAATACCAGCATTGAGAAGAATGACTGTATGATGAATTGGCCACATGAAATGTTTGAGCAATGTTCTGGCATGGGTAAAGCTTGTATTAGTTCCAAATTGTCAAGGATTGGCCACATTTAGGCCAGCATATGTGTAGACTTCGTTTTATGTTTTCTTTTCTCTCTAAAAATTGTTTTTGATCAGAAGATTGTATCTGTAATCCATAGACTAGGTACATGAAAAATTGAACAGGTTTGACTCCAGCTGGAGAAAATATATTTATTTTAAAATGCCACAATAGTGATGGAAAGTTGTAGTTTGGACAGTGTGCATGTCTGTTTTTCTCCTCATCTCAACTGTGTTTCCCATGAGGCACCATAGCCATAGATTCACCATAGATTCAGCATGATGACTTTGCACATAAACAAGATCTAAACTAAAACACCCCCTAGTTTCTTCAAATTTTTCCTAAGTGACATCCCCACCTCTTTTAGCATTGTCATTGTTACCTTTAGATTTAGTCCAGTTTCTCTACATCCTTCTTACAATACAGAACCCAAAATTGGACACAGTATTCCAGCTGAGTCCTAATCAGCTCCTAGTAGATGTATCATTGTCTCCAATGTCTGACATACATTGCATCCTTGCAGCCTAAAAAATTACACTTTTGTTTTTTTATGTCTGTATTAGTGTAGTGAAGTGTTGAAGTGCACCCTGCCCTCCCTTGCTCCGGGCATGCCAGCTTACAAAAATGAAGCAAGGTAGCCATCTTAAAACAGTGCTGAACACCAGGGATCCTGGTTTCTTTGATTTAAAAAAAATCTCCAATTTTCAGTTTTAAAGAAGTAACCCCCAATTCACATTTTTGCATGATTTAAATGAAACACTGCTAATATATAGATGCATAGATATATAGATCTATATCTATATTAGCAGTGTGTCATTTAAGTCATGGAAAAATGTGGATTGGGGGTTACCATTTTTTAACCAAATATTTGGGATTTAAAAGATAGATAGATAGATAGATAGATAGATAGATAGATAAGTTTCATTTTAATCATGGAAAAGTGTGGATTCGGGGTTACTTTTTTTTAACTGAAAATTGGGGATTTTTTTAAATCAGAGAAAACCATGATCCCTGCTGAACATAGGCACAACACTGCCTATAGGATCTCTATCTGGGGTATGCTCATTGACATGCAGTAAGCAAAGCACTGCTCTAAATTGTCTATATTGCCTCATTCTGGATTTGGTACACATGGGGCATGTCTACATGTACAACTGATGCTCAGAAAGCTTATTGCGCAGTAGAATACTGTGTAGTAAGCTTTCCCTGAGTTCATGTCTACACGTGTGCCCATTGGGATACTTCTGCCTTGCTCTGCTACTATATGGCAGCCAGGGAGAGCTTTAGACCATTAAGTTTGAATGTTATATTGACCTTCCTGTGGAATATCATGTAGTGAAATATCTGCTAAAGTTCATTTTTAGCTATACAGGAGGTATGGCTGCATTTTATGCACACAGAATAGTCACCGGAATCTTCACTGTTCTGATCTGCAATGGCAGATTTCTGAACCTTGAAGTAGTAAGTAACTTAATAAAACATGTAGATGCTTCATTTCTTTCTTTTTTTTCCCCTCTCAAGATGCTCTGGATCTCTTTTGGCACCTCAAGAAATCAATGGTAAACATCAGGTGCAAGAGTGTTCATAAGTACTTCCCATTGATGCTTTTGGCACTGTTACAGGGAGTAAATTTTCTTTGAAAGCAAAGTGTTTTATGCCATGCCACTGTCCAAAACACTTTATCACATTATAACAATAGATATTACATCTGTTGCACAAAGATAATCCCTAAGGAAGGAGTTTCTAACAGTATGCTGTACTTGAGATTATGTCAGTCAGTCGAAGAATGTGATGAACAATTAGATCCAGTTAGTTATAAAGGGTGCATCCCAATGAGTGCACATGTGCAGTCTGTGGCACTGCAAACCCATTTGAGGCATCACAAACCGGATGCAGCACATGTGCACCCATTCACTGTGCTGCTAATTAGCATTGCAGCAGATTTTTATTCTTACACCAAGAGATTCCAGTGTCAAAAAAACTGCAACTAAAAAAAGTGGCACAGTGCACACGGCAGCAGTGTGTACTGCAAGAAATGGAGGTTGGCACTGCTGCTGCCCCAGGAGGCCCCGAGGATCCCAGATAAGGTTGCTGGAGCCAACACAGGTGCTGGCCTCAGGCTCCCCTACCCCACCCAGGTCAGTCTGCCACATGCTGGAACATGCATGCAAGGACACCCCGTGGAACAAAAAGCAGCAGCACAAATATGTGCCACTACTATTTGTCCTATGGGAAATGTGTGCCCCTGCATGTGCATGCTTGTCTGCATGTACCCAAAAAGTCCAAAAATGGAGGAGGTGATTTAGATATGAATAATATAGGGATTTAGTTGTTTGGTTCTTAATGTATTCAGTAGAACCCAGATTCTTCTCAGGGTTAGGTTCCTTAGCCTTGGGCAAAGATGCGGGTTTATGTACCAAACAGGGAGAGAGACCATTGAAGCAAACAGTTCCAAGTAAAGTTGAGGTGCTCCAGCAGTTTGCTGTGACTGTTATTTCAAAGAGTCAGCTTCTCTAATCATCTCTGCATGACTTCTTATGAACTCCAGCTGACCGGAGAAGTGGTGACCTTGCAGTATATGGGTTTTTACAAAGTCTGAGTTTTACTGTAGCACTTTATTTTAAAGCCATTACTTTAAAAATCCATATTTATTTCATTACTATAGCTCATTCCCATATTTAGTACGCTTGAAAGTTAGAGTTTGTGGATGCTCAAAAAAATGATTCTCTTTCTTACTTCCTCATTCAAGTTAGGACTCTTTTGATATACAGTTTCATCAAATCCAAGCTAATAATGCCTGTTAAATGTAGATCTATGTTTCTTATCCTTATTTATAAATTTAACTTCATGTCAACTGTAAGGCAATTCAGGTAGTGCACATCTATGAAATCATCATATTTCTCATAGAGTAGTCACTCAATTTTTGACTGAATTTTTATTTTCCCTTTCTAAAAAGCTTTGTATTTTTTCTGATCTAACTCAACCTTACTCAGATGTTCAGTGTTTTTTAACTAATATTCAATAGATTTTTTCTGATACTGATGTTTAGTCTTTTGCTGACAATTACATAAAATGATAACGAACAATTCCAAAGATAGGTTGTGTATTACTGATAACCAGGGATCTTGGTTCTCTCTGATAACCCCCCCCCCAAAAAAAAAAACCCTCCAATTTTTGGATTTAAAAAAGTAACTCAGAATCCACATTTTTTCATGATTAAAATGAAACACCACTATATGTGCACGTGTGTGTAGTATTAGTGGCGTTTCATTTTAATCATGGGAAAATGTGAATTTTACCAGGATCCCTTCTGGTAACTGTGCACATACTATTAATAACAAATATGACCCAAAGTACTGAAATCTACCCAGCAAATTGATGGGCATCAATTTGGGTGGTTTTCCAAAACGTATCACAGTATATTTCTCCCACATTTTTTCTACTCATTTTAAATGGGATTGTTTTTGTGATGTCTACAAATCAAGGGGCAATTCCTTTTTCCCTTTATATTTTAAAATTAAATCAGGGATTTCTGTAGGTAGCCATAAAGCCTATCACAAAGAGCTTCACTTCCCAAATTTGCATGCTCCAACATTACAATCCATGGTAATGTCATCAGTGTATCAACCAACACTCTCAGTCCAGCTGAGGTGTTTGTACTGTCCAATGGTCTTTCTTCTGTACTATCCAATTCAATACAGTATGGAGACCTTGAGGCTTTTTTCTGCTACCTAAAACTGAGGGGATGTTTCAATGATGAATAACCAAGCAGAGATTAAACTGCCACATATAAGACAAAGAAGGAAATCTCATGGACTTCACGTGAGGGCTGAAACCCCACTCTGGACCTGTATGTAAATTGTTTCCATCCCCTACCTGCACTGAGATTTCAACCCCCACCCCCCTCAAAAAAAAAACCCAACAAAAAACAAACAAACAAGCTCCCCAAAACAAAACAACCCAACAACATTCACATTACAACTGCAGACATGTGGAATGGAGAACCAGACTTAGCCTTAAAAAACCCCAGGATATTATCATACAACAGGCTCATAAATATGGCCCCACTGTTATCATGGACCAAACAGCATATATACAAGAAGCCAAGTGACAACTTTTCAACATGGAGCTTTACAATTTTCTGACAGAGGATGTCACAGCATGATAACAAGAAAGAGCTAGATAAACTCTTAAAGAATCTTCCTCAGGGATCACAGGAGAGAATTATTGCTTCCACCTCATTGGAGCCTAGGCCAGGCAACTTTTACATTTTAGCTAAGTTGCACTAACCTGGCAACCTAGGACCCCATTGTTTCTGGCATTGACACCATCCTGGAGAGAGTTTCTGGCTATGTTGACTCTATCCCATTTAGATATGCCAAAAAAAATATCCAAAAAATAGAAGTCCTCAATAGCAGAACAAGTGTATGAAGAGAAAATACTTCACAATGCCTGCAAAGGCAGATGAAGACTGCAGCAGATTAGAAACATCCAGTTGTCTAGATATTCCTTGTGTTTGGATGAAGTTCTCCTTCCCATGAAGTATCACCTGTTTGTTGATGTGCCACCTCCTTACTCATGTTAAAAGGAAACATGTTCAGGCATCTTCCCTTAATAATAAGTCCTACCATGATGGGAAAATGATAACAGGGGTAGGCACTAGTAATTACCAGAAACCCCTAGTCATGGACCTACACAGAGGCAGTGATTTTATGGTCATTTTGTCCTTGGAACTGAGATAGGTATACAATTCAGCTACTGCAGTCGTGGCTGAGTAGGCCTATTTAGGATCCACTCTGCTCAGAGAAGGCTAAAAAAAGTATCCTAAATTAAGTCTACTTCATTTCACCTGACTAGAAAACTGCATCTAATAGGATCACTCTATCTGTAGTTCACATCAAGTAATCAAGTTTGCAATGTGGAACTTCCTCACCCTGATGGGCAATCCTAACAGTGATGGACCAGAGTGAAGGACAGCACTCACAACTAGAGAACTTGCACAGTTTAATATTGACGTTCTACTTTGTGAGACCAGACATGCAGGAAAGGGACAGTTCACAGACTGGTGGTGGCTACCCACTATTTTTGAAAGAAAAGGCTGAAAAAATATAGACACATCTACAGCACTGGCTTTGCTATGAAGACCAAGATTGTTACTCAGATGCCAGAGTTTCTGGTTGGCATCATGACCCTTCATCTTCAACTGATCCACAGACAACAAGCAGCAGTCATCAGTGCATACACACCAACTCTTGATGTAGATGACAAAACAAAAGAAGAATTCTATTTTAAACTTGACTAAGTCTTGTCATCTGTCTCCAAAGAAGATAATTCTTCTTGATTATTTTAATGCTAGAGTGGGCAGGGACTCTGAACCATGGAATTGAACATTTGGAAAGCAAGGGGTGGGGAATGTCAGATCAAATGGAATTCTTCCCCGAGCAAGTGTTTGGAGTATGATTACATTATCACAGACTCCTTATTCTGCCAAAGTAACAAATGGAAGACATCATGGATGAACTTTCATTCAAAACAGTGGCACCAGATTGATTACATCTAAGCGTGGCCCAGGACCATCACAGTGTCCATATTACCACAGCTGTAACCAGCACAGACAGCTGCTGAAAAGATCATCATCTGATATGATCTGTCATGTCCATTTGCATCACCCAAAAATGATGTAAGCAAAAGAAGCTATTGAGAAGAGGTTCAATATTGAGTGCTTGCAGGACTCTGCAGGATTATCTTCAGCAGTATCTCAGTGAGAAACTCTCCAACCTCCCTGATGATCTTGAAACCATTGACCCCTGGGAGAGTCTCAAGAAAGGCAACCATGAGGTGTGTAAAGAATTCCCAGGCTTCTCCACCAAGAATTATCAATCCTGGTTCAATGAGTATGACAAGGAAATTCAAGCTTGCACTGACTGAAAAAGGAGAACCTTTGAAGTTTGGCAGAAAGACATCAGTTACAAACAGAAGAAAAACATTTTCCCATTAAACCCAACAATAAGAGGAAGTTTCAAGAGTGAAAGAACGAATTGTGGGAGGGAGGTCAAAGCAAAAGAAATTCAAAAGTTTTCTGACTGCCACAACGTGTAGTTTCTTTAGTTCAGCCAAAACTATTTATGGGCCAAACACACAAGGAGCTATCCCTCTGAGATCCAAGGATTCACTTCTTTAAACACACTTTAAAGAAAGCTCCACCATCAATGTATGGTTGAATGAGGACATTCAGTAGCTCCTAAACTGAGATTCTAATTTCAAAGACAATACTTTTGAAGTCATTCCATAACACCCCATTAAAGAGTACTTTGTGGGTCCATCAACTTATCAAGAGACTTTGAAAGCCATTAAGCAGATGAAGCAGATGCCCATTAAAATTTATCATCATGAGACTTCTTCATGATGACATGACAGCAAAAACTGTATTAAGCAGTGGCTCAGAAATAGACCTTTTTATTAGAACTGGAGTCAAGCAAGAATGTGTGATTGCATCTAGATTGCAGCTATTCCACATCTCATTGCTTCCATCTGTATAAAGTATCACATGGATGGAATTCACTCTATCATCAATTGTTTTCATTCTCGATTAAAATCCAATCCATATTCAATATGCTGACAATCGTGTCATGTGCCCACTCAACTGAAATGCTCCAGCCAACTTCTGATTGCTTCTGTGAAGTGTGTGAAATGCTTGAAGCAACTGTCAATTTCATGAAAATCAAGATAGTTTACCAACCCACCCCAAACCAGCCAGCTACTCCTTCACATCCCTTTTAAAATATTGAACAATTCACCTACCTTGTGTGAGGGTTTGGCCGAGACATAGGCAACCAGGCCTTCACATAGGCCCTGAAGGACAATCCGTTCAGCTAGGTCAGGGTGCGGGTTATTGGGGCATCTTGTCAGGGTCTGGATCAGTGGAGCAGAGAACATGGGGCCAGGTTACAGGAGAGCCAAGAGGGAGATCTGAGTGACACAGTCTGCTGCAAGCCAAGATCAGAAGTCAGTGCTGATTTCCAAGGAAGATCCAAGAAAATCAGAGAGCTGGGTGTCGAGTTTCAGGTATTATTCAAGAACAGGGTTAGAGAAATCAAAGCTGACTCAGGATCCTTGAGAATCATAGAGAGCAGTGAACATGAGGCTTGCTGGAGCAGACTGAAACTGATGTCAAGGCATGCCTGCAGCCTGAGGTTTAAAAGGGCTGAGTGATGGTCTCAGCAGCCAGTCCAGTTACAGAGAACTGGGGCAGTCACATCAGGGATCAAGGTCAGGCATGGTAGCTCAAGAGTCTGGCCCAGACAGATCTGACTGACCAAAGGGCCTGACACCTTGATAGCCAACTTTCCCGAAAAGTAAACATAGATAATGATATTCAACATTGGATAAAATCTGCCAGTGTTGCCTTTGAATATCTCCAAAATCACATCTTTAATGATCATGACATCAGGACCCAAACCAAACATGTCTACTAGACCATTATCATTTATATTCTGTTGTGTAAGTGTTGAACCTGGATGGCATTTCAGAGATTTCTGAAAGCTTTGGAACATTACCATTAGTGATGCCTTCTGAAAATCCTCCATATCAACTGGAAAGACAGAAGAATGCATACCAGCATTGTAAACGCTACCAGCATTGAAGGCTTGCTTATATGTAGGCTAACTATAAGGAAATCTGGGATATCTGGGACATTCAAGACACTGCCCCCTCCTCCATTTCCTGTTCTCCCAAGTTGGTGGTGCTGCTATAGGCAAAGGTGAAGGCAGGGTGGCAGGGTGCATCAGTCAAGCAGGTAGGCAGCCAGTGGTGCCTACCTGGCATGCTGTGCTGCTCCGTGCTTCTCCAGCTCCCCACTAGACTGTGCCCACACCCCTGCATTTCTGGGATGTTCATTTTAATTCTCACAATCAGCTGGGACTGACCTCTGAAATCTGGGACTGTCCTAGCTAAACTGGGATCACCCTACTTGTATGGCACCAGCTCCAGTGGACATGTGATAGACTTCATAGACATTTGGGCCGGAAGGGACCCTGGAGGATCATCGAGTCCAGCCCCCGCCCCCCCACTTTTTTTTTTACTCCTAATTACCAACTTAAATGCTGAAGTTTATTGGTGAATCATTTAATACAACTTCAAAATTATGAATTCTGATTCAAGGACAGAACCTCCATTTACATTTTAAATCAAGTGCCAGAAATACTGAGAGGCTCTGATGGTATAAACAAAATCTTTAAAAGAAATCCTGACTGGCATGTTAGAATAAGCATGTGCCTGAAAATACATAAAAAAAGAAAAACAAGCAAACACAGACCTTTCCTTTCATTGCAGGTTGACATTGAAGTGGATTTTGTTAGTTTTTCTTTTGAAAAGTTCTGAATTGAGGAATGGCTTAAAACCTATTTAAAATGGAATAATAAAAACAATGCTTTTTATATTACTGTTCTCCTGCTCCACTCTCTGTTTTCAGTTGTTTTGATGGAGGTTCTTCTTTTTCAGTCTCTTCTAATGGTCTTTTCTTGGGACTTGCTGGCCCTCTTTCTGTATTACTGTCACTCTTCATCCTCGCTCTCAATTTTTTTCTTCTTACCCTGGAACTGCACTTTCCCTTTGTTCTCTGAACCTTGGGCTGTCTTCCCTCCTCTTCCTTTACCTTTAAATTTGTGACCTTTTGTTTTCCATTTGTTTAATGATTCTTGCTGGCCCTAAGCATATTGTAAGAATGCTTGACGACAGGCTCCCAAAATGGGTCCTATACTTCTAACTCACCAATGGTCACTGCTGTAGAGGTGGGCAGAAGAAAATCTTTCAGAACTCCTTGAAGGCAAATCTGAAGAAATGCAATATTAACACCAGTACTGGGGAGACTCAAGCAATGAATGACACCCAATAGAGCCATGATATATGAGAAGGCATCAATTATTTTGAAAAATAACACCTTATTATGGAGGCAGATAGGCAAGAAGGACAAAGGGAAAGAGCTATGACTCAACATTACTAGGTCCCACTCCTTCCTTCCAAAACTACCTATCATGTCTTCAGTCTGACATACAGTTTTTGGATTTGCCTCCTCATATCCAGTCTGTGATGGGTCCGGGTCTCAACATCAGCCTGCCCACTGTTTAAGTAGGGCAGTCCACCCTGTTTCTGTTGCCACAACTTGCTGTTCCCAAAACTGGTGTATAAATGCAGGAGACTGCCCATTTTTAATGCCCTGATGACTAGGCCTTTACACATGACTCTGACCTTCCCTTATCATGTCCCATGCCTTGCAGATGACATCCAGACTATTACTATACCCTGGCTTAAGGCCAGGCCAAACTCAGTCCTATGTTGGACCTGGCACACTCTGCCCTTCACTGGGCCACACACATACCAACCCACTCTCACTGGGGACTCTTTCACTCTGTCCAGTCTCACTGGGCCTCTTGCATACTGCCCGTCAATGGGCCACTCTCTACCTGCCATGCTCCCTGAGCAGCCCCCCCACTGGGAGGACCTTCAGCCTCTTTAGGCTCTGACTCTGCCCCCAGGCCAGATGGGGTATCAGATGGCTTTCTGAAACTCTGGCCTGCCCCTTGTGGTGGGTTCAGTTGCCCTTCAGCCTTATGGCTCTGGCACCCTTACATTGACCAGTTGAGGGATCAGGAGGTCAGCGTGGCAGCCGCTGCCCTCCATGCTCCAGAGGAGTTCCCCCTCTGGGCCCACCATAGAGACATCTCCCCCTGAGCCCTAGGCCTCACCCCTGCCAGCTCAAATCAGGGGCTTACCTAGCCCCTGTGTATGTTCACAACTCTAAGCCCCCTTTTCAGGCTGGGCCCTGCTCTCTCTAGGCCCACCACCATTTCCCTGGGGCTTTGGGCCCCTAGGAACCTCCTTCCCATAATTCCTCACATCTCTGAGGGGTTCCGAGCAGCAGCTCAACTGGGTGTTGCTGTCCCACCTGTCAGCAGCAGACTGCTAGCCCAGCCCTGGTGCCTGAACTAAAAAAGAGGCTGCTCAGTCCTCTCCTCCAATCACATGGTCCATCCAGTGGGCATGTGACTGGCTCATTAGGGCTGGCCATCCCTGCCAATTGCCCTGCTGCCTGCTCTCACCCTTAAAGTGTCAGGCACCCGAAGTGCTGTGCCACACAGACATATCGATAGTTATTTACTGAAAAACTATTCTCATATCAAGCGGCTGCTGATGCCAATAGCCCTATGTGGAGCTGCCAGCTATTTGAAAGACACTACAGATTTCTTTAAAAAAACTAGGCTCTATTGACAAAAGCCTCCATCAAACTAACTTTGGAATGCTCCATTCAGTAAATCTATTTCCTAGACACCCTGGTGAAGTTTTGCAATGGTCACATTACCACCACATTGTATTGAAAACAAACTGACTGCCACAGCTACTTCATACCACCAGTACTTATTCTAAGCACACCACTAGAATCATTGTCTACAGTCATGCTCTACATTACAACCATATTTGCTTTGGTATCACTGACTGGGATGTACACCTTAAGGATCTACACTTACCATAACATTCCAAAAATGTAGATTTTCGAATCAACATAGCCATACTCAGACCTTATTCTAACCTGCAACAATATGAGACCCAGTGCTTACTGTCACCTTCAGTCCCCAGCTTGAACACCTTGGACACATTATTAATGAACTCCAGCTCCTCCTGGAAAAGGATGACTGTCTCAAGGTATCTATGGGAAAACCTGGCCTAACTTACAGGCAACCCTCCAACTTCATGCAACATCTCTCAAGCAATAGGCTATCTAACTTTCATTCTTACCAAGGCCTTGCAGTGAACCCAGATACCTGCTCTGACCCCACATCACTATAGACCCAAACATTACTGGACCAAATAACATGTGGAGTTCATTCACTGACAGAGAGAGAAAGAGTTACAGAGCTCAAAAGTACAAGGGCTAAACAAAAGGTCAGTAGCCCCAGAGCAACAGCCCCAAAGAGCCCAGCAGAAACCCTCCTTACTCAGATGTTTCTGGAGGGGAGGGGCTGTGAGCACCAATGTTGGTATAAAGAAGAGCCTGGAACAGACAGAGGGAGGGAGCGTAGAACCAGAAGGAGGAGGACCGAGCTGACACGTGCTGCAGGGAACAATCAGAGCAATGTGGAGAGCCGGTAGGAGACTCCTGCGGAGAGTGAGCTCCCAAGAGGGAACTTAGAGGAAGAACTGCTGACCCAGCGGTGCTTAAAACTGTTTGTTACCACCCCGGAAGCTGGCGGAGCCCAGCAGAGTTTCTGTACCGTGAAGCCCCTAATAGAGGGGCGCTATAGAATTGGGGTACTGTAAAGTCCCTAAAAGTGGTGCAAGCCAAAATGGTGTCACAAATGCACCTAATGGGATGAGGGGAATTGTGACAACCTCAATAAGAGGCTTGGGAAGAGCCACCCAAGCGTGGGTAGGGGACGAAGAGAGGGACTGACCTCCCGAAAGTCAATTTTGTTTTTTGCTTGGTTAAAAGGAGCTGAAATCATAACCCCAGGCCAGGAGTGCCGTGTTTTTTTTTTTTTCCTTTCATTTTTCTTCTGCTTGGGATGGAAGTCATGTTGCAGGACCAAGCGGCTGATCAGAACGTGGTGGAACGGGTGAGGGTGTAGGGGTGGTGGAGCCCTCAGGAACGTAGGACCTCCTTGGGACGATGGTGGGATGACACATCCAGGTACTGAACCAACTCCTTTAACACCAAGTCATGGCAGGTGAAAAGCGTGGGTGTGTAGATCTTCAAATTAGAAACTGTCTCACTCAAGTCGGCCGGCAGGTCTGCAAGTGACTGAGATACTTGACAGTGGTAAGAATGAATGAACACTGGTCCTTCATCAGCTCCAGAAAGACACTAAGAACTGTGGCACAACACTTTAACCTCCCTGGTTATTCCATCACTGATCTTCAGGTGTTTTTTGTTAGGCAGCAAAACCTCTAAAAACTGACCTGAATGGGAAATTGCAACACCAAAAATCATCCAGAGATTGAACTGTGTTAAGTATGGTTTAAACAGGGACTATGGATTCTTAGCTCATTCATGGATTAAATTTGCAATCCTTTGTTCCTATGGGTTCTTTGTTTGCTTCTCCAAGCAGTGCCTCCTTCCTCTGCCCCTCCTTTCCTGCCTTTTGTATTCAAATTATTATCTCATTTGTATGCATTTTGCCATGTGTGCCCTTTCACAGCATCTAATGAAGTGAGTTCCTGGTCGTGAATGTTTTGGGGGGGGGTGTGTGTGTGTGTGTGTGTGTGTGTGTG
>NW_017728993.1:74186303-74190570 GCF_001723915.1 Gavialis gangeticus
GTGTGTGTGTGTGTGTGATTTAGTCTATAAGGTGGAAATCTACCCTGTCCTCTGCTTGGTTTCATACTAACATGACTACCTGTGTCTATCAGCTAACATGCCAAACAGTTGGAAATCTATATAAGTGCAAATGTGAGATCTTATTCTTGTTCAATTGAAAAAAATAACATTTTAATTTCAAGCTGGCAAAGCTACTACAAGACCTATTGTGTGTCAGACTGTATGGCAGAATCTTTCTGAAAGCATCACTGTGGCTACAACTGCAATGTCACTAAAAAACTGCAAGATGACAATACTTTTTATCTATAGACTGTTCTATGTATTTTCATTTCAAATATATTTATATTATTTAGTAAGAACACATCAACAATTTGAATTCATTCTCAATACACCCATAACTGCAAAAGTATTATCAGGCCTTTGTAATGAAACACAATTTCCCTGCAGGCTTGATATAATAAGAAATAATCTGTTTTATTAAGATATTATAATCTCAAAAGGGATGAGGTAACTCAAGATATGAAAAAAGAATGCTTTTTTGTCTAAATTAACTTTTGAAATAGTGATATCAGGCATTGATGGGATGGTTTTATTCTCATAATCATTATGACTTTTATCCAACTGATTGACAGGCTGAGAATGGCTTCAACTCTGGAGGTAAATTTCCATGAAAGCATGATAGTATTGTATCATCTAAGTTAATTTCCCTTAAACAGTATAAATCTGATTAAGAACATTATCACTGTAGTAATGAAAGCTCATAAATAAAATATTATGAAAAACTGACACTACAATAAGACTTTATTAACACTCTTTCAAAAGAAGAATTTCGTGTGCTAATTCTGATTTGTTTCAGCAACACGTGAAACAATACCATTTTAAAAATTGGAATAGATTACCTCTCAATACAGAATACCTCTAAATTACAGGTAAGATTAGAACACAATTCTGTATTGCTGAAAACTTTGAAATTTCAAAACCCAGTTTAATTCTGATTGTCAACCTGTCTCTGTCTAGAAGCGACCAGACAGGCCTGGGTATTATAAAGCTTTCTCCTAAAAACTTTGTAGCAGTTTAGTTGAAAATATTCTAGCTAGCTCTGTTGTCCACTTCATGTATACTTTTGGAGGATAAAGGATGTGGTGGTCCCCACAGAAAGTACTGTCTACATAATGAGAGCACTAGTTGTTGGCATAATACCATAAAGGGGAGCCTTGTATGTCCTTTACTGTGGGGAATTTATTTCTTTTACCACAAAACAGGCTGTGTTTCTCCCCATAGGAATCAGGTTTTACTCAGGTTTCTGTTATCTGTTCATATACAATATAAATATCTAGAAATACATAAAAGACCTTTCTGGAGACTGAACATATATGTATACCCACATATATTGGGTATACATAGTTGTCAAAAATATATCCAATACAATCACAGTTGGTTTTGCCTTAATGTTTTCTAAAGCCTTACTGCATAAGAAAATTACAAGTAGGCTGACAATTCTCAACCAGGAACTTGATCCAAAGCCCATTGAAATCAGCGATAAAAATCCCATTTGGATCTCTGAATTTTGGATCAGGCCCAAAATGAACCAACTACAGCAAAGATTCTGAAAATTCATGTAATAATTCCCCAGGATTGTCTTTGGAAAACAACCTCAAAATCCTTCACTTTAACAGTGAAAAGAAACATAACTGTCTTGTGAACTAAAGTGTTTTTGGACTGGAACTTTATGTTGCTAGGAAGAAGGGGTCGGAGGCTGGCTGCAGTAATGTTTACTTGCAAATGATAAAGTCAAATGGAGATGTGCCAAGTCATTCAGCTACCCTGCCAACTGCACTAGTTTTTTAGAGTTATGTCTTAATTTCCAAATCATGCTGTACTTTCATACTGAACCAAACCACCTGCTCATGGCATATCTTAGTTTTTAACCTTATAAAATCTACTTTTTGTGAACATTTAGAATGCTAGGCTGTCAAGATTAGCACTTGGAGAGGAGGAGAAATACTGATAGAGTGCAATTAGTAACCCATTCTAAGAGAATATTTTAATATTGAATTGGGAATTGATTGCAGGGAATGTGGTTTATAATTTATGGTCATCTGGAGGGAGAATAAGGATTATTCTTGATTTGTAGAAATGGCAATACCAAATGTGAGTGGATTTTTTTTGTATCATCATAGGAATTCAATGGAATGTTAATATTTATAGGGTTTACCGGTAAAACAGGAAAAAATATGTGTACAGTAGACAAATATCAGCCCCACAAAAACAAAAAAACCCAGCCTCTTTCCACTCCCCACCCCAGACATTTAAAGTTACATCTGTTACTTTTTATTTCATCCTTTCAGGGTTTCCAGTGGATTTAATGCTTTCTAACGGCTGCCATAGACGTTCTGAATTTCCATTGGTTCTCTCATTCCAGCAACCAGCAGCTCCTGAGGCTACATCTAAATGGACAAATGGTAAAGGTAATCAGATGTGACTCTGATATAGTGTTGCACAAGGTAAGCTAAGTGCATTTTCTTTATAAATGTAATATTTCCATAGATTGTGCAGGAAATAAGTACTTATTTTCCAACATATGTTTTCTATAAAAGTGTAATACTGAGTGAAAAAATCCTTCATAATTCTGCTGGATGGACTGAGAGTCAGTAACCCATTTCATGGAAAGGTGAATATCATTCTAAGTAAATAAAGCAGTGTTAAAACTGGTAGTAGAAACAGAAACATATAAAGTCCAAAAAAGAAAGTCATATTTTCCTTAACAGAATCTTTTTGTCTTAACTTACTGGAATTACTCTTTCCAACCATTGTCTATTTAAAATGTTAAAGCAGTTTAGAAAAATAAATTGCCATAACTTAGGATGACCAAAATTTGAAATACCAAGGCCTGAATCAGCAAAAAGTTGAGCATGTGCTTAAAGATTTAACCACCTGGGAAAACTTGAGCATGTTTTTAAGTGTTTTTGAAGCAGGGCCTTTGAAGTACAATATTTTTTTTCAAAATACTCCAGTCCATGGTTTGTTTGTTTTTTGTAATGCTACTTCTTAGGAGTGTCTTTTCTCAGAGCTCAGTTACTATGTATGTTTTCTTATTGGGAATTTGCTGAAGTTTCGTATTTAAATTTTCACAAATCAACACAGCTACAATCCTAGTTTGTGTCAAGGTGTTTGCATAGCACCCTCTATCCTGTTTGCCTTTGTGTGGATTATGTGGTCCTTTGAGAGAAACTGAAAAAAAATATTTAGTAGTAATATATTCCACAGTACTTCTGGATCCCATAACCTAGGCCTCCTAAGGGTGGTTTATCACCAAGTAAGTATTAGAAGATTTTACACACATATTCCACCTCCTTTAAAGTATGTCCCTGATATTTCTTGACTTCTCCTAGTGAGAGATATTGATATGTATTAAACAGGGGTATTCTGCCTTAAAATCAACTAAAAGATTTGATAGAATACCACTTCAAAAATTCAGAATTAGACCTGAAGTTTTGTCTTAGATAGGTATGTTTATTACTTTAAGTAATAAGTACTTTTAAAGTAAGTATTGAAATCAGTATTGGAATTAAGCTGTAGGTCATAATATTTAATTTTTGTTACCAATTCATCTTCTCTGGCAAGATGCTTGTGTGGGGATACAGGAATGCTAGTTAATAGGGTTGTGCAAAGCTTTAGTCGCCAATTCAATCTGAAGGAGATTCGGCCCAATTCGGTGACTGAATCTTCAAATCCGAATTGAATTGGGAGACCCATTAAAAGGTCCA
Organism: Gavialis gangeticus; assembly: GCF_001723915.1. NCBI lineage: Eukaryota > Metazoa > Chordata > Crocodylia > Gavialidae > Gavialis > Gavialis gangeticus. Next base: position 74,190,071 of record NW_017728993.1, read on the forward strand.
AATCAAATCCAAAGCCTCCAAATTGATTCAGAAAAGATGGCTGCCCTGCCTGCCCCAGCATCCTAGCATAGGGCAGCTGCCACATGGGTGCCAGGCAGGGGGGTGATCCCTGCTGTCCCCCACTGCCCCACACTCCATGGAGGGGCTCTTCCATGAGTGCCCAGAGGCCCTGATCACCGCTGTTTCATAGTTTCATAGTTTCATAGATTTAGGGTCGGAAGGGACCTGGTAGATCTTCTAGCCCGACCCCCCACCAGGGCGGGAGAACAACAAAACCCCAAAACAAGAAACGGGACTCAAATGAGTCCAGCCAGGTAGGCATCCAGCCTCTTCTTAAAGACTCCCAGGGTAGGGGCCAGCACCACTTCCCTTGGAAGTTGGTTCCAGCTCCTAGCCGCCCTAACTGTGAAGTAGTTTTTGCGGATGTCCAATCTATACCTCCTCTCCATCAACTTGTGCCCATTACTCCTTGTTATGCCAGCGGGCGCTAGGGGAAACAG
>NW_017728993.1:74190895-74196736 GCF_001723915.1 Gavialis gangeticus
TCCTTGATGATCTTCTCAAAGAGTTTCCCCAGGATTGAGGTAAGACTGACGGGCCTATAGTTTCCCGGGTCCTCCCTCTTCCCCTTCTTGAAGATGGGGACCACATTTGCTACCTTCCAATCATCTGGCACCTGGCCCAAGCACCACGATCGCTCATAGAGCCATGCCAGGGGCCCTGCAATAACCCCAGCTAGCTCCCTCAACACCCTGGGGTGGAGAGCATCCGAACCCACTGACTTGAATGCGTCCAGCCCCTCCAGAAGCTCTCTAACCGGGTCCTCCCCAACCTGAGGTCTGAAGGCGATCCCTTCAGGTCTGTTGCAGCTGTGAGTGCGGGGCTTTGTTTTTTTAATTGCTGGGATGCTGGGGCTGGATGGGGCAGCCGTTGGTGGTGGGTGCCAGGTGGGGATAGAGATCGGGAAGTGGGAGCTGTGTGTGTGGAGGGGCTCTGCCACATGGCCCCAGAGCCCCCACAGCCCCTGATGCAGTGTGTGAGTGCAGGGCATTTCTTTTATTTTTTTTGTGTTGGGAGGCTGGGCCGGGTGGGGGATGGGGCTGGACAGGGCAGCCATGGGGGCTTCTCCTAAAGCTTCTCCCACCCAGGGAGAGGTAGGCACAGCTGGAAGAGCCATGGGAGAACCTCCAGTTGCCCAGCTGTGCCTGCATCTGTCTGGGTGATCCAAATCTTTGAATCAGCACTGAATCTCCAATTCTGATTCAGCCAAATTGAATGGGAACAGTGATTCGAATCACTGAATCGAGTCACTGTCCTCTGAATTGGCCAAATCTGAATCAAATACTTCCCTTTCACACAGGCCTACCAGATCCTACTTGGATCTGTTTTAGGCTGATCAATTCTGAGATCAGGCCCTTGATAAAGAGGCTGTGAACCACTTCCAAAATTGGTCCAAAGTGAGATATGAGGATTTTAGGCTTACATTAGTATAATATCTTAATACCTCATTATCTTTAAAATATTCATGTAGCCTCAGACCATACCTGTGGGGTAAGGAAAACGTATTATTCCCATTTTATATGTGAGAGAGAGAAACTAAATGACCTACCCCAAATCCTCAAAGTACTAAAATTTCCAGAGTCTGTAGCCATAAAATATTGGACCATTCTTCTTACCATATAAATTAGCTGAATCTTCTAAAAGCCCCTAGGCTGCCTTACCTACTCTAGTGAGAAGGGGAAAGTGAGGTTGTGGGAGAGGGAAGAGCCCATCTTGGTCTGAGAGCTGAAGTTCATTTCGAGGGGACTGCTTTATGCTCAATTACTTGCATACTTGTGAGGGGGCTTCATTTAGGAATTCCTTTAGTTTCTCTGTTACAAACTGATGGATAGCTGCAGAGACCCATTCATGCCAGTAATACTTAGTCAAGGAAGCCCAGAAAATGGCAAGTACCCAAAGAACTATTTTTATACTGTATAATATCTGGCAGCCTCTGAGTTTAGGGCCTGAACTCCAAATTACATATCAAAAACCCTGCTTGAGGTGTAAGATATAATGTCACTCCAAATATTACATATATTTTTCCAATATTAAATGAAGAAAGAATTATACTTTAGAATTAAATTGAATGTTTTTTGGTACTTGATATAGATACAAAACTGAAAGTAATCACCTTCAGTCCTAGTTGAAATTCATGCTTTTCATGTGTCCAGCCTAGTTTTACCTTCACATTAGTTATGAAAGTCTAGAGGCAAAATGTGGTGTACCATATGTTCTGATCATTCCATGTAGAAAAGCCACCTGAAAAATCTGGAAAATGTGTGTGAGTGGAAAACACCAGTGTCTATCCCTCCTCTACCTGTGTTTTTTAGATCATACCGTCTTGGTAAAAGTATTTGTTACACCCAGAGTGCTTGTAAGCACTCATACATTTTTATAGGTACAATAGTGCTTTACCCACTGAACAAAGTGGGTGTACATCTTGGAAATTTGGGGGGGAGGGGTTGACAAAATGTTTGTGATTTGATTTGGTGCTTTATTGAAATCCTTTTGTATGAGACAGGCATTGTGAAAAGCTAAATCAAACCCATGTTCAGTGGATTTTGGAGATAGCGCTTTACTATCTGTTGGACCCCTTTTATCTGTACTGAAAGTGAGATATTTTAGACAAGTACTGCTTGCTCACTGAATATCCACACATATTTCTAAATGGTTATGAATAATTCATAAATGTACACAGCTACAGTAGAAGGCTCAAAAGAATAAGAGAAGGTCATTTTTTGTGCTTTTAAAAGTTATTTTTAACTGCATCTCTCTCTCTTTTAACATACAACTATAAGAAGGGGGGCAGTTACAGCTCTCTTGTCTATGAGTTGAATGAGTACAGATTGCAGATGTTTTTCTTTTCCTCTGAACTGCTAGACTCAATTTGGCATTCTTGAAAGGCTGACTTTTCTAAGTTATACTAGATCTCATTTTTCCACCTTTAAATATGTGGCTATTATTTTTGACTAAGTGTTAGGTCTTTTTTATTGCTCTTTTCATTTGGTCATACACTGAAGGGTTTTGATTTGTATTTTAAGATCTCTTTAAATGTACTTGAGAATATGTTAAGAGGAAAGAAAAAGGCCTTGCTTATAGTGTAATGAACTGAGAATAATGTGGGTTATAACTAGAACAATGTATTCAGTAAAGATGTAGAAGACTGGATTAGGGTTCCATGTATAGAAATCATCCATGTATAGTGCCAAATACACTTGAAAATTGTACTGGCAAGGAAATCAAAGCCAAGTATGCATAACTTGATTTTTTTATGCCTTAGTCCCAAGCTCTGTTAATATAATTGACAATGCCAGGAGAAGAAGGAGAATTTAGAATTTAACCAAACTCATTATTTTTTAAATCCATATATCTGTCTTACGGGAACATAGGTATACAATGACTAAGTGCAGACATTAAAAAAGCCCAAGCCTGAATTGATTAAATCTTTGCAAGTTAGTCTAACCTGTGTAGATTGAACCTATTTGCAAGTGAATAGACATTCACTTTTGATTTCAGAAATGCAGCCACAAGCCTGCAGTATCTCAGGCTAGAAGCTGGGGGGAGGGGGGTGCTACAGCAAGAGCTCTCTTCCCTTCTGCAGCAGCCACAAGGCTGAAGGGAAGTTGAGCTGCAGGAAGGGAGGGACATGATCCCTCTCCCTGCCCCCCTCTGCCTGAGGTGCTGTCTGGGCTGTCTCTGGCCATGCCCCCCACCACACAAGTGACCAGTGGGGCATAAAGTTCAGCAGACCCCAGCTGGGGTCCCTGTGTTGGTAAGGGAGAGGGGAGACAGGGGAGTTTAATCTCCCTCACTGCCTCCCCTCTGCCTGAGGCACTGCTTAGGCTGGCTTTGGCTATGGCCCGCACTGTGTGAACAGCCAGTGGGTTGGAAAGCCAGGTAGACCCCAGCTGGGGTCCTTGTGCCAGTGGTAGACAGAGGAGATGGGGGGTTTACTCCCTTTCCTCTCCCACCTTCACCTGAGGCTGCTGCCTGGGTGGCCTCTGGTCATACCTCTGCTGCTAGAGCAGTGAACAGGGAGGAAAGCCACGCAGACCTGGGCTGGGGTCCTGTATGCATGGGAGAAGGGAGGCAGGGGGGTTTAATCCCCCTCCCTCCCCCTGATCCTGCTGTCCACCCCCCATCCCCAACACTGCTCCTTTCACTCCAGTGGGGAAAAGTCTAGCAGGGGCTGTGTGCTAGCCAGGTTTCCCACCCTCTGGTCAGCCAGCCCTCACTGCTGCAACTAGGAAGCAGAGGGGCAGGGCCAACTCTGCTCTGCTTGAGCAGACAGCACATCCCAGTCCAGCCCAGGGATACAAAGCATCCTGGGAAGCTGGGGGACTGTGACTTAACTTGAACCAGGGGTCGGGGACAGAAGTTCCATAAACTGATTTGACCTAAATCAGTTAAGTCTGATACTACATTCAACAAGGTTTATCTTAAACAAACTTTGGCCATTTTGAAACCAGTTGATGTGCACTGAGGTTTTGTTCTGTTAAAGGATTAAACTGGTTTCTGATCTCTTAAACTGGTTTATTTGTAATGTCTGTCCCTAGCCAGAGACAGACTTGATATACATCTTTTTATATCAAATGTTCCAGATATGGAAGAGGCAGGGCCAGCACAGTAACCAGGAGTATATGGTGACCAAAGCAGAATGCTTAGGCCTTGCTGCTTACAGTTTTCCTATAAAACTCAGCTTTTTCCACAGAACAGTGATATGGTTCAGGGGTGTATGAAATGGGCCCTATTCAATTCAGATTCAGCATGAATTGGGGACAGTGATTCAGTCTGTTGATTCAAATACCTGTCCCTGATTCAATTCGGCCAACTCTGAAGATTCAATGCTGATTTGGGAAATCAATGATTCAGACACAGGCACAGCTTTAAAAAATGTTTTCTACATACCTTGAGGTAGGAGGTGCGGCTTGTGATTGCTGCAGTGCTGGAGTGGCCCACAGGAGAATGGGGGGCTCTCCAGTGTGCTCGGCAGTGAACCCAGAAATGGACCAGGTTGGCTGCTGGGGAACCCTGGATGTCCCCCCTGACCCAGGAACCACCAGTCACCAAGCTTGGGGGGGCACAGGGGCCCGCCTGAGTGCTGTCTGGTGGACCAGGAAGTGGACTAGAAGTGCTTCTGGTCCACTTCTGGGTCTGCTGCCAAGCTCCCTGTAGTGCTGTGGGATACTGGATCTGTCCCAGCACTGCAGTGTTCAGAGCCCCTGCTACCTAGAGGTATGTAGAAAAATCATTTAAAGCTGTATCTATGTCTCAATTGCCAAATCTGTCCAAATCTCTCCGGATTGATTTGGAGCGTTCCGAATTGATTCAGAGAGATTAAAGGGTCCTCTGATTTGATTAGGATTTGGGGATTTGGCCACCAAATCAGGCCGGATCTCCACCAAATCAAATTAGGGACTGAAGCTTCACACAGCCCTAGTATGTGTATATTTAATCACACAGGAAGCTGAGATCATCTCAGAATATTCTCTTTACAGTTATTACTTCATGCATAATGTTTAAGAGTAATGACAGTATGTCTGCCCTACCATCCCCCTTCCTCTCTCCCCCCACAGCCTGTAGTTCCTCTGGTAGGACTTTTAGAAAATAACAAGGCTTTCAAGCATACTCTCAGTTATTGTCCTTTGCTTTGCATTTCCATGCTTTATGTGGCTTAATCTAAAACCATTAATGCTTCATGAATATGTTTCTTGTTTCAGGGGTGTTCTTATTAAGTATTATTTATCCTGAAAACTTCCTGCTACGTTTTCTAGCACTTCTGCTCATGAAGAGCTAATCACAAATCTTCAGGTTCAGTAGGTCCCTGAGTAGGCCATACGTATCTCTTTAAATACTTAATCATGAACATCTGTGTTCAGGTATTTAGGTAGATAATGCTGGTTGATGAGATCCATTTATTAAGCACTATGAGGATGTTAACAATAATTACACTCTCCATGCTAATGTACCATACTCCAAGTAAAAATAGAACATTCATGTTTGGTTGATGTTTAAATAATTTCATTATCAAGAAGAATAATAGGATTGACATTGACAACTTCCCTAATTACTGCATTTGACAGAAAGCCAATGCTAATTAGAATTACAAATTTCAAAAATTTTATTACACTGTTTGTAATCAGCATAACATGCCTTGGTAGAAGCACAGTTTGAATGTCTACTCTGTTGCCATTTTAATTGTTGCAGTTATAAGAGAAAAGAGAATTATCTGTATTCTTTTTTAATTGAGTTGTGAATTATATAGTTCAGAAACAGTGTTTTCAGATAGAGACTCTTGCTGTTTTTAAAAGTATTTTAAAGTAGAAGGGATTCCATAAATCAAT
>NW_017728993.1:74201736-74202701 GCF_001723915.1 Gavialis gangeticus
TGTTGCCATTTTAATTGTTGCAGTTATAAGAGAAAAGAGAATTATCTGTATTCTTTTTTAATTGAGTTGTGAATTATATAGTTCAGAAACAGTGTTTTCAGATAGAGACTCTTGCTGTTTTTAAAAGTATTTTAAAGTAGAAGGGATTCCATAAATCAATATTTTAACGGTTCCGTTAGGGCTATAATATTAACATTTATAAATTGAGTATTAGCTGAGAGCAGCAGTGACCTATATACTATCTCATTCTCTATGGATGACACTGAATATAGATGACTGAATATGGATGACACTGAATGAAGGCACTTAAGCATATTAAAAATATCAAACACCATGATTTTTTATTTGTGTCCAAGGAGAGACGCACATAATTGCAAGAGTTCTGTCAGAGATTCTCTAGTTGTCTTCCTGCAGAGCTGGTGGTAACAAGACTAGAAATACCCTAGAATACTTTGTCTTTCACACCTGCTTCCAATTGCACTCTGAGCCATCAGAACCAAAAGTGACCAGGGCAGAAAGAACATTAAAACCTTTTCTATCCCCAAAGTAGATGGCCCTCAAAAAGAAAGGGGAATCTATTGGGGCCCAGTGGAGGAAAATATTTATGTCTGGTGTCAGTGTGCAGCCCTTCAAGAATGAACTGTAGGGAGCACTTATGGATTTCAGCATGATTCTTCAGACATGTCACTCTTTAGAGTAGTAAGTCTTGAGGTTGCCATTTTGAAACCTTGTTATTGTTTTTGAGTCTGTAAAAAGTAATGGTGGGAATGGGAAATAATCTGTGCTACCTAGTGCAGCTGCACAGATCAGCATGTCAAGGAATGGAGCTAGAGCTTTGCTATCACCTAATACTTCCTGCTCACACCTCTCCCATTGGGCTCATTCTTCCTTCTGTGCTTCTACTTGTGTTCCTGCACAGAAGCTCAAACCCAGATGTCATAGGGCTGGCAGAGACGTGGTGGGAC
>NW_017728993.1:74203176-74215007 GCF_001723915.1 Gavialis gangeticus
CCTTCCGACCCTTAATCTATGAATCTATGAATAATCTATGAATAAGTGGATCTGGTAGGGAGGAAGGGGTGGGGGGTTTTGTGGTACAGTCACATCCCACATCGATTCCTGCTCCACTCAAAGTTTAAAACAAACTGTGTGGCAGGGTCAGCCACATTTCCAGTCAGGTAGAGTTGAAGGAATCAACTGACTTCATGGGACTTATTATAATCTACTTCTACTTCATTCCTGCTAATCTTTTCATGCCACAGGGGTTAACAACCTTTGAACTTCCACTGATCAAGCTATCCTTTTTTCTACTGTTAGCCTGGTAATGTTTCTCTGCTCACCTCTTAGGGTGTCCAATAAAGGTGTTTCACTACTAGGAACCTATAGTGGGTAGCTTTGTTCCTAGGGGGTCTCAAACCAAAAACAAATTAGATATAGAGTGAGAAGTGTAGGGCTGAAGGCAGGCCCAGCAGTGTATGGTCATAGTAGCACAGTACAGTGGTTAGAGGCAAGATTCCCTCCAAGGTGCATGTGTGTGCGGCTGCACACAATTTAAAATCTTGCCACACACTAACTTATTAATTCCACACACCCACCTGAAGAGGAGCTGGGCAGTGGCTTCCCGGAGAGGAACTGGGTGCGGAGCATGGCGAAGGCACCAGGGCCAGTGCAGAACACTTACCAGAGGTAAACTCAGGCAGTGGCTCCTCCCTGAAGCAAGGTGGGGGTTGGGGAAGGGGTGGGGGCTGGAGCTTGGGCAGAGTGCCTCCTGGCCATGTGCCTCCACGCTCCCCAGGGTGAGGTGGGGATGGAGGCTGGGGCTCTGGGCTGGCACTGAGGAGCTATTCCACTCCTGAGCCCTGATGCCATGTGCCTCCTTGCTCCCTGAGGTGAGGTGAGGTGAGGCGGGGGCTGGGGCTCGGGGCTGGTGTGGGCTCTGGCTGCAACCTGCAGCCGTGGCAGCTGTCCTTCCTGGAAGCTGTACACACTGGCTGAGGCCAGGGCTGGGGCTCTCCTGCTGGTGAGTGTGGCAACATATCACAGTGTCTTGAGGGGAATGGGCTGGGCTCGGCCCCATGTGGAGCACAGCATCCCCTTTGGGCTCCAGGCCCTGGCCTTGTTCCACATGTCGCCCAGGTCCCCTGGGGTCCCTGGCCCAGGCAAGGCTCCTCTTCATCCATCCCAGTCCCCTGGGGTCCCTGACTCCAGACAAGGCTGATCACTATCTACTACAGTCCCAGGGTCCCTGACCCTTATAGGGCTCTATACAGGGTTCCCCTCAGGCACCTCTGGTTTCTGAAGCAGCATGTGCCGAAAGGGGGAGGTGGGACTGAAGCAGCATGCTCATGGACTGAAGCGGTGCGCTCACAGACAGATACATCTTAGAGGGAACATTGGTTAGAGGCAGGAGAGAGTTGTAGAGGTGAGGCAAAGAGGTGAATTACTGCAGTGACCCTTTCCTGGGTTACACATTGCAACAGATGATGGAGGCTGTAAGAGGCTGAACTAGCCATGCAATCAGGGTAGCATAAAGCCAGGCATGGGCAGACCCAGAAATGTTTGTTTCCTTGGTTAGGGGTGCTGCAAGTGGGAGTCCTCCTCTGGCCCCAACTGTTTATTTCTGCATGTTGAGGGTGAAGGGCAATGGAGGCTAGATGTGGAAATGTTGTGGGGGGGGGAGAACAATGGGGGTGGGCCTTTACAGCCCTGCCCCCACCTGTCCCATGGTTGGGGGTCATGAGGGGTAGGGAGAACCATTTGGGCGGGTTCTGAAGGAAGGGACTCCTGGGGACCGTGAGGGGCTAGATGGGGAGGTCACAGGCACTAAAGGGCCTTTGGGGGAGGGAAGGAGGTATAGACTTGTGTGGTAGAAGGGTATGGACTGAAGAGGGACTGGGGTGTTATGGGCATAGGTGGATGGTGGGGGTATAATGGCCTGCAGTGAGGTTTGAATGTGCAGACAAGCACAGGGGGCATTTGATATGGAAGGGTTGATGCACTGGCAGTGAGGGGCAACCTGGGGCCCTGGTTCAGGGAGCATCTCTGTCTGTGGCCAGGTTGGCCCCAGGTTGCCTGCTCCACCACGGTGCTGGTAGTCAACGTCTCACAAATACAGTTATATTTCTTTTTGTTTGGATCTTAAATAGAGTAATAAGCCCTAGGTCCTTAGCATATTAGTAAAGTTTCTAGTTTCCTTTTAATTTGGGGGGGAAATATGCATTGGGTTATGTGATGATGCATCCCCCATCCCCCATGCCCCGCTTTTCAAAATCCTAGATTTAAATCTGTGCTCCAGCATGGATATGTCACATAAATGATATGATACAATTTGGCTCCATGATAATGACAGTAAAGAGCTGATTTGGAGTTCATCAGCAATGTTTAGGTAATATAATGTGTGTCATTTGATATTGGTTAATTGGATTACATTGAAATGGCTCCTTTCTCTTATTTTGTTGAGATTAGAATTTCAACTCCAGCAGAAAAAAAAAGATGGAAAACAAACATTGTAAAGGACAAAAAGGAGAGTGAATGAACTGAAGGAAAATGGAGCTTTATTACCACAGCTTTGTATAGACGTAAAACATTTCTTTATTCAAGGATATGTAAGCCAGTTCTATTGCCTATATTTCCGTTAATATTATTATTTGCAACAAATCAATGTAAACAAGATCTGTTTTTAGTGACCTATTCTTCTCTTAGATGATATGAGCCTCAGTTTCATTGTTTATTTGTTCAATGAATAATTTAAAGCTCTCTCTGTGCTGTGTGTGTAGCACCTTTATATACACAATGTTTGCCTTTTCACATCTTTAAAAGAGAAGAGAATGAGCAATTACAAAAGTCAAGAATATAATTATAGATGCTAGATCTCTCTTCTGAAAAGAAAATAAAAGAAATTCAGACTATACTTTAGCACACTTAATTTTTTTAAATCAGCAATAACTTTAGGAGCCTTTTAATGTCTGATTAGGAATATGCTTCTCAGCCAGTAGTGGGGATTTAGAATCTCCAAAATGCAGCCTCTGTGCAGCGAATTTAAATTTGAAACCTAACTCTTCTAAGATGAAATCCACTAAGAGAAAGGATCAGAAAATGTCTTTAAGTGAAAATAACTCTGTACCCTTCTCTAAATCTCCATCATCTCATCACAGAAATTCTGAGAAAACAAATCTGATGCTGTAGAAGCTCTGAAATCCTGATACAACTGAACTGTTACATTTAGCCCATTTAACAAATCTGAATATTCTGTCTTTTTCACAGACCAAGGGACAAATTCTTTGCTCAGCTCCATTGACTTCAGTGAAGCTTAAAATTGGCTCAACTCTCCTGACCTCAGGAATGCTGGACCCATTTACACCATCCAATATTTTAGCTCTAAAGCTTCAGCATCCCTATTCCTTGTGAAGAAGATCAAATTGTCATTTCTAGAAGATGATGCGCACAGTACAAAAGATGAACAAGCAGGGTGTATGACAAAGATTAAATAAGACCATCTGGAGTCTTTATATCTTCATTTATTTATTCTTTGGCAAATGGCTACTACTACTTTCCTTAGTGCAGTCTTAAAGAGCCACAATGTTTCCTCAACTGTATGGTATCTACTAGAGGGGGAAGCTGATGGGGGAAATCTACATGATTAATTAAATTGATGTTTTTTACTCTTTTTAATACAATCAGTAAAGAAAGAATTAGTTTGTTGGACAAGTGTGCAAAGGAAAAGGGAACACAGTATATGGACCTTCAAATTCAGGAAAAAGAAAAATAATTTTTTTTAAAAATCACAGCATGCTAATCTCTTTGCTGTGATGACTGCTTCATCTCTAGATAGCATGGCAACCACAAAAATCATGCTGTGTTTATCTCCTCTACCTTTTGTAAGAAGATTATCAGAATGAGTGTGAGTTACTATTTCTGGGGAAAAAATGGTCATTCCTCAGACCTAGGGTAGTGCAACTTCATGGAACTGAGTAGAAAGGAACAGTGTGCTACAGACCGGTGGCCCCCTGCCCTCCAGCTCTTCTACTATCCTTGTCTATATTAACAGAGTAGATTATATAAAAAAATGATAAAGGTTATCAAATGTTAGTAATGCTTAAGAAAAAAGATTGATCCTTCTGTGGGTAGCATTATGGAGCATGCAACCTTTGTAGGACACCCATGCCTAGTGCTCCTTTTAAAGGAGAAATTAGGTGTCTGGTTCAGGGTAAAGGTCATGTACTTTGTCTCCAGGAGAAGTGCATTAAGAAAAGGAAGCAATTAATTTTGTGCCCATCTTCAAGAAGTGGGGGAGAGAGAACCAGGGCATCTATAGGGCAATTAACCTAACTTCTATACCAGGGAAAGTCCTGGAAAAATTCATTAAGGAGTCTATATGTGATACGCTTGCAGAAGGTAGGATTTTGAATGACAGCCAGCATGGCTTCATTGTGGGCAGATGTTGTCTTACCAATCTTATCTCCTTCTACGACTAGGTAACTTGCTACCTGGATAAGGGAAAGGAGGTCAACATTGTAGATCTAGACTTCCAAAAGGCCTTTGATCTGGTATCCCATGGTGTTCTCAAGGGAAAATTGGAGGATTGCGAGCATAACTACTTGACAGTAACATGGGTTGGAAGCTGGCTGCGGAGTAGGACCCAGAGAGTTCTAATAAAATGACCTGTATTGTCCTGGCGAGAAGTGGCCAATGATGTCTCTCAGGGGTCTGTGCTTGGTCCAGGGCTTTTCAACATCCTTATCAATGATTTGGATGTGAGGGTGAACAGCTCACTGGCCAAGTTCATGGGTAACACAAATTATGGGGGAGCATGGTCACGCCTGAAAATAGGCTGCAGATACAGGTGGACCTAGATAGGCTGGCAAGGTGGGTGGATCAGGCCGAGATGAAGTTCAACATTGAGAAGTATAACATGCTCCATCAGGGGTAAACAATCCCCAACATACTTACAGGCTCGGTGGCACCAAACTGACTAGCACCACAACTATAAAGTACCTAGGAGTAATAATAGACCATAGTATGAGCATGAGCCATCAGTGCGATGATGTAGCTATCAGGGCAAACAATACTCTGGCATCCATTAACTGATGCATCTCAAGCAAAACCAAGGAAATTATTCTTCTGCTTTACTTAGCATTGGTGAGACCATGGCTGGAGTACTGCATCCAGTTCTGGGCACTGCACTTTAACAAGGACGTGGAAAAGCTTGAAAGAGTCTAGATAAGAGCCACACATATGATAAGAGATTTGCAAGGCAAGCCATATGAGGAAAGGCTGAGGGACTTGGGTCTCTTCAGCCTAAAAAAGAGAAAGCTGAAAGGAGACTTGGTACCAACTTACCGCTACATCAGGGGAATACATCAAGGGCTCGCTGAACAACTATTCACCAGGGCACCCTTGGGGAAAACCAGGAGTAATAGCCACAAACTTTTGGAAGACTGTTTCAGGCTTAACATGAGGAAAAACTTCTTCACAGACTGTAGAATAAACTCCCTCCAGAGGTGGTGCAATCACCTACCCTGGAGATCTTCAAGAAGAGACTGGATGGTCACCTCACTGGGGTCACCTGATCCCAGTTGTCTTTCCTGCCTAGTGAAGAGGGGCTGGACCTGATGAACTTGCGAGGTCCCTTCCAACCCCTTAGAATCTATGAATGACTGGCTATGACAGCAATAGAAAGCTATTTCTGTACTTGGAGTGAGATGTAACCACTAGTTGTGTCATTGTAGAATCACTGTTCTTAAAGGATGAAGTGGGGCTGGTGTCAAATTAATAAGAAGTTTTGAATATGTATGGTTTTGGATGCATAGTTCAGTTTTTCACAGTTTGGAGATACTAAATGTTGAAGTACTGTGCCCTTTTATTTTTTCTTATAATTAGCTATATCTCTCTTTTGGAGAGAAGCTGTGTACCTTAACTTTTGTCTCTCATGACATATGTTACCTGAAATATAAGTGTACAAGTGACATAAGATGACAAAATAACTCTTTTCAGAAAATATGTGATTTTTAAAATAAAAAATAATAATAACAGATGTGGATAGCTGCAGTTACTGGAATAAATTCTAATATATAAATAAGTTTAAACCTACATCATCATTTTTTTTAAATCTTGGAATCTTATTTTTTTAATGGGATGTTGCTAGAGGATTGAACTGTATATTAAGCATGTTTGCATGTACTCACACAGGCACATGCACACACACACTTGTGTATGTTTGACTTACAATAGTTTGAACATGAAGTCCTGAGACAGGCAAGAGCACATTTGACTTGAGTAAAAGCATTTTATGAATAGATATTGCCGGGACAAAATGAGTCAGTTGACAGATGAAGAGCTCCAAGGCAGAATTTACAGCTTTGTCTAAGAAAGAGATGAGAATGTTCCAATTCCTTAATTTGTGTAGCAATCCATATTATGAATAAAAATCTGAGAAGTATTCTTCCATTAAGTATGAAGTGGCATTTGTGGAAATCAAGTGTAGTGTAATACATCGAAAAGGCATCCCCCTCCACTTTTTTTTTGTTGAAAAAAACAGTTTAGCTTCATCATACAGTCAAGTAAATGAAGAGAAAATGAGATTTTTCGGGCCAAGTGTTCTACACATTTAGTGGTACCAATATGTGATGTTAGGGATAGGAGAAGAGCAATGTTGCATGACTGTAAGCTATACCATTTTTTAAGATTCTGCTAATGATTTCAGTTAACAAGCTGATATAAAGAATATGTTGGTCCTGTCAGTTTTTTCCTTTGGGAAGCTGAATTCACTTCCACATTGAGTTTGTTTTTAATAGATTTTTGGCTGATGCTGTTAAAACTCTGTCTTTTATTGCAACATCAATTTGGACCTTGTAATAATAATACCAGAGGAGGATTACTTCATTTTAGAGAAGCAATAGGTGGGACGAAACTACACTAGATTTTGCTTTTTTGTGAGATAATATACTTTTGTTCTGTGACTATGTTACTCTACTTTCCAGTTAAATAACTATTTGTACAGAATTTTCCTGTTCCGTTAGTCTTATACTACATTGGTTTTACTGTGTTATATTATAAGTATAATTATCTGTGGCTTGTAGCCTGTGTTTCTATAAGGCCTCTGGCTGATGTTACATTTATGGCATGATCAACACATTATTGACGCCCTAAATTACAGCATTGCATGATGCCGTAATTTGAAAGCAGGGCATGATGGGGTGAGGTCCTGCTCCTGCTGCTCTCATTGGGTACCAGCTAAGATATAGCTCAGTGATTTTTAATGTGTGCACCACAAAATTCCAACAAGTTATGGAGGGATACCTTGAGGTTAAAAAATGTTGAGAATCACTGTTTAAATATTTGCCAGGGGCCTAATAGTAATAAAAAATGGGTACAAGGAATGTAAATAAAAGTAAATCAAGTCTGTTGCCACTGCAAAAGAAAAAGCCCAACCTTTTATGTAATTTTGAATCATAATATGAAAGTGTTTCCCATAACAAACTTGGTAGGGAATTCTACAGTGTCCATGAAGAGTGCAAACTGCTATAAGTTTGGTACGTATTCTTTTTAGCTTTCATAAGTAGTACTAGAAAGGTATGAACTCATTTGAAGACACAGCTTATGCTGGGATCAGACTTCTCAAAATCAGGGAAATCAATGGCATTTATGTTTTGAACAGTCTGGGATGCAGCGAGATATCCTTAATCGTTTAATGTTTTATGCCTTTTTTAGACAAAGTATAGAAATTGTCTTTAGAAAACAAATACCATTTATTAAAAAACAATCACTATCTCGAAAGATGAATTTGCTGTTTGTTGTTTAGAGAGGAATTTTTCAACCAGCCCTGTGAGCATCACTGATGTTAATGGAACCACAATGTTTTCTAGTTCAGGATCAAGCCAAATATTTTTTTTTAGTATCCTGCTTCAATGACATACAGTTCTTACTACTGCTATCTATTTGAATTGTTTCTAATTAATTGTAGTTGCATAACTGATACCCTCAGGGGGTTTTCACCTGAAGAATTTCAGGAAAGAAAATAATTACTTTTTAAAAGATATAGTTCTAAAATAAAGGGTGAAATTGCATGGAAGAGAACCATTTTTCATTGCAATCTACAGTGCATCATGCTTCATCTCACATAAGAATATTCTGTGTTACTAAAATCTGTTTGTATATGGCACCCTAGTGGGAAAGTGAAGTTGCATTTGAATCAATTTATGGTTCAATTAATGCACTTTATTTGGTACTAAATAAGTTGAAAGCCTCTGTAAAACATGCCTAATTTTGTAAAGATGACAAATGGAGATCTATCCTAGACCTCCCAATGCCCACCACTTGGGAATAAAGAAAGAAAAACTTGTTGGATATTGAATATTTCTAAAGTTAAGAGTTTTTAAAGACTACTTAAATATATAATCTGTGCACCTTGGAATGAGTGATATAATGTAACAGGCACTAAGAAAAGAGTAGGAATAGTGAATTTGATTGAAACCCATTGGTAGAGGGGAATGACCTATCTGTTTATTGTAATAATATATGCTCAAACTACACAGACTTTTCCCTAGCTTGTTGCCCATCTTCATCTTCCTCCTCCCCCTTTCCCTTTACTTTTCAGAAACGTTTTTCTTTTAATATTTCTCATTGCAACATATGTTTTGTAGAGAGAATGTTTTCTGGAATCTTTGAAACTAAGCAAGGTGTCAGGACTGGAGAAATAAATCATTTCTTTAGATTTATACAGAATGCAGTAACCTTGATATTGTATGAACTCATAAGACTAGTTTGAGCTTCAGCCCATTGAAATCAATGGCAAGAGTCCTGCTGACTTTAGTGGGCTTTTCATCACTCCCAGTAGTAATATTAACATATTAGTTCTAGCATATAAATTTAACCTTGCATCAGAAATGCTGCCAATCAGTCCTCTCTGTCTTCACAGCCTAGACTTGATTTCTCATCATCTTTTCACAGAACAAGAGCTCTTGTCAGCATTTGTTACACATATAGCACAAAAACATAGACATAGAAGCTAGAAAAATACTTAATCCTGCTCACAGTGGAAACTTTTAAGTAGATATAATATTACAATACTAAGCAATAACACTTATGGACATCAAAGATGCCATTAAATCCCATTTAGTTACTTTTCAGGTTGCTTTTAGAAAGAAGAAATAACAGACAAAAATATCAACTCACTGTTTGCATAGGGAAAGATAAAAGGTCCCTAGACAGGATTCTATTTTCTTCCACTATTTAAATTGTTAACATCTTTATTGTCTGGGAATAGCATGATATATCTAAGAAAATTCAGGACAGAAAGCATTACTCTTAGATTTTACTGTGGGGGTTTGGAGCTAATAAATGTATTAAGATTCCAAAACAAAGCAAGTGTAATTGTTTTGGTGGTAGAATGTGATAGAATGAGACTTGAGGGTCCAGATTTTAAAAAGTATTTAGGTTTCTAATGGTGCAGACAGGTAGTCTGTGTGATTTTACAAAGTAGCCATGGGAATCAGGTGCTTGGTCACTTGAAAAATTTCAACCAGATGTCTACCTGCATCTTTTAGCTCTCTAAATGCTCTTCCGAATAAGACTCAAGTAGACTAGTCATATACCACAACTCATATCAACATACTTGAAATGTATGTTTCACTCCAGGAGTTTTATTCTGTATTGCACAAGTATCATTCAGCATATTTTCTCTCTGGTCTCCTTGTAAGCAGACCATGCCTTCAAGAATGCTTATCAGCCTGATGTTTCTTAATTGCGCTTCTTTTTCTGTGCAACCATTTGATGTCTTTGTGCTTTTGCTGATTGCTAGTGGTTTTCAAAGTAGGATGCTGTTCCTTGATTGTTACTTCTATATATTTGTTTCAGCCTTCTGCACTCTTAAAGATTTCAGTCTGAAAGAATAATCTGTTAAATCAGATTACATAATATTGTATTGCAATCTTGAGCAAGCAGTTTTTGTGCCTTTATTTACCCTCCCCTTCTTTGTCCTCCTTGTCTCCTTGGACTTCGTGCTCTTCAAAACTTGCTCTTTTTCCCAGTTTGTACTGTGTCCAATGCGGCATCAGTTGGTTGGAGTATCATATGTACTGGTGTAAGATAGATGGTAGTAAGCAAGTCTGACAAGTCAAACACTTTCCCTCTTTTTATGTGAATCTGAGGTAGCCTGAGCTCTTCCTAGCTAGTGGTAATGACTTGAAATCTAGTCAGTTAAAAAAAACAACGAACTACAACAGCTTCAGTACTACACCTCCTCAAAAGTCCTCAAGCCTATTTTATATATAGGAATATCACACAAACAACAAAGGACAACAGATTACAAGGCAAGATGAGTTCATATGCACAAAATTATTTACAATGTACAAGATCTTCCTTTGCTTTCTTTGATTGAACAACATTATGATCTTAGCTGTAACTGAAGCAATATAAACTTTCACAGTAATGAGTGGTTCTTAAATATTGTCCTCCTTGGTTATATGTTTTGGCCCATTCTGACATCTACTGAATTCAGTGGAAAAGTATTTCACATAGTTTATTGGGAATTGTAATAGGCTACATCTGTCACCTAACCAATTTTATTAACAAAAAAAAGAAAACATGCATATAAATCCACATAAAAGAAACCTGTGGTATGCAGCAAGCAACTAACGTAACATCCAAAGGTGGACAAGTACTAGCTGCTATGTGTAATTTTTGTTTGTCCAGTAGATCTGTGGTTGAACTTTCCCATCCTTCTTAGTATGCTTTGATGTAAAGAGAGGCCTCTGCCCTCAGGCAGAAAGTAAAGAGAAATGTCAGACATTTGCTTGTGGGAGATGTTAACCTTATTTACTTCTCCTGGAGTGGTCATTACTTTTAATTTTATAAAGGTATATGTGACAGTTGCACCATAAAAAGAAAAAATCTGAAGTTTACCCAATAAAATAAAATAAAAAGGAATAAAAACCATGCCCCCCAAGAGTGTTATGGACAGACAGACACACACAGACAGATGGACAAAGCCCTTTATATATATAGATATTCTAAATAGGAAAAAAGCATGTATCCACTTTTTTTGCAAAGATTGTCCATCAGCAAATAAAATCTATCTCCTAAAGCTTCTGAAACTTACAGTGCTAGTCATATCATCTTTGCAGTCATAAGTCAGCTGAATCTTGGTCCTTTCATGTATGTTATCAGGTTAGCAGGATACCGCTTGTTCCTCTGGTTCTCATCTGCCACGACTTGGATCTTATGAGGAGAGGAAAGAGATTGATGAGATGTTAATTACTACCTGCAGAATGACTACTCCCAACCCGTTACATGATTCTAGGTATTTTATTTCTTTTTCTTATCTTTTCTTTTACAGTAGCCCAGACTGGAGACAGCAGCCCATTCAAGCTGCCCCCTGGATCATCCCTGAGCTCAAGAGGGGATCTTTAGCTGCAAAATCTTCAATGTAAGTGCCGACTTGTGTCTCGCGGGGTTAATTGCCTTGTTAGTAGTCTGCACACATGGCGACTTCTGTTCCACGCTGGCTACTTATGTGGAGGATGTCCCTGGCTGTTTCCCTCAGTATGGGGTAATCATTCACAATCCTGTCTCAGTCACTTTGGGGTCAAAGTGGGGATAAGTAGTTCCCCTGCCCATGTCTCATGTTATCGCCACTAATTGCCTCATTAGCAGCAAGCACTCTCCGTGTTCCTCATTCTTCGTGGGTGCATGACCCTGGGAGTAGTCTCTAGCTACTCCCTCTCACAATTAGTTTCTTTGTTCCCAGTTTCCACAATCGCACTGGGCTTCAGACATGGAGATACCCCTTTCTTTCACTAAGGGGCATGATCCCTTCTTTTTAAAAGTCCTAGTGGATCCACTGC
>NW_017728993.1:74220007-74221222 GCF_001723915.1 Gavialis gangeticus
GCTTCAGACATGGAGATACCCCTTTCTTTCACTAAGGGGCATGATCTCTTCTTTTTAAAAGTCCTAGTGGATCCACTGCCTGGCATCTCTGCCTTTCCCCACAATCACTGGCACAGTTGAGTTTACTGGCAGGATAATCTCCCTTGCTGCTGTCCTGCCACATCCCTCAGGGATCTGCCACCCAACATCTCCATTTTTCTGTTTTTTTTATCACACTTGTCAACACAGCAGGATTCCTGGGAAGGTAATCCCCTCTGCCCCTGATTCGTCATATATCTCAGGGCTTCATTCTTCCCAGAGTCTGTCCAGGTTTCCAGTAAGTCTTCTTCTTTCTTTCTGGAACTTCGTCACTCCTCACTTCTTCTTCTGGTGCCCAAAGCCATTTTCTTCAGGACCTCCCCTTTTTTTTTTATTCCCAGAGATGGCCTCCCATTGGCCAACCTTGTGGGGGTGGGAAGTCTTCCCACAGCTGTCTGGGATTTTCCCAAGTAACAGGGCTCCTAACAGGGACCCTGTTACAATGTAAATAACTTAAAATTCCAGTATTAGAGAAATTTACAGCGTCAATTATACAGCAACATTAATTGATACAAACACAGCCTTATAAAACATATTTTCTAAAAACCTTTGAGTGAAATGAACAAACTTTAGCCTTCATGTATTAGCTTAATTGATGTTAATGCCAATTTACACAAGTGGAAAATTTGGTGCACTGATTGTGTGACTAATGTGAATGTGTCATATTCCCCAGCCAGGACTTGCTGATGAGTAGTACTTGCCCCAGTCACATTCTGAGCTCCTTGGCTTGTGAAACAACACTTCTCTCAAGGTTGTAGTCTGAAAGTCATATCTCAAGTGTGGGTGTAGACTGGAGCTCAGAGCTGCAAGAGCCACTGACTAGGCTCCAGTAATTGAGTAATTGCCATATTAAATTCTAATCTAAGTTAAAATTGGTGGCTAATCTGTTTATTTTAAGGTTTACTGCTGACCATCATTAGTAAGGAAAGTAAGGAGACTTGATCAGCTCAGGGGCTCAGCTGTCCCAGGAGTTTGAAAGGCTATAGCTTAGGTACTTGGTCCAGAGGTAGTCTCCGTGGCATGATTTCTGCATACTCTGAAAAACCATCTAAGGACTATTAGGGTCCCAGATTCATGTCCTGAATCTTGGAAGCTATGCATTCCAGTTCTGTTTCAGGGAGCAGGAAAACTGTAGAT
>NW_017728993.1:74226222-74241086 GCF_001723915.1 Gavialis gangeticus
AAGGAAAGTAAGGAGACTTGATCAGCTCAGGGGCTCAGCTGTCCCAGGAGTTTGAAAGGCTATAGCTTAGGTACTTGGTCCAGAGGTAGTCTCCGTGGCATGATTTCTGCATACTCTGAAAAACCATCTAAGGACTATTAGGGTCCCAGATTCATGTCCTGAATCTTGGAAGCTATGCATTCCAGTTCTGTTTCAGAGAGCAGGAAAACTGTAGATGCTAACATCCCTAGGTAGAACTGAGCTGCCTGACTCTTAGGCAAGTGCCTTCCCAGGATGTGAAAGTCAGAGAGTCAGCTGTCAAGGAGGTTGAGAACCTTGAGGTTCCTCCTTACTCTCTCAGAAATTTGTGTGGCAGGGCTGACCCAGAGTCTTGGACCAGGGGAGCCCTGTAGTCTGAATCTGAAAACATTCCTTTTGGTGGACTGCTGATAAGCTGGGTCCTTTCATTTAAATGTAAAGTTTAGTTGATGAGAAACCAGACACATTTCAAAACCTGCCTATTTTTTGTTGAAAGACTTAGACATATTGAGACAGACAAGGTTCTTTGGGTAAATCTGATACTTTTATTAGAACAACTAAATAGTTGCATTTTTTTTTCTTAGGAAGCTTGCTAAGAAAAAAAAATCCTATTATTTAGTTAGTCTAATAAAAGATATCATATTTACCCAAACCTTGTCTGCCTATGTCCTTAGACATGCATGGCTACAACCTTAAACATATTGATGCATTTCTGTGAAATGTTTTGTTTTCAACAAATTGGAACGTGATGACAAAAATATGTTGGGTGATAAAATTTACATCCATCTTTATTCCAATATTGCCCCTGCAAGATGTCACAGAGGGTCTTCTGTTCTGATAAGCTTCTGGTATTCTGGGCATTTGCAGACACAGAATGACATTCAGTAGCTCCTGGACCTGGAAAATGAATTATATGCCCTTTCTCTAAAGTCTGCACCCCATCTTCATTTGGAATCTAACCGATGACTTTGGTTATTTTATTTATAATGAGCTAGAAGAGTTATTCGCTTTTTTCAGATGAACACTTATGCTTATAAATTCTTGCATATTAAAACAGCATAGGATATTTTCAAAGGAGTTGTTTGGTATGTATCTCAGGGTAAGCTGAACAATCAGTGAAATGTGTCTAAGCGACAACTTTCCTATTGTGAAGGTTTATTGAATGGAGCATCCAAAAATGGCTTCAAAATGCAAACACCCCCAAAAAGTTTCTTGTCAGAATAGAAAATAACACAGTCAGGACAGGGAAGGGTGTGATTAGCACAGCCTTCGGGCTCAGGCAAGCAGCTGGGCTTTTCCAGCCCTGGGGCTGTACTGCAAACGTGCAAAGGCATTCACAAGTTTGGGTTAACTCTTATCTAGATTGGGTTAACCCAATCTTCATCTAGGTTAGTGCACCTACACTGCTAATTTAGATCAGACATGCCACTTTTCCCCAATTTAGCCCCCCTGAACTCCCATGTGGTTAGACATTTAGATCAACTTAACTGTGGTTAGGTTGATCTAAACATGAGAGCTGTACATACCCAGTGTCTGTAACACTGTCTTAGAGGTTTAAGAATTAATTTCATTTTCTACACACATTTACATTTTTTTCATCTTGCCCAAATTCTCTTTACATAGTTTAAAGTTGATGAATAGTGGCTTGTTTTTGTGTTTATTTGTTTTCCCTATTTCCTGTTTGTGCATCAGCACCATCAATTATATCGAGTGCAACTCTGAAAAAATGCTTAATCATTGTGTAACATAACTCCCCAGTTTCTTTTTTTCTCTTTTATATATCGATATTGATATGTATTCCCTCCCCCCCCCAACTATTTCTGACTTTTCCTCTCCCTCTCTATTCCCTAAAGATAATTATAAGTAATTATAGGATAAGCTTTCACATTTTATTTTCGGTAGTAAGTTTTATTTTCTCTCCCCTCTTTGCAAATAAGTGCCCTGTTATTTTGATATAGATGCCCACTGTTTTATAAATGATAATTATTATGTTTGTACTGTTTTATATTGTGTGATTGCTGTTTTAGGCCTATATATGTAAGTTAACATAAGTTATGTCAAGTTTCCATTTTGTAATGTCAAGACTCCATCTTATCCCCATGCCTGGTTGTGTCACACCTACCCTTCCAATGTAACTTGGTTCCTGACTGAATGGGGATGAATAAGGGTGCTTGAGAGACAATGGAAGTAGGTCTAAAAATAGCTGCTTCTGAATGACTGAACCATCAACACCAAATACCTTAATCAGCGACCGAGCCCTTGGAACCACCTCAGCATTCAAGAAACAAAAGATGAGGCAACCCACCATTGTGCCAAGCTGCACATGCTCAGTAAGAATATCTGGAACCCTCTGGAACAGGACTGACAGGCCCTCTCCATAGGAGACCATAGGTAGTCTGCCCCATAAAAAGGGATAGTGAAGACTGACACTTTGGGAACGCCATTTCCATCTGGACCAGACCAACTCCATGTCACACCACCTATCCAACCCAGAGGCCCTGCTGGCAACCCTCTCTGGACAACACTGAGCTGAAGGAGACCCCGACTGGCCGTTGAGGACCCACTTTCAGTCTGGGTTAGGTAGATATCACCTGCATATTTTCTCCTCCAATTTGGACTCTATCTCTCTTGTCCCAGACTTCAGTCCCTGCACCAAGCCTCTTTAATCCCTGCTGCCATTGTGTGTGTGTGTGCGCGTGCGCACACAAAGGAACCAATAAAATATTGTTACCATCCCCCCTGTTCAATAAAACCACTACCATTTGTAATCCCAAGTTGGGTTTTGTTTTACTGATCCCCGGTCCCTTCCCTATCTTAAATTCCAGTCTCTGTTTCTCTTGGCTCCATCCCCCCCCACTACATTTTCCTGATTTCTCAAGTCTGCTCCCCTTTTCTGCCACCTCTCAGCTCCTATTTTTCCCTTTCTGCAAGCGCTCAGCCCTGTTGCTTTCTGCAAGTAGTTACCCTATTCCTATGACTTTTTGCATCCTCTCAGCCCTGTGGCTTTCTGCAAGCTCTCAGCCCTGTCACTTTCTGCAAGCAGTTACCCTGTTCCCATGACTTTTTGCATCCTTTCAGCCCTGTGGCTTTCTGCAGTCTCTCAGCCCTGTTGCTTTCTGCAAGCAGTTAGCCACGCTCCTGCTACTTTTTGTATCCTCTCAGCCTTGTGGCTTTCTGCAATCTCTCAGCCCTACTTTCAGTTTTCCTCTCCCCATGTACCTCTCAGCTCCCCGTAGTCTCCTTGCTCTGGCTCCAGCCTCCGGGCTCCTCCCTGGCATTGCTTCTTTGCTCTGCCAGCTTTCTGCTTTCAATTAACACCAATTAACCTTGTTACCCTAATTTCCCTCCAGTCTGTCGGTTCTAATCCCGGCACTGGCAACTTTCATCTCAGTCTCTACCAGCAGTAACCTGAAGTAACCCCAAGCCTCAGCTTCTCAGCCCAGTTCTCTCTAAGTCTATTGGTTGTAATCCCAGTCCCGGCAATGTTCACCCCCTACACTTTCAATCTCTCTCTTACCTTAACCTTTCCCCAGGTATCCCAAATACACTAAGTACATACATACACACCACAAATTAGGAACTTACCTGCATGTATGTGTAGGTGAGTGGTATGTATGTGAACTGATACATGTGTATGTCACTGTGTGCATGATATACGAATTAGTGATCCGTCTATGTGTATTGGGTGTGCAGGTATTGATAATTGATTCTGGTCTAATTTCTTTTGGTCTGTATAGTGTGTGTAGGTTCTTGAATTAGTGATAGGTGTGCATTTGCCTAGGCTGGTAATTTTAGATGTGTATGTGCCTAGATTGGTAGTGTGTGTGCACACCTGGTGGGGGTGCATCCACCTAGAGTGTGTGTATGGGCCTAGTGTGTGTATGTACTTAATTGATTTTTGAGTGTGTGCATGTGCAATTGTACAGTATACCACCAGAGGGAAGCGCACCAGAGGGAGAACCACCAGAGGGAGAGCAAGACATACAATTGTTTTTCTGTTGGTCCCATATGCATGCTGACCTTTTCATTAAAGGGATAATTTACCAACTGACCCTTAAGGTAAAGCAGCAGGAGTTTCTCAATGCCCAGATTTCACATTATTCATTAATGATTCTCAAATTTCAGCTTTATACTTGCTTGTTTAGGGCCAGGCATTTGTCCTTACATTGTTGGAGTATGAATTAAAGCATCCTCAAAGCTATGTCCTACCTCTGTGTGCATAATTTCAGACACTTACACCTTCTTATTAAATATAATACAGAATTACTGGGTGCATGTATGTGAGTTGCTAATTGCTCAGTAGCCTAAGTCTACTGTGCAGTAGTGTGCAAGGCAAAAAACATGCTAATGCAGTACTGTGCACTAGTATTAGGCTATTGCACAGTTAGTGTCACTAAAAAGCCATGCATCAGTACTACCAGTTACTGCGCATTCATTTAGTACTTGGTTATGCAAATACTAAAAATTAATGCACTGTAACTACAATGCATTAATTAACATGTAGAAGCACCCACTGTATAGTAAATATCAGAATTTTTTTTTATGTAGACAGTACTGCTGACTTATGGGATTGATGACATGATGATAAGACTAAAGGTCCTTCTTTCTAGACTTGTTAATTTTGGCAGTAATGGAATTTTAACATGCCAATATTGTTTCTTCAGGTGTGAAAGGAAACAAACTTTACTGAATATTGAAGCATGAAAAAATTTATCAATTGAAATTATTATTATTATTTTTTACGGTAGCAATTCCTATAGGCTATAATAAGGGAGCCAGTCTTAAATATGAGCAGTTATGTTTGAGTTAGGATTACAGACTTCTAAAAGTCAAACCTTTGGACATATTGAAGCAAGATACATCTGATCATTCAAATGGGAATCAAGATTAATAGCAATATTCTCATCCTAATCTGGCTTGGATGTAACAACTGTATAGGACTAATGGAGTTATGAGCAGGGATCCTGGTTTTCCCTAACAAAAAATTGCAAATTCTCTGATTAAAAACTCACAAATTCTATGAATAAAAATCCAAAAGCCATGATTAAAATGAAAGGCCACTACATATATAGATATCAGTTGAACATGATGTTTTATTGATATATTTAATAGATTCATAGATTCATAGACATTTTACAAGTTTTAAATCAATTTGGATATTTAAAACTTTAAATATTTAAAACTTTTTAAAAATTAAAGTTTTAAAGCAATTTGGAAGCCTTCCAGTGCATCCATCACTAAAATAAAATAAATTCTAAATACCTATACATTTTGGTATTAGATTTTGAGTTTTTTATCATGGAAAATCAGAGTTCTTCCTGCTCCCTTAGATCATGGAACACAGATCCAGGCCCCTCAGTCCCAAGTGACAGCCCCCTGAATCTGCTGGTGCTCTTCGCTCCCCCCCCCCGAAAAAAACCCAACCCCTAGCCCTGCTTGGGTCTGCAGTTCACTGCCCCCTGCAGCAGTGCCCAAGCCCTGGCTGCCACCTGTGACAGGCAACAGCTACTGCAGTAAAGTGAAGCACAGATCCTTGTTCCTCCCCCCGTGGGTGGCATGGCCAGAGTTGAGCCCGGGGAGGGGGAGTGAGCTGCCTGCTGTGGGCTGAGGCTCCCCACCCTGCTGTGCTCCCCTGCGGCCTCTATGGTACAGTGGGCAGGACCTGGCATGACAAGGCAGAGTGGGACTGGACAGGGAAACTCAATGCTACCACTGTGAGCTCCATGCTGCCCTGGCAACATGCCCCCTGCCCGCCCCACAGCAGCAATGGATACCTCGCCAGGGCAGCACAGAGCTTGCAGCAGCAAGAAACTTCTCTGCCATGTCATGCTCTGCTCTACCATGCTGTGTCCTTCCCGCTGGGCTGCAGAGGCCTCAGGGAAGGGCAATAGGGCAGGGAGCCTATGCTTGCACAGGAAGCATGCACCTGCACCTGCCCGCACCCTGCACACAGATCTGGGGGGTCATGGGTTCCTTCTTCCCCCCCCCAGGAGTGCACACAGTTGTGGGGAGCCAGTCCCCCCCACTCCATAGATGAGCCATCTATGGCCCCATCCTGCTCCCTTCTGGTGCCCAGTGGGGGCCCAGGCCCCAAGACCCCCAGCCCCAGCCCTGCTCAACTACCTCCCTCCTTCCTTCCCTCCTCCCCCCATTTTATGGGGATCTCAATCCACCCTCCACCCCCAGACTTACATGACAGAGCTGCTTTCCAGGCTGCCTGGTGGCCATGTGCATATACATGCACAAGGTGCCCCCTGGCTGACTACCCTCCTCCCACTCTCCCCAGCCCCTTACAGGCTGTAACTCTGGCAGCCTGCAGACTGCTCTTTGCAAAAATGCAAAATCTATTTGTTTCTCCCTTAAAATGACAAATCTGCATTTTCCTCAGGTGAAAAGGAAAAATCCACATTTTTCTCCATTTCCTGTGGGAAACAGAAAACCAAGATCCCTTGTTATGAGACCATTAGGACCTTGCTTTGATAGAGAAAAGCCACACTAACACATGCATCTTAACAAAAATGATAATTCCTGTGCTAGGTGTCTGCTTCAGGACAAATATTTTTGAAAAAACAATTCAGACATTTCTAAAAACAAGAATAAGAAAAGATCAAATATTTTCCCCTGCTTGGGAAGCCAGCATGCCAGTGAATATCCATCCAAATCCTAATCTGGCTATGTCCAAACCTTTACTTAATTTTTTGGTTCTTACACATTCAGTAAAGACACGTTGCATTTTGCTAGCTGTAGTGATTGCAGAAGATGAGAAGGACTTTCTCTGCAATTTCTGCAGTCTGCTGCAGCACCAGCCTTGAGAACTGAGAGTATCTGGTTCACTTCAGTAGCTCAAGCAGAATGTAGGGCAGGATGGCACTGTAGAGACTCATGCCTTCAGAGAGGCATGAGATTTTACAGGCATGCTTTCTGGTATGTTCAGCATTGCATTTCCAGGTCAGAGTGTGAGGAGAAGGAGTAGATGCATCAGGCTTATTTTGACAGTAGCTATGAAGTCAGAGTGGTACCAATGTCATTAGCGGTAGTAATCAATTTGAACATGATGATCTTGAGATTACTTAAGAGTCCAATCTTTCAGTACCAGATCTGTTCAAAGATGTTGCAGGTCTTTCTGCAGGGCAGAGTAGGCTGTATCCTGGGATTCCTTTCCTTTTCTTTCCTCCTGTCTCTGCTCTTCTTCAAGGGCAAGTTGTTTTGCCACTAAGTGAGCTGCTGCTTGGTTGAGATTGTGGCACCATTAGAGTCATATAATCACAAAGGGCTGAAAGGGACCTTCAGAGGTCATCTAGTTCAGCCCCTGGCCTGAGGCAGGATTATCCCTTTCCAAATCATCCTATAGAAACCATAATCTAAACTCTACTTAAGACTACTATCAACCCAGATACAACACAGACTAGCACAACAGCCAACGTCTTGCTTCTATGAAATGTTGTCATGCCAATGTAGCCCAGGTGTACTCTGGTATGTACTTACCTTCTCCAATTGAAGGGAACTGTTAGCTGGCAGATGTGCTGAGGGGGAACTGCAGATTCCTTAAAGTTTCCCTCCATCCCTATAAAACCAGGCCAGGACAGTCAGGGGATTTAACTGTATACTAATTTATTTATGTTAACTTATCACAAGGAAAAGAAACATGGATATAAACATATGTACAAAATTTGTGAAAATTTTAGTCTACATGACTTTTTCAGCATCACCATAATTCTGATACTGGAAAGAGAAGAATTCAGTTCTTCAGACTAGTGTGTAACTTAATTATGAGAATATCTTTTCTCTCCCTGCAGTTCCTGCTTCATTAACCAAACACCTTACAGACTCTACAGCAAATGAGTCAGAGGTCCATTAGACAATAGCCTCCTTCATTCACAATCTTGGTTATAATATTCATCCACCTTTTTGCCCTGTTGATAGCTTAGGAGTGGAAGGCATTTTTAACGCATCTAAGTGGAACCTATTATCAGGAATCCTTGTTTTCTCTGGCAAAAAAAAAATCCTCAATTTTTGGATGTATAAAATTAATCCCAAATCCACATTTTTCCATGATTAAAATGAAATGCCACTAAGTTTACTCATGGGAAAATGTAGATTTTGGGTTACTTTTTTAAATCCAAAAACTGGGGATTTTTTTAAATCAGAGAAAACCAGGATCCCTGATTATTATCTATCACTACATTATTATAAACAATAGCACCTGGCAGCAAAGGTCTTGTGGAAAGAACTTGAGAGGCAAAAGACTGGATTAAAGTTGCAGTGGGATGTGCTACAGTTTCAGAAAATTTTACAAAATTAATAATTTGGGACCAATATTATGAGGTGTTGCAAGTCTTGGGTCTGACAGGCTAAATTGCAGTTTATACATTTCTGACAGTGTCTATATATGGTCATGTGTTGTTTATGTTGTGCCTGAAGATGCTTATGGGAATTTGATAGTTTACAATTTTGCTACATATTAAGATTTGGATATATGGCTAAGCAGATGTGCAAATTGGTTTGGGCTCATTCATGTTCTGATGGCTGATTGTTAAATGGTTTTGTTTGTTCTCTTTGGTTATATTTTTATTAACATTTTGAAGAATACAGAAAATGAGTTTTACAGTGGCTGTAAGCCATTATTTTTCTGTAGGTTCCTTTATATATCACATACTTAAATATTTCAGAATGTATACTTTTTTTTCTTTTTAAAATGGCAATCTCTCAATGTAACATGCAGGGGGAGAGGGATAGCCCTGGGGGAATATATTTCATGGGGTATAGCTTCTAGCTCACTTAAGCCTCTGTAAAAAATTCTGTTAAGGTCTTTGGGCATTGGGATGGATTCAGACTATTCAACTACTCTTCATCCATACTAATGTAAAAATCTTTGAATGCATTGTCAGTCAAACTGATGTGACCTTGTATACTGTTTTCAGTAATCAATACTTGTGACTCAACCCTCACACACAGTGCATCTGAAAATGTTTAGTTATGAAAATACTAAAGCATTTCTCATATAATAAGGGGACAAAGATTAATGTCTGGTTAAGTGACAGTAGCAAGTACCATATTTCATAGTGTATGCGTCGATGTGAATGTCAACCCCATTTTTCTGATCCAGAAAGTTAGGAGTTTTGTATATCCAGTGAATAAGTCAACCTCGCCAGGCACCTTGGGGTGGACATGTGCCACTCACAGGGGATGGGGATGGGCTCTGTTAGCATGGCTCAGGCAGTGTACCTCATAGGGGATGGAGCCAGGCTCAGCTGGTATGGCCCCATCCCCTGTGAGCAGTGCTTCCTGGGCCATGCCAGCTGAGTGCCAAGCCCAGCACCACTCACAGAGGATGGGGCTGCAACAGCCAACTGTTGAACTTGACCCCATCCTCTGCAAGCAGTGCTGCTGAGCCTGGTTGCACCAGCCGGTGCCAGGCTCAGCACTTGGCTGGGGTAGCAGAGCTCAGCACCCAGCTGAGTCATGTCTCCATGATGACGGCAAGGACCATAGGCTGCACTCAGGTTGGGCCCAGGCCCCATGGCCTCCAGGGCCACGGACGCTATCAGTAGGTGAAGAAGGTTGGGTTGGGTTGGAGCTGAGGTAGTCCTGGGTGGGGGTCAAAAGTGTTGATATATATAAATTGAGGTGGAAATTTATAGGTAAATATTTTGGCTCCAAACTTCAATTTATACATCATGAAATATGGTATCTTCTTATTTCATAGTCTATTACATCCCAATAAAAATAGCATTTACTTAATTTTTAAAAAAATATTTCTATAACTGTATTTACAACCAGAGGAGGTGAAACCAACATTTTTGCCTGGCATCTTTTAGATTGCATTTTTCCCCCCTATTTTATTCTAATTTTAAACATTTGGAAGATACATGTATACACAGAATTTGTTTCACTTTCTTAGTATATTATAAGATATCCATTTTAAAATTTATTTGCTCTTACTATTTGATAGTACTCATTTTTCTTTAATTTGAAATGTGTTGTTTTACTTTTACACTCTATGTAACTTTTCTGACAATGTACACATTATACTAACCTTTCTTTGAAAAAAACCCAGCAGTATTTGTATGGAAGAAGGCAGGGCAGTTCCACATTTTATAGACTAACTTGTTCAGAGAGGCATAAGTTTTCATAGTTGACAGACTACTTTATCAGATGCAATTAATGGGCTATAAATTGCAAAATTTCTCTAGCTAAACTCTTAATTCAATTTTAAATGAATTAAGTTAAGTTAGTACAAAATATTCTGGTGCTCTGATTTCAGTTTAAACAAGGTTTATATTGATTTTGCTTAAACCAATTCTTTACCAAGTTACATTAACTCGACATAAATTCAGCTCAAATCAAATTAAGATTGCTTTCTTGATTTATCTAATTGGCTTAAAAATCACAACTTTAGTTTAAATGAGGAAACTTTGAATAGAGGTAAGTCCTTAATCCTTTATTAATTGCAAGATTTAGGAGGGAAAGGGGAAGGGGAGCTTCCTAAATTAAATATACTTTTAGGCAGCTAACTAAGCAGATAGATTTTTCCAAAATTATTAAACACCTAGAAGCTGCCTTAGACTTCTCTGGGAACTGCTGAATACCCAGAGCCTGAAAAAAAAATAAGCTACTGCCTAAATTATGTTTGAGAGACTAATTATATTCTCTTATGAAGGAAAACATATGCAGCCATATCCCATCTCCATAGCAGGAGCAGATCCAGAAGGTGTATAGCAACACGATTACACCCAACTTGGCTGTGCCACATGTGAACCCTTGATGCGGGGTCTGCATGGGGCCCCTGTTTTCACATGGCTCTGGACCCCAGGGGCTGAGTGCTGCCATTACAGCTCATCCCCTCCTTTCTTCTGCTGCTGAATTCATCAGGCAGGGGGAGGGAAAGGGAAATGGTGAATAGCATCACCTTCCTGGGCTCCAAAGCTCCATGAAAGCAGGTAAGCTCAGAGCTTACATGGAGCACCAGCAGGAATCTGTGCTGTACAGTCAATGATCTCAGAGCTCAATAAGCATGCATAGCAAAGCCATGGGTGACTGGTGCCTCCCAAATCTGGGGTGGAGGGAGGCTCTCCAGTGACCAGACAGTGACTGGAAGGGGAGTCCTCCAGTGGTCAGTTGCTGAGCGTGCTGGTGGCACAGTGGCGGCAGAAGTGCAAGTCCTTCTGCATGTGAGACGGTGGTGGAAGTGCCAGCACTTCTGTTGTTCACACTTTTGCCACTGACATGCCACTCTTGTACTCACTGTTGAGGGGACATCAGCTCTCTGAGGAGGGGTCTCAATGCCCCTCCCATGTGTCACCTATGAGCAAAGTCAAAGTGCAGAGAGGGGCCACACCATCCTTGCCCCGTTTCTGGATTCACTACAGCTGCATAGTATGTTTTCCACCTTTGCATTTATCTTTGAGAATACACAAAAGTCCACAGCATTATCTCCTTTTCAGAAGGATATCCCAGGATTTAGGTGGGGAATTCAGTCTGAAAATGAACTGCATGGTATAGCCTTAAGAAAATTACCATCAATCTGGGATGATAGGGACATACAATACCTGGGCTAACATATGTGGAAGTGGCTGTGGCTCTCCCATGAGGCACGTCTTAAAGTGTCCATGGGGCCTTTTACAGTGTCAGCTTTTTAATGAGTGGACAGCTTGCTTCTATTGTCTTACAAGTGGAGCTGGGAGAAGGGCAACCAATCTCATCTGCCACAACTTGATCTTTTTGTGTAATTTTGGGAGGAGGTCTTATTCTCCATGGATGCTGTCCTTAGTCAGGCCTGGTGCTGTCTTCTGGGGCTCTGCCTCCTCTACACCCCATCTTATACCAACCTTTGAGATCTCCAAAAGATATTACGGGCACATAGGTTATGCCTTCATATCGTGCCTTCTGAGGTAAGTAACAGATATAAAACAAAACAATATGGAAGTGAAATATCACTCCAGGGCTTAGTCCCTCTTTACAGTCCTCTAGCCTGGAGTTGGACCACCCTGTTCTTTGGCCTGCAAAAACCTCTTTTGTTTTTTAGGGTTTGCCATAGGAACCATCCCCTGTAGACCGCTTTGGTCCACTATGCTCATGGTTCTTCTTTCTCTTCTCTAGGTTCAGCTTCTCCAGACAAATTCCAATCTCCCATCCCCAACATCCAGGACTATGATGTGGGTATGTCATTTGGATCGTCCGAACCACTTCAGTGGGTTTGGTGCCAGCTGGTTGCCTTTCACCCCTCCTAGGCATTCTAGGCCTCACTTCCAGTCCTCTGGTCTCTCTGCGTCGTTCTCCTTTTAATTCCAGTGTGGGGTTCAGGCACTGGTGTTTCCCCGGTGCTTGTCTCTTCCCCCAGCACCGCTTTTCGCCACTGCTTCTCAGCCTCATGCTGACTCTGCAGGTAAGGTCCTTCTTTCTTGTCTTCTGCCCCATCACAATATACCACTATTGATTCTTCCTTGCCATCAATCCACACAAAGACTTATGAAGTCTATAAAAGTTGTGGCCAAAATACTGAATATAGCTTAACCTTGGGTCAACTACATATTTCACCTAAATTCAGAGAATTTCTGAATTTTCTTGGTTTCCTTATTAAATCACAAAGCTTATAAAGTTTTTGTGTTAAACACATCTATGATTTTTCACAAATTTTCTATGGTATGTTATAGTTGTTTATTACCAAAATATTTGTTCAGATAAAAAGACATAGATATGTCTAGAGAATCTGTAACCTTACTTACTCTTCCAACTGATTCTAAAGATGTCCCTTATCATTAATGAAAATAATTTATCTGCTCTAGAATGTACAGTGCAAATAATACCTCTCAACAACAGTTACCATAGTAACATTGGCTTGAAGTTTTTGTCCTCATATTTCAGCATATCTCTTTTTATTTTTTTCCAAGTGCTCTTTATGCGGGCATTTTTAAATGAACTTATCACTTGAAAACTTTTGTTTTTTTCTTTTGTATTATTTAATGTGGTTGTTATGGCAACAGTATCTTTGTCTTGTTATTTTGTCTCTGAAAAGGCTGTAGCTACATCTTCAGCAAATGAGAAGGAAGGGAAGATGTTCACATTTTGTTTTTCTTATTTATTACTGTAAGCACGATCGCATACAAAATTGCATTTTGCCATAAGAATTCAGGAGCCTCTTTTGTTGAGTTTGGCCAATTTCTTCCTGTTTACATTTCCACGTAGAAAGTCTTGACCAACTAAAGCAGTTAACTAGTACTCACATGAACTTTTACATGTGGTCTGGGAGTTTGGGGTGGGGGGAGGGACGGCACTTTAATTAGAGTGGCTCCAAGAGCTTCTCTAATTAAAGTGACATGGTGTCTCATGCATCAGTGTCCCCATGCTTCTAAATAGTTGCCAGGGTGCTTTATCTAAAGCTCATTTGATGAGCTTTAGTTCAAGCACCCCTGCCACCATTTTGAAGTGTGAGGACACTGATACATAAGACACAGGAGGCTGCTGGAGTGTGGTAATTACCATGCTCCAGCAGATTGGATTGATGGAGTCTGCTCTGATACTCTAATTACAGCACATTGGAGCAGCCTCCATGCTTGTGTACAGGCACCCTCTCTGACATTTCCCTTGCTGCTTCAGGGTTAACAATGGAATAAGTGACGGGCATGGGTTATACATCTTGAGATAAATCTGCATAAGGAATGCTAAGATAAATTCTTGTAATGAAACCTACAGTAAAAATTGTGACTGTAATTGGAACGATACAGCATTTTGGCATCCTATACATGTTACAGGTACTGAGCAATTAACTAATTAATTGCACAATTACCTTAAGACCAGCTACATGTGCAAAGTAGCTATCATGCCATAAAAAACCGCAACCAGCTATAAAATTAGAAAAATTGTACTACCTTTATTGATGGTTGTTATCAGACTTTAATTTCCACATGTCGCAGGATCTCCTATGTGATAGGGTTCCCAGCAGCAAGGGCCAGCCAGGGGCAGAGAAGTCTTGCAAATGAGAGCACGCTTAGCCCCATCAGCTGCTGAGTCTGCGTTCTGGCAGTATTGGGACCCAGAGCCCTACAGTTGTGGACACTTCATGCCAGGACCCAGCGGGGTCCCAGCAACCCATGGGAATGGCTGGCCCAAGGATGTGTGAAGCCCCTAAGCCTGGAGGATCACAGCTGTTGTGATCTCCCAGGATCAGGGGTGCATGAAACTTCTTTGGCCTGGAGGATTGCGGCTGCTGTGATCTCTTGGGTTGAGAGTCTGTGAAACCCCTGTGGCCTGGAGGTTTACAGCAGCCACAATCTCCCAGGTTTGGGCATGCATGAAAGCCCTGTTCCATGGGGATCACAGCAGCCATGATCTCCCAGGATTAGTTGTGCCATGTCTAGTATTCCTGGGCATGGGGGGTCATGGCAGCTATGATGTCCTGTGCTTGGATTGCATGAAACCTCCCAAGCCTGAGGGATCACAGCTGCCATGATCCTGGAGCATGCTTGCAGCTGGGAACCTCTTAACTGAGGGGGATCCCAGTCACAGGAGCTTGTTCATAGCTGGTGCAAGAATAATCCTGGATCAGGGTGCCCCTACACCAGTAATAAGGTGCTATTGGATCTACTGCATGATTCCACAATCATGCCACCTGTCATGCACGTGACATGGCAGGAGGCACAAAAGTGTGGATTGTACATTAGATCCCATCACAGCTTTATCTGCAAGTGTAGAGGTGGGCTTTGATTATTTGGAGTCTATGGCTTTGATTTTCTTTATTTTATATTATAGCAGCAACGCAATCCATCTGAGGATGCTGAGGGAGTTGGCTGATATGATGGCAGTGTTGTCCTGTGGGGCCAAGCCAACCCTCAGGATCTCAAAATTGC
>NW_017728993.1:74246086-74247089 GCF_001723915.1 Gavialis gangeticus
TATTTGGAGTCTATGGCTTTGATTTTCTTTATTTTATATTATAGCAGCAACGCAATCCATCTGAGGATGCTGAGGGAGTTGGCTGATATGATGGCAGTGTTGTCCTGTGGGGCCAAGCCAACCCTCAGAATCTCAAAATTGCACTGTTAGATGGGAAGTGTCCCAGCCACCTGTGGAGGGTTCAGGATTGAAAGTATGGTTGGGGGTAAAAAGATAAGAAAGTTTTATTGACTTAACAAAAACACAACTAGTGTAGTAACAAGACAAACAATGACAGACAAGAAGAATTTGCATCGACAACTTATTGGCAGTCCCCTCCAATGCCTGATGCACAGCAAGTTTCTCTTTCCACAAGGTCCAGTGAAGTCTGGCATCCCCAATCAGTGCTGTCCAAGAGGTACTGGGAAGGACCCTGGAATTCAGTTCTTGGGTTCCTCGAGGTCCACAGGCCCACTGATCCAGGCCAACAGCTAACTAATCCTTTTCACAGAGCTATATCTTCCTTCTGAATGGTTTCCAGATATTCCAGCTAATTTATAGCTTTTGAATGGTACTGATAACGTACAACCACACAGATTCTTTTTACTTCAACTGTCCTTAGACAGACCAATAGCAGTACAAGCCTTGCATTCCTTTGATAAGGTTAATTTTAACTAAGCCACAGGGCCTTACTACTTCACGGCTTTGCTAAATTTACTAGGCTTTACTTTATACAAGGCCTCACTACATCTTAAACTTTAATTAGGCTTTTAGCAACAACATATAGCTTAATATCTAAACAACTACAGAAAAACACTTAGTCTAGTCTTCATAGAGCCTTTAGCAAGCACCTTTATCACACAAACATAATTTCAGCTGTCACAGGAGGGTGTGACACAACTGCACATATACACACACAAAAATCAATTAGGTGCATACACACACTAAGCACATACACCCCCACCACCAACTCAGGCGCACACACATCCAAAATTACCAGCCTAGACACATGCACACCTATCAC
>NW_017728993.1:74252089-74254636 GCF_001723915.1 Gavialis gangeticus
CAGGTACATACACACTATACACACCAAAAATTAGACAAAAATCAGTTGTCAATACCCACACACTCAATACACATACATGGATCACTAATTTGTGTATCATGCACACTGTGATATATGTAAGTATATATATTGGCCAGTTCACACACACAGCACCCACCTACACATACACACAGGTGAGTTCCTAACTTGGGTGGTATGGTGTGCATGTGTGTGCTTGGGGTACTTGGTAATTAAAGAGTAAGTGGCAGAGACCAGGGGAAAAGGCAGTGGAGGTGAGGCAATAAAAGTGGCAGAGATGAGGGGAAAAAGGCAGTGGGGATGGGGCAATAGCAGTGGCATAGATTGGGGAAACTGTACTGTATTATGCACTGTACTGTACAGCTTGGTTCCTACACATACTCACACATACTCACACACACACTCACAATGGTAGCAAGAGAAAGAGACTCAGTGGGTTGTACTGAGGATGCTGGAGGGAGCACACGTGCCCCCAGTGTCCCCAGACCCTTGAGGAAGCAGCAGCAGCAGCAGCAGCAGCAGCAGCAGCAATGATCCGCAGCTGAGGGACAGCTGCAGCAATGAGGAGGTAAGCTGGGGAAGGGAGCGAGTGGGGCCAGGTGAGGGCAATCAGGCAGGGAATTCTTTCCCCGCCTGACCCCATTTAGCTGTGCCCGGCGGGAGCCACGTGAACAGGGAGTGCAAACAGGTGTGCTCTTTAGGGGCGCACCGGCATTTGCACCTGGGTGAGAGAGGGTTAGGAACCAGGTGGGTGAGGCCTAGGGACTTGGAAGCCCGAGAGTCGGCTTACCAGGGATCCCCTGGTGGGATGAAGCTCTGGCAGACAAGCGGGATTCCCACAGTGGGTGGGTCTCCAGGCAGACACAGCTGATTGACTGGCTCAGTTGATTGTCTGATTGACCCTGCTGATTGGCCCAGGAAATTTTGAACCTGGGCTAATCGGCTGGCCAAGGCAGTTGTGCTGAGGATGTCAGAGGGAGCACACGTGCCCCCGGTGTCCTCCGACCCTTGAGGCAGTGGCAACAGCAGCAGCAGCAGCAGCAGCAATTATCTGCAGCTGAGGGACAGCTGCGGCAATGAGGAGGTAAGCTGAGGAAGGGGAAAGGAGCGAGTGGGGCCAGGTGAGGACGATCGGGCAGGGGATTCTTTCCCTCCCTGACCCCATTTACCCACACCGGGCAGGAGTCGCACGAACAGGGGTGCAAACAGGTGCGCTCTTAAGGGGCGCGCAGGAATTTGCACTGGGGTTCACGCAGGGAGGAGTGCGAGAGGCCACAGGCAGCAGAAGAATCAATGGCAGCAGCAGCAGCAGTCATCTCCAGGTAAGTGAGTGGGGGTGACAGCATGGGAGTTGTCACGAGGAGTGCAGCCAGGGCTTCTGCCCCACGGCTGCCTCCTGGCCCGGGGACTGGTGAGGCTTCCACACAGATGGGGCCACCTGCCTGTGGGGGCTGCCTGGCTTGGTCCCTGGGGCCGGGGACATGGGAGTGGGGGCTTCTCTCACCTGTCCCACCTGTGCTAAGATTGCGGCGCTGGAGGGGCAGGTGAGAGAGCTCCAGGTGGAGGTGAGCAGGCTGCAGGGGATCAGCACCGTGGAGGACGAGATTGATGGGTACTTTCTCTCTCTGCATGGCCTGTCCCCTCAGGCTGTCACCACCCAGGATTCTGCAGGATGCGAATGGAGGACGGTCACCTCCAGGGTCAGGCGGCATCACAGGCAGTGCACAGCTGCATCAACTGTCACCCCATACAACTGAGGAACAGGTATGCGGCCCTGGCAGCGCTGGAGGAGACTGGGCATGAGGAAGGAGGAAGGGAGGAAGCCACACTCTCAACCAACAAGCCGGCATCCATACCTCCTGAGCATCATCCAGTGACCCACAGGAAGAGACGTTGGGTCATCGTCATAGGGGACTCCCTCTTCAGAGGAACGGAGGGACCCATCCACCGCATGGATCCCAATGTGAGAGAAGTGTACTGTCTCCCAGGAGCCAATATTGGGGATGTCACAAAGAAGATCACTGATCTCATCCAGCCTTCCGACTACTATCCTATGGTCCTCATCCATGTGGGAACCAATGATGTGGCCTGGAGTAGTCCGGACCAGATCATGGATGACTACATGGTTCTGGAGGCCAAGCTTAGAGAGTTGGCGGCCCAGGTGGTCTTTTCATCCCTCCTACCGGTTAGTGGAGGCCATCAGTAGCAGAGCGCCTGCATCCATGAGGTGAACTGGCGCCTCTGGAGTTGGTGTCATCACACAGGATTTGGCTTCCTGGACCACAACCCGCACTTCAGAGCAGAGGGCATCCTGGGGCGTGATGGTCTCCATCTCTCCCCCAAAGGTAAGAGTTTGTTTTCTTACAGGCTATTTGACCTCCTCCAGCAGGCTTTAAACTAAGTTCGTCAGGGGATGGGGATCCACAGAAGCAAGAGGCGGAGGACCAGGTGTAGGACCTACCCAGGTAAGAGCTCAGATATATACCAAGGGACCAGCTGTCTCTCAGGAAGGGGGGGTGCCCAGGGCTC
>NW_017728993.1:74254647-74255005 GCF_001723915.1 Gavialis gangeticus
GAAGAGAAACAGAGTCCAAGTCCTTGGTTGAAGAGAGAGTGTGGGTGATAACTACCTATCCTGGGCTGTGAGTTGATCCTCAATGGTCAGTCAGGGTCTTCTCCAACAAGGTGTTGTCCAGAGGGGGGTTGCCGGCAGGGCCTTTGGGTGGATAGGTGGTGCTGGTGTATGGTGCTGGTACAAATGGAGAGAGCATCCCAAGGAGTCAGTCTTCACTATCCCTTTTTATGGGGCAGACTACCTATGATCTCCTATGGGGAGGGTATGTCCAGGCAATGTGAGCCCTGTTCCAGAGGGCTCCAGATGTTCATACTGAGCATATGAAGCCTTGGCACAATGGTGGTTTGCCTCATCTTTT
>NW_017728993.1:74255060-74264728 GCF_001723915.1 Gavialis gangeticus
CAGCTAGCTAGGGATGTGAAGGGTAACAAGAAGGGTTTCTACAAGTATGTCAGTAGTAAAAGGAGGATCAGGGACAGTGTGTGTTCCTTGCTGAATGGGGGAGGAAACCTTGTGACAAAGGATGCAGAAAAGGCTAAAGTGCTCATTGCCTCTTTTGCCTCAGTCTTCACAAGCAAGGCCAGCTCTTAGACTACTGCACCAAGCAGCACAGTTTGGGGAGGAGGTGAACAGCTCTCAGTGGTGAAAGAACAGCTTAGGGACTACTTAGAAAAGCTGGATTTGAACAAGTCCATGGGGCTGGAGATGGGATGCACCGGAGGGTAGTGAGGGAGTTGGATGATGTGATTGCAGAGTCACTGGCCATCATCTTTGAAAACTCATGGCAATCAGGAAAGGTCCTGGATGATTCAAAAAGGGCAAACTTAGTGCCTGTATTTAAGAAAGTGAAGAAGGAGGATCTAGGGAACTACAGTCCAGTCAGCCTCACCTCAGTCTCTGGAAAAAATCATGGAGCAGATCCTCAAAGAATGCATTTCTAAGCACTTGGAAGAGGAAAAGATGATTAGGAACAGTCAGCATGGATTCACCAGGGGCAAGTCATACCTGACCAACCGGATTGTCCTCTATGATGAGGTGACTGGCTCTGTGGATGTGGGGAGACTAGTAGATGTGGTGTACCTTGATTTTATCAAGGCTTTTGATATGGTGCCCAACAGCATTCTCTCAGGCAAGCTAAGGAAGTATGAGCTGGATGAATGCAGTGTAAGGTGGACAGAAAACTGGCTGGAGCATCCAGCTCAGAGAGTAATAATCAATGGCTTGATGTCTAGTTGGCAGCCAGTATGAAGTGGAGTGCCACAGGGGTCGGTCCTGGGACCAGTTTTGTTCAATGTTTTCATCAGTGACCTGGAAGATGGCATAAAATGCACCCTCGGTAAGTCTGCAGATGACACAAAACCGTGGGGATTGGTAGATATGCTGGAAGGTAGGGCTAGGGTTCAGAGTGACTTACACAAATTGGATGATTGGGCCAAAAGAAATCTCATGAGGTTCAACAATGACAAGTGCAAAGTCTTGCACTTAGGATAGAACAATCCCATACACCAGTACAGGCTGGGGGCTGACTGGCTGAGCAGCAGCTCTGCAGAAAAGTACCTGGGGGTTATAGTGGACAAGAAGCTGAATATGTGCCAGTAGTGTGCCCTTGGCTGCAAGAAGACTAACAGCATACTGGGATGCATTGTAGTTGTGTTGCCAGTAGGTCAAGGGAAGTGATTATTCCCCTCTATTCAGCACTGGTGAG
Organism: Gavialis gangeticus; assembly: GCF_001723915.1. NCBI lineage: Eukaryota > Metazoa > Chordata > Crocodylia > Gavialidae > Gavialis > Gavialis gangeticus. The sequence continues at coordinate 74,256,364 of NW_017728993.1, forward strand.
GCCACATCTGGAGTACCGTATTCAGTTTTGGGCCCCCCACTATAGAAAGAATGTAGACAAATTGGAAAAAGTCCAGTGGAGGGCAGTGAAAATGGTGTGGGGATTGAGGGACATGACTTATGAGGAAAAACTGAAGAAACTGGGCTTATTTAGTCTAGAGTAATGAGGACCGAAGTGGGATTTAATAGCAGGCTTCAACTAGCTGAAGTGGGGTTCAAAACAGGATGGACATAGACTCTTCTAAGTTGTGGCAGATGACAGAACAAGGGGCAATGGTCCCAAGTTGCATCCAAGGAAGTTTAGTTTAGATATTAAGAAGAATTTTCTCACTATGAGGGTAGTCAAACATTAGAACAGTTTACCCAGAGAGGTGGTAGAAGTTCCATCCTTGAAGGTTTTCAAAATCTGGCTAGACAAAGCTTTGGCAGGGATGATCTAGTTGGGGATGGTCCTGCTTTGAGTAGGGGGTTGCACTAGATGACCTCCTGAAGTTCCCTCCAACCCTAACTTTCTATGATTCTATGATTCTAATTTTGATCCCCTCCTGAGTTTCAGCTTGCCCCAGCCCCAGCCCTGTTCCCATCCCAACCCAACCTTCTTCACCTACCAAGAACATCCCTGTAGCTGGAGGCCATGGGACCTGGGCCCAGGCTGAGTATGACTTTGTCATCACCATGGAGATACCACTCAGCTGGGTGCTGAGCCCAGTCCCATCCCCTGTTGAGCAGTGCTGACTGGGCCATTCCAGCCAAATGCTAACCCTGGCACCACTGGCAGGGGATGGGACCATGCCAGCTGAGCTTCACACCCAGTGCTGCCTGCAGGGGATGAGGCTGCACCAGCTGATCACTGATCCCAGCATCACTTGCAGGAGATGGGACTTCATCAGCAGAGCACCAACCCTGGCCTCATCCACTACAAGCAGTGCTGCCAAGCCCAGCTGTGTCAGCCAAGCCTGGTACCACTCACAGTGGATGAGGCTGGGTTCAGCACTTAGCTTTCACAGCCCCATCCCTTGCAAGGAGCATTGGGCTTGGTGCTTGGCTGGTGAAGCCCAGGCAGAACCACTCACAGGGGCTGGGCCTGTGCCAGCTGAGCACTAAGCCCAGCCCTGTCCCTGGCATGTGGTGCTGCCTGGGCCCTGCCAGCTAAGCCCAGCCCTGTCCTCTGCAAGTGATGCTGTGGCATGTCTCCACCTCCCAGGTGCCCAGCCCTCAGCGAAGTTTTGCAGAGGCCAGTATAAGTCAACCTGATATTTCTGATCCAAAAAGTTAGGTTGACTTATGCACTGGATCTAAAACTCCTAACTGTTTGGATCAGAAAAGTGGAGTTGACTTATGTACTGTGTCAACCCATACACCATGAAATACAGTAATTAGGAGCAGTCTGCGTGGATTCACCAAGGGCAAGTCAGGCTTGACCAACCTGATTGCCTTCTATGATGAGATAATTGGCTCTGTGGATGCAGGGAAAGCAGTGGTTGTAATATACCTTGATTTTAGCAAGGATTTTGATACTCTCTACCCCAGCATTCTTGCAAGCAGGCTGAGGAAATATGGGTTGGATGAATAGACTGTAAGGTGGATAGAAATCTGGCTGGATTTTCAGGGTCAACAAGTAGTAATCAATGGCTCAATGTAGATCTGGCAGCCAGTATCAAGTGGAGTGCCCCAGGAGTCAGTTCTGAGGCTGGTTTTGTTCAATATCTTCAAATGATCTAGAAGATGGGATGGACTACACCCTCAGCAAGTTCACAGATGACACCATACTGGGGGGTGTAATATATACACTGGAAGATCAGGTTAGGATTCAGGGTGATTGAGACAAGTTGTAGGATTGGACCAAAAGATATGTCATGAGGTTCAAAAAGGACAAGTGCAATCTCCTTCACTTAAGACAGAAGAATCCCATGCACTGCTACAGCCTAGGGACTGACTGGCTAACCAGTAGCTCTGCAGAAAAGGACTTGGCAGTTACAGTGGACAATAAGCTGCATACGAGTTAGCAGTGTGCCCTTGTTGCTGTCACGGAAAATCTTAAGTGTGTGCTGACAACACAGAAGAGCTGAAACTGACACGCGCATTTAACTCTGTGAGTGGAAAATTCCAAGGCTCACCCAGCTCGTGCCCCCTGGGTGACCTGAGGACCAGTCAGTCATTACTGACCTACTTTCCCCGCAGACACATGCTCAGTGACAGCTGAAAGCATGAGGTAATCGGACTAGAAATTTCTTTAGAGAAAGTGTTTTGATTGGCCACCAAATTCTTATAAAAGATCAGTGAGCCCCTCCCTTGGGGGGGAGATCCGTTCAACTGAGGACAGAGGCTGGTCTTCAGGGACTGTTTCTCAGTTAGGCTCTGCGGCCTATCGGTCTCCTCCAGCGTGGGTTTTCGCTGCGTTACTATTTCTCAGTCGTGCTGTATTGATTTTCTGGTTCCTGGACTCTTTGGCTTTCAATCTCGACCACAATTCTGTGCAACCCTACTGGCTCCGATCATCTCATCTACTACCTGACTTTCAACCTCGGCTTTCACCTTTGATCATCTGTTTGTCCTGTTGGACTGGCATCACGATTCCGGTTTTCACCTCAACATGTTACAGTTGTTCGTTGTTTGTATCCCTATATGAGCTGTTGACCAGCCTTGGGACTTAAGGAGTGGGCAGCCGCACCTAGCCTCCCAGCTGGAAAGCAAGGGCTCACTCTGGAACCCTGTGGGCCAACAGACCCCTTTGTTGTCATTTGTTTAGCCGGTAACTTGTTATTGCTGTGCCACTGTAACTGAAGAAGCAGCTCTTCCTACGCCTAAAGCGTAAGTCAAATAAACCCATCTGTTTTGAAACCATACTCTTCCGTGCCACTCAGACTCCACCGCCACTAATCCCATCTGTTTGTGTTCCAATCCGCCATCCCGGCCCACCGTGACCTTGGGGCCTGATCCAATCGGTTCGATTCCCCGACTGTTGCCAAGAAGGCTAACAACATCTGGGTTGCATCAGTAGGAGTGTTACCAGCAGATCAAGAGAAATAATTATTTCCCTCTAATCTGCACTCATGAGGCCACATCCGGAGTACTGTGTCCAGTTTTGGGCATCCCATATAGAAAGGATGTGGACAAGTTGGAGAGAGTACAGCAGAGAGCAATGAATATGGTGAGGATGTTGAGGCACATGACTTCTGGGGAGAGGCTGAAGGAAATGAGCTTATTTGGTTTGGAGAAGAGAAGACTGAGAGGGGATTTGATAATAGCCTTTAACATAGGCAGTGGGAGAAAATATTATTTGGGGGGGTCTGAGCTTGTGCACATGTGGACATACCCTGCCCCTCAGCAGGTAAGTCTGTCATGGGGAGGTGTCATGGGAAAGCAGATCGAGGCCCCCACAGTGAGGGAAGGAATGGGGCAGGATCTAAGGTAAATGGGGCTCTGGGGTCCAGGTCCATGGTGGGATGTTCACAGCCCAGGTGACTTGTCCAGGACCATAGGGGGGCTCCTACCACTGTGCTACCCTGGCAGAGGCTGTGGGGGGCACATGCTCCCCGGACCTGTGCATGAAGTGGAGGCAGGCTGCTACTGTGGGCTGGACTCGGCACCCTGTGCATGGCAGGTACATGGCACCAGGCTGCTTCAGGGCAGTGACAGCAGGGCACAGACTACAGCCTGCAGCAGCAGCCTGCATCCACCCTGTGCACAGATCTGGGGGGCACATGCCCCCTGAGCCTTCCCTGGGGTGTGTACAGTAGCAGAAGCTCTCCCACACCCTTTGATGAGCTGCCTAGGCTCCAAACATCCCAACACCTGCCCCAGCCCCAGGACCCATTCACCCCAGGCTCTGCCTCACTCCCTCTCTCACCACAGAGGCCTCAATCTGCACCCTCCACCCCCATGCTACTTACCCACAATAGACATACCTGCTGTGCTGGGCAGTGCACTGCACACCACTGGGCTGCTGCAGGCTGTGGCTGCATGTCTGTCTGTGGGTGCCCCTCCCCCCTGCTGCAGCCGACGCCTGGGCTGCCCTGTGGCCCTACCTGCTGCTACCGCTGCCCTGTGTTTGGGTGGGGGGGGCTAAGCCAAATTAGCCCTGGCCTTCTGCCACCTATAGCCTTTAACTACCTGAAGGGTGGTTCCAAAGAGCATGGAGCTATACTGTTCTTAGTAGTGACAAGTGAGAGAACAAGGACCAATGGTCTCAAATTGAAGCAAGGGAGCTATAAGTTCCCATCAGCAGGCTTAAATGTCTCTACACTAATTCTAGGAGCATGGGGAACAAGCAGGAGGAGCTTGCACTCCTGCTTACAATCAACAACTTCAACCTGGTTGGACTAACTGAAACCTGGTGGGACACTACTCACAACTGGGCAGTAGGCATTGAGGGTTACAAATTGTACAGATGGGATAGAGTGGGGAAAAAAGGAGAGGGTGTTGCTTTCTATGTTAAGGAACAATATACATCCTCTATAATCAAGATGGGATCAGAGGAGGGCCAAACTGAGAAACTGTGGGTCAGGATACAAGGGAGTTGGGGGGAAAGGGACTTGGTAGTGGGGGTCTAGTCACACCAGGAGGATGAGCTAGAGCTGGAATTCTCCAGACAGCTCTCAGAGGCCATACAGTCAAGAGATATGATTGTCATGGGTGACCTTAACTACCCTGACATATACTGGGAGGAGCAGTCAGCCAAATCTAACTGCTCACATAGGTTCTTAACCTGCATACAGGACTTCCACCTAACATAAGAGGTGTATGACCCCACTAGAGAAAATACCTAGCTGGATTTGGTGTTAGCTACAGGGGATGACCTGGTGGGAAATATGCAGGTACAAGGTAACCTAGGGGATAGTGACCATTGATTGATTAAATTCACTATCTGGCAAAGGGTAGGTAAACTAACCAGCAGGGCTGAAGTGCTAGACTTTAGAAATGCTAACTTCAGCGTGCTCAGGAGATTAGTTAGTGAGGCATTAAAGCTCAAGAATACTGAGGAAATGGGGGTCCAGGAAGGTTGGTTGTTCCTCAAGGGGACAGAAGAAGACAATCCCATCGCACATAAAAGGGAGTAAAGGGGCCAAGAAGCCCTCTTGGCTGAACAGGGAAGTCCAGGAAATCCTATGGGCAAATAAAGAGGCATACAGGCTGTGGAAACATGGGATAGCTACTAAGGAGGAGTATACCTCCCTGGATTGCACTTTCAGGGAATCAAGAAGTCCAAAGCAGGATTAGAACTTAGGCTGGTGACAAAAATTAAGAACAACAAAAAGTCCTTCAGGTATATAGGGAGCAAAAGGAAGGTGCAGGGTACCATAGGACTCCTACAGGACAAACTAGGGCAATTGGTGACAGAGAGGGGGGACAAAGCTGAGTTCTTCAATGAATTCTTTGCATCTGTATTCCTAGATACAGACCAGAAAAAATCTCCCAATTGGATCATAGATAGACACAGGAGGGACACCATCCCACCAACTGTTAGTACAGATTTAGTGAAGGGACACTTGGAGGGACTGGATGTGTTCAAATCAGCTGGCCCGGATAAACTTCATCCAAGGGTGCTGAAGGAATTGGCCAGTGTCATAGCAGAGCCACTGGCACAGTTGTCTGAGCACTCATGATGCTCCAGTCAGGTCTCAAAGGAATGGAAAAGGGCCAATATGGTCCCTATTTTCAAGAAGGGGAGGACGGAGGAACTGGGAAACTATAGGCCAGTTAGTCTCAACTCTGTCCTTGGGAAAACTCTGGAAAAAATAATTAAGGATCACATTTGTGGGAGCTCAGCAGGGGAAATAATGCTGAAAGGAAATCAGCAAGGATTCATTGCAGGTAGATCCTGCTGACTAATTTTGTTTCTTTTTATGACCAGGTCACAAAATGATTAGACACATGAGTCCAGGTAGATGTCATCTACCTGCACTTTAAGAAGGTCTTCGATACAGTATCTCATTCTGTTCTCATAAATAAACTGACGGGCTGTGATGTAGATGATTACATGGTCAGGTGGATGGCAAATTGGCTCAGGAGTCACACCCAGAGAGTGGTGGTGGATGGGTCGGTATCAACCTAGAAAGATGTGGGCAGTGGAGTCCTGAAAGGCTCAGTCCTTGGACCAGTGCTATTCAATGTCTTCATTAGAGACTTGGACTAGGGTGTGGAGAGCACCCTGTCCAAGTTTGCAGATGATATCAAATTATGGGGCAAAGTTAACATACCAGAGTGTAGGGAACAGATTCAGGCAAATGGGTACAGGTTGGAAAAATGGGCAGAATAAAATAGGATGCAGTTCAACAAAGACAAGTGCCAAGTGCTGCACCTGGGCAAAAAGAACCACCAACACACTTACAGGCTGGGGGATGATCTACTCAGCAGCACAGCAGCAGAAAGGGATCTTGGAGTCATAGTTGACTCCAACATGACCATGAGTCGTTAATGTGATGAAGTGACCAACAAGGCTGACCATACTTTATCATGCATTAACAGATGCATGTCGAACAGGTCCAGGGAGGCGATGCTTCCCCTCTATGCGGCATTGGTCACTTGGAGTACTGCATCCAGTTTTGGGTGCCACACTTCAAGAGGGATGCAGAGAATCTTGAAAGGGTCCAGAGGAGGGCCACTTGTGTGGTCAGAGGCTTGCAGGCAAGGCCCTACGAGAAGAGACTGAGGGACCTAGATCTCTTCATCCTTCACAAGAGAAGGCTGAGAGGTGATCTTGTGGCTGCCTGTAAATTCATCAGAGGAGGGCAGCAGAGAATAGGAGATGCCCTATTTACTAGGGCACCCCCTGGAGTAACTAGGAACAATGGCCACAAATTGACAGACAGCAGACTTAGGTTGGACATTAGAAAGAACTTCACAGCAACAGTTGTCAGAATCTGGAATGGGCTTCCAAGGGAGGTAGTGCTCTAGCCTACCTTGGGGGTCTTCAAGAAGAGACTGGACAAGCACCTAGTTGGGGTCATCTGACCGAGTGCTCTTTCCTGCCCAGGGCAGGGGGTTGGACTCGATGACCTGCTGAGGTCCTTTCCAACCCTAACATGTATGAATCTGTAAGTTGGATATTAAAAAAACCTTCTCACTGGGAGGGTAGTGAAGCACTCAAATGGGTTACCTAGAGAGGTAGCGAAATCTCTATCTTTGCAGGTTTTTAAGGTCCAACTTGACAGTTGGACCTTGATCATTCCTGGCTGGAAAGATCTAGTTGGGGATGGTCCTGCATTAAGCAGCAGGTTGGACTAGATGACCTCTTGAGGTCACTTTCAACCTTAATTTTCTATGATTCTATTATTCTAAGTATTACAACAGTGCCTAAAATTTCACTTTAGATGGGTAGCCCATTGTATTTGAAGATGCAAACCTACAATAAGAAACAGTCTTTGCAGAGATTGATCACCCTAAATAGGTAAGGCTGACATTGCTTAAACCCTTTTAACAAATAGATAAAGACATGGCTGACTTAGTGGAACTTTACAGTGAAATCCTGGCTTCATTGAAGTAAATGAAAAAACTTACATCAACCCTAATGGAAGGATGATGCTTAAAGTGATTTGATCATGTCCACAAGCAAGTCTCTGTGGTAGAACAAGATATTAAACTGCAATTTCCTGAATTCCAATGTAGTGTTTTAATTTCAAACCATCTTTCCTCTTGATCTGCTGTGACGTTTGTTTTGTTCTGATACTGTTATATCCAAATGAATAAAATTGTGACTGCAGAAAGTTCAGGTAGGCCTTTAGGAAGTAGTGGGTGCATTTATACATATAAATAATCCAGGAGGAGTTTACTCTGAAGTAAACTAATCAAGAGTAAACTCTCACAGGCTTGTATCTATAAGTGCAGGAATGCGGGCCCAGATTTGCTGCTCTTAGTAGCAGACTGTTCCCACTCCCTGTAGCCCTGCAATGGGCTCTGCAATGGGCCCCTCCATCTAGGCTCCCTCTGGGTGCTAACCCACGGGCCAGGAGACAGCTGTTTCCTGGCAGGGACTGGGACATTACTCCTTTCCCCCAGGAGCTGCCTGCAGCCACAGTGAGCTCTGCCACAGGAACCTGGGCAGGGACAATTTCCCCTTGCCATGGTGGCAGGGAGCTCCCAGCCCCTTCTCTGTGATCATGGGGTCTGGGCTAGGAGATCCTTATCTCCCAGTGTCAACCCCATGCCTGCAAAGCTGATGCTGGGAGACAAGGATCTCCAAGCACAGGCTCCGCAACCACTGGGCTCAGGCTGGGAGATAAGGATCTCCAAGTCCTGGGTCCATGATCACAGAGCAGGACTGGGAGCTCCCTGCTGCCAAGGCAGGGAGATATTGTCCCTGCCCAGGCTCCAGTGGTAGAGCCTGTCTTGGCAGCAGGCAGCTTCTGAGGGCAGAGAGCAATCTC
>NW_017728993.1:74269728-74273207 GCF_001723915.1 Gavialis gangeticus
CCGCAACCACTGGGCTCAGGCTGGGAGATAAGGATCTCCAAGTCCTGGGTCCATGATCACAGAGCAGGACTGGGAGCTCCCTGCTGCCAAGGCAGGGAGATATTGTCCCTGCCCAGGCTCCAGTGGTAGAGCCTGTCTTGGCAGCAGGCAGCTTCTGAGGGCAGGGAGCAATCTCCCGCCCTCTGCTGCCTGGCTGACCAGGGGCACATTTGCTCCCAGTCAGGTGTCTACACATGCACTACTGTACAGTAAGTAAACCTGAGTAAATTTTCTACATGTATTTTCAGGTAGCAAATTTACTTATGATTATAGCCAATTACTGTGCAGTAGGTTCTGCACATGTACCTGTAGATTCTTACTGCCCAGTAATTAGCTTTACTGTGCAATAAAGTGTCTCATGTAGAAGTGCCCCATATGTTTAAAATTGCTTCTTATAGGAAATTTTCAGCACGGCTTTTATATCTGGTCTTTTAAATACATAAAATAATGAGTTATGGTTAGTTTTTTTACAGAGAGATAAGCAAACTCATTATTATTAATTAAAAGAACTGTCGTCTGTCAGCTTCAAGTGTCAAAACAGGATGAATTTTTTTCACATCGGCAAAATGTTACCACTCTAATATGCATTAGAACCCACATAACTCCATACATAAATAGATTTGAAAGGCAAATCTATTATTTTATTCTAATTTGTAACAGTCTTTTTGTTAGCAGTTTGTATGATGCACAAACTTTCCTTTACCTATCTGTTACAGCAACTTCTGGAGAAAGTTTATTGTGATGGTACAGATATTGGTTGAAATATCTAAGTCTAGTGGCCAGAATATCTGAGAACCAAAATGTTATTTTACAGTCACCTCTGAGGCTTCCCTCAGAGCTGCACTGAGCACCAAATTCTAGTTACTGAGAATCTGGCCCTTTAATGGTTTACTTCTGCATTCTGGGAGGTTTGAATGCAGACAATAGTCTCTGTGGAGCACAAGGTTCCTGACTTCTAGTCACCACCTGGCAGAAGCCTGCCTCTGAAAAGAAGATTAAAAGGAAAGTATGAGTTTGCATTAATAATAACTCATTTATTGTTCTTATAATTTTTCTTATCCATAAGTATAAATGTACTTTGCAAAAGATGTTAGTAGCTTTTATTCCCCATTAAAGAAGCTGAGAAACAAGGAGTGGAATGACTTGGTCAGGGTCACCCAGCTGGCCAGTGGCAGAACTGGGAACACAAACCAGGCATTCTTAGATTAACAGATTCATAGATTGTGAGGCTGGAAGGAACCTTGGAAGATCATTGGGTCCAGGCCCCTGCACCAAGCAGTTAAGACTGTCCATTCTCCTCTTAAAGATTTCCAGGGTAGGTGATTGCACCACCTCTGAAGAGAGCTTATTCCAGTCTGGACACCCTAGTCATGAAGTTGTTTTTCCTAATGTTGAGCCTGAAATGGTCTTGCAGGAGTCTGTGACCATTATTACTAGTTTTCCCCAAGGGTGCCCTGGTGAACAATTGTTCACCGAGCCCTTGATGTACGCCTCTGATGTAGCACTAAGCTGCTACCAAGTCCCTTCTCAGCCTTCTTTTTTTCAGGCTGAAAAGTCCCAGATCCCTTAGCCTTTCCTCATATGCCTTGCCACACAAGTCTCTGATCAGGTGGATGGACCTTCTCTGGACTCTCTCAAGCTTTATCCTGTCTTTGATAAAGTGTGGTGACCAGAACTGGATGCAGTACTCCAGCTGTGGACTCACCAATGGTTCATACTGTGGTCTATTTTTACGCCCAGGTCCCTTTCATTTGTAGTGCTGGTCAGGTAGGCATTGGAAGCCTGTAGGTGTGCAAAGGATTGTTCATCCCCAAATGGAGTACTTTATATTTCTCAATGTTTAACTTAATCTGTTTTTGGTCTGCCCAACTTGCAAGCCTGTCTAGGTCTGCTTGTATTTGCAGCCTATCTTCAAGTGTGACCACGCTTCCCCATAACTTGGTGTTGTCCATGAAGTTGGCCAGTGATCTCTTCATCCCCAAATCCAAATCATTGATGAAGATGTTTAATAGCACTGGACCAAGCACTGACCCCTGTGGGACACGATTGGCCATTTCCCGCCAAGATGACACAGATCCATTCATTAAAACACTCTGGGTCCTACCCTGCAGCCAGTTTCCTACCCACCTAACTGTCTCACAGTTAAGCCCAGTCTTCCAATTTTCTTGCAAGAACATCTTGGGATACCAGATCAAAAGCTTTTTGGAAGTCGAGGTATGTGTCAACCTCCGCTCTCTTATTTTGATTCCAGTCCAGTCCCCTATCCACCTTCTATGTACCATTTTCTATGCAAACTATATTCAAATTAGTAGCTTGAAAGTCATGATCCAAATCTCTGTCCTTGGAGGTTTTTAAAGCCTGGATCAATGAAGCTCTGGCTGGAATGATCTACTTGGGGATGGTCCTGTTTTGAACAGGGGGTTGGACTAGATGACCTCTTGAGGTCCCCTCCAACCCTCATTTTCTATGATTCTATGAAATAATATACAAGGGAAGGCACTAATCAATGTCCTTTATAGATTAATAATTAGTGTTTGTAACAGGGAACCCTTGCCCCTGTGACTAAGAAGGTGGGGGAGGGTAGGAAACCTGGGGCTAGGAAGGGCAGCAAGGACTAGCTGCATAGGTGCAGCTAATGAGGCAGTTGACTGCACCTGGTTCCTGGGTGCAGGAGATCTGGTCACATATCTACAAAAGCCCAGTCTCTGACCATGCAAGAGGGAGTCTGTCCCTACATGCAGCAGGCAAAGGAGCTTCCAGCAGAGAAGAGCTTCTGGAATCAGACAGGCCAGTTACCTACCCAAAAGAGGTGACTGTAAGGGAGGTATGGCCTTTGGGCAATGTTAACCCTGAGTGAGGTAGACTTTTTGTTTTTTGAAGCAGCTTGCTTGTTTTTATGTTCTGCTTTGGACTTGAGAGTGGAGGACTGGATTCTGGTTGCAGGGGAAGAGGAAGTCACAAGTAGGGGTGCCTGGGTGCCACTCCCTACTGTAATTGCCAGAAGCTAGCCCCAAGCCAGAGGGGATGAGGCTGACAGGATGAAGCCAGAGTCCCAGGAGGGGTTGCTGCCAAGGCAAAGTTGATGCCTAAGAGCTGAGGTCTTAGACAATGGATGAAGGCTGAGGATGTGACCAAAACTGTGACAGCTGAAGCCCTAACAGATGCTCAGAAGCCTGAGGGAGCGCTCCCTTGAAGGGGAAGTGCTTGAGGGGAGAGGACAGGCCCCAAATGGGGTAGATCTAGCTGGGAAGGCAGAGCTGACCAGCATGGGGACCAGCAAGGCTACTGCCAGCCCCAAGGACTGCCTCCCCAACAAACCAAGATAACATCAAAGTATTGGTAGGCAAGAGACTTGAGATTCAGTGGGATCTAGGAAAGAGCTGGCTGGTGGGTTGAACTACAGGTGGGGACCAGGGGCTGAGTTGGCAGCCCCCCCCCCC
>NW_017728993.1:74273316-74281358 GCF_001723915.1 Gavialis gangeticus
CCCCCCCCCCCGCCCCAAAGTTGCGACAGTGTTACTGCCTAGAAACATATCAGGCAATATTAATAGGATTTATTTCAATAAGGGATACAATATTTTTTTCTGCATCAGCAGTTAGCTTTTTAAAAATTAAAATAAATATAACAACAGTATTGACAATACAATATTTCTTAGACTAAATGGTATTATAAAACTTTGCCTTATGGTTTTTCATATATAGCAAAGTGTTACAAACTAGGCTTTTAGATTCCTTATCCTGAGAATTAATCGTTACCAGTTAATTGAATTTTTGATCCGACAAATTTCTGTCTCTATCATTGGGCACTGTTTAAGTGGATACTGAAAGTTTTCTGCTAAAATTGCAGACAGGCAACGAGTGGTAGCATGATTCATAGAAAATGGTGAAAAGTGCAGTCAGGCAGTTTCATCATGAAGAAACCCTATACTGTGTACTATTAAATATGAATATATTGTATTATAGTTCAAATATATGTTACCAATATTTTATAATCAGATAAGTAAATATAGTAAATTATTTTGGATATGGACTGTCACATGCTGGCAGTCATAAAAAGTCACTCAGACCCGGTTAGATGAACAGTAGTAGAAGCATTTAAGGTTCAGTTCTACATGAGATGAAAATTCCAGCTCAAGACAGACAGGTACATATATTAAGTGCTTTAAACTCCATCCTGTTAGAAAAACACTTTCAAATTACAGTGTTCCTCTAGCGTACAGACATGCAACTGCCCCCCAGCTAAAGTATCATCATTAAGCACTTCAGAGTTTCACGTTTCATCTAGGATTATTTTTCTTATGGTTCAGGCAACCTGTAGGGCTATAACGCTATGTGTCAACTGTGTACTCAGTTTTTATAGCACTTTAAAGTTGTTTAAAGCACTATAAATGTTATATCCATGCCCTTGATTATTTCCTTGGTCTAGGACCAGAGCAATAGCTTCCAGATCCAAACTCTTGGCCCTAGAAAAAATGTTTATTGCTAGTTTTGGGCCCAGTAGTTTCAAAAGCTGGGTGGGTATAACCCTGACTGTGAATTAACTGGAATAGTGTTTCATATGCATAAGCAAACATACATACCACACACCGTACTAGAAGATAGTATTTCTGTAAGGTTCAACTGAAGTTTCTATTGTCTTGTTTTCAAGGGGTTGTAAACACTAGGAAAATTTCTTTAACTTAGGGATGTCAAGCTAATTTGTCTCTCCAGACCAGATCTAGATTGTAGGAGTCCTCATGGGCGAGATTGAAACCGTATAACTTCTGGTCAGCCACAACATCCACATCCAGATTTGAAATGTGTATCTTCTTGCTGTGGCTACCGGAGCTGCTGTGTCAGCATTAGTAGCCCAAGAATTAATACCACTGATCAGTAACCCCTGCCCTGTTGCTATGTCTGCTGGACCCCTGGCAGCAGAGTTAACTCTTTCACTACCAATGCTGACACAGAGGCTTATTCACCTGCTGGAAGTCACAATGAGAAATCCGGCACAACTCTGGGGCTATAAATTTGACATTTGCTTTAACAATGTGGATGCATTTGTTTTTTTCAGTTTCTTAAAAATAGCTATAAAGCAATGCCTCTGGGTCCAGTAGTATTGAAATGCTATTAATAAAATATGTGACAAGGATTTCTTTTGTTGAACCAACTGTCTAGTTGGGATAGAGTCAGATAAGTGTTCAAATACCGGACATTCTTCACCGCATATAGGCATTCAACAAAATATATCACCCTAACGAGTCCTTGCTTCTTGCCTAATTCCTGGACTATCACAATAATATATTAACACAGAATAAAATATTAACACAGAATACTGAAACTGGACCATATATTAGACTTGCAGCACTTCTCTAATCCCAAGCCACCCAAGTTCCTCAATAAATCATTTCTGGGATTTGGAAGGCCTGGGCTTTCTTGTAGACTTTGAAGATCCCCATAGCTGAGGGTATATATGTGCGCTACAGTTCAAGATGTGACTGTAGCTAATGTAGATATTTAAACTGCATGCTTTCAGTGATGACTGCAGTATAGCTTCGACACCACTGAGCTCACTATAGGTTAACTGCCAACCCTTTGCACAACTTCTTGGGTATATGTTTCAATGCATGCTAAGCTACATGCTGCTATAGCAACACTTTTATTTGGACTCCAACCAGCTAATTTAAAGCTACTCAAGGTTTACCTACATGAACTATAGTTAGACCTTGATTGGGAGCATTAATACACGTTCTATACATGTATTTATGGGCCGTTGCTACTGTGCATTAAGTTTAGTAGCTCTAATATAAGGTACTACATAAATATGCAGTAGCCAGCGCTAATGCACAGTAACAACAGCGCACCATCTTTTTGTGATGCTTAATGTGCAGTATCCTAATTCTTCCCCACATTAGTGCATTACTACAGTTTTTGCCGTGATGTGCTACTGTGTGGTAAAATTAGTTTATTGCTCATTAAGTGTCTCATCTAGATGCAACCACGGAAGTACAGACATTCTATGAGTTCTAGTGGTTGAATGAGGAAAAATTTCTTATAAACTAGTTTTCTGATTAAGCATGTGTGAGACATGAAAAATAAACTATTGCAGATCTTATTTCAAACATACATTGATTGTTGCTATTCTGGAAGGGTTGAGGGATGGGGGAAGTGACAACTATTGTTTTTTCAAGCAGGTAAAATATAAATGTTCAAAATATGAAGCCATTTCTGTTTATGTAGAGTAAGTTCTTTTCATGGTATTTAACATAGCAAATACCTTACTTCACTGATATGAAATAATATTATTCAACCAAACAGATTTCATTAACAAGAACAATCAGTTACTGCTTCAAAGAGGCTGCTCTGCTTTCTGATTTCAACACCCAATACTAATTATAACATAGAATACAATGAAAAGGTACTGAGATAATTTATACTTAATTACTACATAAGTAATTATTTCATAATACTGAGTCTCCTTATAGAGTTTTCTGTGATTGTGAAGGAGAAAGTATAGTGATTTGGAGAGATCCAAGGAATGAAGCAAGATCTGATCTAGATAAAGTAAAAACAAAGCAACTATTTCTTATATGGAGGACTGAACCCAAATTGAAATATATTTATTTATTTCAGATCTCAAACATTTGGGTACCTATTTTTTCACTTCTGTTCCCATATCAAAATCAAAACTGCTTAAAACACTGCAGCTGATGAAGGGATATTCATCAAACCATAGTATTTTGAATACTAGTAAATCATAGTGACTGCACAAAAGAATTAATTAAACATGTCAAATAATATGGATTTCATTTTCAAATGGAGGGATTCACAGACTTTTGATACAACTCATCTTCATTTGCTTGAAAAAAATGGTGATGAGGGACTAGTCATGTTTTGTGGTTTCTGTTCCTAATTGGATGACATGGATGGATGATTTGTGAATACTGAGTAACAGCGAGCTTGTGTGGTGAATTTTTGAAACACCTGTAATTTAAGAATTTTCTCATAAAATCTGACATGTTTCTGAATGTCCATAAATAATATATTTGTATGGCTACAAAAATAGTAGCAAATGAGACGTCACTTGTTTGTGACTATAGTTTCAATATGTTTTCATTTTTTAACCAGCTCTGCCTGGTATTCTGAAAGTTTCTTTATGTAGGCCTGGCCAGGACCTGAAGGTGCAATGAAATATATTTGTCATGCACTGAGGCATAAGCAGTCTGACTGGTAGGGCTGTGCAAAGCTTTGGTCCCTGTTTCAATTTGGTGGAGATTCAGCCTGATTCGGTGGCTGAATCTCTGAATCTGAATTGAATCAGAGGAACCTTTAATCTCTCTGAATCGAATCAGAACTCTCTGAAATGATTCAGAGAGATTCAGAAATATTCAGATATTTGGACGTAGACACAGCTTTAAATGTTTTTTCTACATACCTCTAGGTAGCAGGCAGCTCGTGAGTGCTGTGATGCTGGGGTGCATTGAGTATCCCACAGAAGTGTGAGGGGCTCCCCAGTGTGCTCAGCAGCAGACCTGGAAGTGGAGCAGAAGCACTTCCAGTCCACTTCTGGGTGTGCTGGGGAGCATGCTGGAGGGGCCCCTGCGCTTCCCCAGCTCAGTGACTGGTGCCTTCTGGGTCTGGGGGGGCACCTGGGGTCCCCCCGTGGCCTATCGCTGAGCCGGGGGAGGGCATGGAGGCTCCCCCCCCAGTGTGCTCCCCTGCAGACCCAGAAGTGGACTGGAATTACTTCTGGTCCACTTCTGGATTCACCTCTCCCAGTCCAAGGGTGGCAAGAGTGTTACTGCCCATAAAGTTTAATCTGGCAGCAGGAAGCCTTATATAGGTGGGAAAATCAAATCAAGGGCTGGGAACCCTGGGCAAATCAGAGGCTGGGGATTGTAGACCTTTCTCTGGTAGAACTCCTTTCCTTGCCATTCTGCCTGCCTCCATGAGTTGTAGCCTACTGGAGGACCAAGCTGTGCCAAATCTGGGAGCCTATAGGTTGGAGGGTTGGGAGCAGGTCCTGACAATATTTCACAAAATAGCCTCTTCTCTCCAGATTTGTAGACCAAGGCCTTGCCTTGACGTCTCATTTTGCTGAGTGATGCTGAAAGAAGAATGTAAAGTACTATATATATATATATATATATATATATATATATATAGTGTGTCTACACACACACACACACACACACACACACCAGTGTTGAAAATAGCCATTTTGTGGAGAATAGATAGGGTGTGGTCAAGGAAACAGGCATTCAAGCACAATCCACTGAATATACATACTAGGAACACAGGATTTATCCAAACTGACAGAAACCAAAGTCCCTAATCCCAGCAAGGGAAGTGTAGCAGTTTCAGGGTATTGCTAGCTCAAACAGTCTCTCAATGTCCTTTTATTGTCTCACAGTCTCTGTTAATTGTCCATACTCTTCCAGGGCAAGCTTTCTCCCAGCGGGAGTCAATCAATACCAGTGCTTCACAGTCTCTGATGGGCTTACAGTCTCTGGCTGACCCCAGGAGGAAGGCACTCTAGCCAGAGTCCTTGGGCACTGCTGTGCTGCCCTGTAGCCCTCTTTCCCTCACTTTCAGTCTCTTAAGTTCTCCATTCTCAGCTTCTGGTTTTCAGTCTCCCAACTGTCTGCCTGTATCATCTCTCTGGCTCTTAGCTCTTGATTATCTGCTTGAACTTGGCTCCTCTTCCTCCCAGAAGACCCAGAAGCTCAGCAGCAAAGCCAGCCTGTCTCCACCCCACCCCTAGCCCCCAACCAGAAGCCTCTGTGCCTTCTGACCTCATGACCCTGGAGCTCTTCCCCACCTCTCTCCATCTGAGTGGAAAGTAAAATAAGATTGGATGGAGGGAGGTGGAGAAACTGCTGTGAATTGTCTAGCAGCTGGGAGCACCATGGTGCTTTCCAGGCCAGGCTTGAGCCAGAGCGGAAAGCAGCGGAGTGGGGTGGTGGTGGGAAGCAATGACAGCAACGGGGGGCTGTGGGGAGCAGTGGAGGCCTTGGCAGTGGCACAGGGAGTGTTGGGGCCTGAGGCCATAGCAGCAGTGTGGGCAGTGGTTGGGGCCATGGCAGCAGTGAGAAGCGGGGTTGTGGAAAGCAGCACAGGGAACAGCAGGGGCTGTGGGGAGTAGCAGCAGTGGGGGAAGTGGTGGGCAAGCATGTAGGAGGGTAATCAGGGAAACTGTGGGGGCAGGTGAGTGTGGAGCTCATGAAGGTGCCTTGGAACTGGCAGGGACCCAGAGTGGGGCAGCAGGAGCATGGAACCTGGGCATAGGGTCTATCTGGCTGCATCACGTGAGGATCACATGCAGTCTTCAAGAGCTGCACACAATGGAGCTGGCAGCCTGGCCCTGTCTCTCTTTCTCCCCCATCCCACCACCATACCCACACCCAACCACACACTCCACAACCACACCCTGCCATATACACTTCCTTCCCACGCACACACAGCATACAGTAGGACTGTATTTTGAGCTATTATGTAGTTACCTCTAGATATACTTCATAATCACTACAAAAATGATTGCAGCACCCTTCCTCCTAAAAGGAGTACTTTCAGGATAAGGGGACATACTTCCAGTGGAAAAGGTCAGGGGTTGGGGGCATGACTTCTGATCCCAATATGGTCACTGGGAGGAGGCAAAACTGTCAAGGGGTGGGGCTACCCATGCGGCCGTTAGCAGCTCCCCAAAAATCAGTAAGTGGCCCTCCGCCCGAAATAATTGCCCACCTCTGCTTGTAGGATCAGGCATCTACAAACTCGAAGAAAAAGCTGATATAATTTTTTTTAAAAAAAGCAAACAAACATATTTAAGGCCATAAATATGGCATTTTTACTCCTGACTACAGCCTGATGGCATTAACCTCAATGAAGACTAAAGTAGCTCATTCTTAACACAATGTTCTGAGTGCCTTGAAGGCTGGGAAAAGTGTTTAGACTCACTGGCATCATTCAACTCATCCTTTTGATAATTTTTTTTGTGCTAAAATGCACCCCTCCCCCCATCTGCTTGTTTTCTATCCAACATTAAGAATTGCATGTGTGATCCGTTCATAGTTGCACTGCTAATTTTGATAGCTAGCCTTGGAAAGTTAAGAGGGTTCTGTATACTTTTTGGCTGTATATTGGTATAAAGATGAGTTATAATCTTGCCTTAAATAATTACCCGCTTTTGTGTGTTCTGAGTTAAATAGAATAAAGGTTTTCCTGGCTGCAGCTGGGCATGCTTTTCTTTTGCTCATTCAAGTGAGAAACTTCACTTAAATATCTAAGTTTTATGTTTAATTTTACATTAATCTTAGGTCAGAATATTACTCAAACTTCCCCCAAAAAGGTTGCTAATATAGTTATGACAACCAGCTGGCTGCAAGAGTACTGTAGTTGCTACTTACATCATCCAGAAAGAAAGTCCATCATTATAATGAGGTGTTTGCTCAGCAGAGCAGTAAATGTGTCCAGGAAAATTTAGTTTATGGTTGCCAAACTTTAATAAGTTTTTAGATCTATTAAAGTTAAATTAGGTTGTACAGTCTAAATCTTCTTTAGACATGAATAAGAATGATGTGATTCTATTTTGTATATCAAACTTTGCATTAGTATGATACCCTACTTAGTCATTAGTTACTAGGGCTCTACTGTCATGTGGCACAATTGTAATCACTGGCACCTGAGGTCTGTAGATGTCTTAAGGACACTGGTAGTCACTGTGAATCTTATATTCAGTTCTAGTATGGACCCTTTTTGCCATTCTAAAAGTGTAAAGGGCTTTAGAAATGATGCAAACAACTCCTGAGAACATTCCCCCATGTAAGGGTCCCTTCAGCATACAGAAACCTAGCTCATCAAGGCTCTTCTGTCCTTAGGGTACAGGTGGTGATGGAAGGAAGTTAAGGACATGGCTGGAGCACATGAAGCTGTTGGATCAGGGACTATTCCTGGTTATCCCCATAATATAAGGCCACTGACAGATGTTAAAAAAAGACATAGTGTGATCTAATGCACAATCCTAACAATCATGTCTCCTAGCATGCCACACATGCACGGCAGGAAGTGTGATTGTAGGATCAAGCATCAGATTCCATCACACCATATTGCCAGTGCAGGGGGAGTCTGGGATCACTGATGGGACTCCCAGATGCTGGAATGCATAGTGCATTCACACAACTGAAAGTCCAATCAGTGAATTAAGTTGCCAGCTGTGAGGGTGGAGGGGGCACCCCGTGCTCCAGTGACTGGGAGCTCCTCTGGCTGTGACTGCCAATCAGGTAGCCAGTGCTCCCATCCTAGGAAGCACACTCCTGTGTACACTGGAAGATGAGAGCACTGACCACATATTTGACTAAAGGCATGCTAGGAATAATGCCGATTATTACCCCATGGTCCTAGTCCATGTGGGCACTAATGATGCAGCCAGGAGCAACCCTGATCGCCTGATAGATAACTACCATGCTCTGGGGTGAGTGCTGAAGGAGATGGGTGCACAGGTGGTTTTCTTTTCTATCCTGCCAGTGAGTGGACGAGGCAGTCGGCATGA
>NW_017728993.1:74281369-74281642 GCF_001723915.1 Gavialis gangeticus
ACTGGTTGGCGAGACGGGCCACCACAGATACTATGTCATAATTCTCTTGACCTGTACTTTGCTGTGCTCTCAGCAAGGGGGCAGAAAATTAATAACTGTCTTTGCATTAAGTGCTGGAAGACACAGCTGCAATAGGCATATAATCGACTAAGGAAACTTACCATGGTGCAAGAACCCGTTTTGTCTTGTTTGTATTCTTCTTGTTTCAGGTTCGATCACTACTGGAACGTGAGGGCGAAGTCTCAGATCCGGCCCATCAGAACCATCAACAAG
>NW_017728993.1:74282472-74307406 GCF_001723915.1 Gavialis gangeticus
TTTTAAGAGGAGGGTAGATGAACACCTTGCTGGAGTCGTTTGACCCCAGTACTCTTTCCTGCCATGGCAGGGGGTCGGACTAGATGATCTGCTTGGGTCCCTTCCGACCCTAGAAACTATGAAACTATGGAACGAGCAACTAAGTTATTATACATCTTGTGTAATAATTTTGTCACTTATTTCTGGTTCTGGTTCTATACTACAACCACTTATACATGTCTTAAGTGTGCTGTGTGTCAGAAGGTTAAGAGACACAAAAGAAGCATAAACCCACCTGCTACTTCCTCCAACCTTCTTTGAGCAGGAAATGAAAAATATGAGACTAAAAACCACAGTTCATATTTGCTACTGAAGAACCAAAACTGTGGTTTTCTACATGGCAGTGTTTTTGCATTACACAGCTAAGCTCCTCAGATCCTAGAAGAGAGGAAAGCATTTTATTTTGTTTTAAAGTATTTATTATAAATTATTCAATTTATTCACAGCTAGCTCACTTGCAAATCTGAAGTGCTGTAAGAGTTGTTTTATGCTCTTTTAGACAATGACCTTAATGGCAACCTAGAGAAGGTTGGCAATTTGGACTTAAGATTCAGCAAAATTACACCTTATTTTAGCAGAAGGAAACATATCAGCTTCTCAAAGTCAAAACTCAAAGGAGAATCCAGGAAATAAATAATCAGTGATGGCAAGATAAAGCCAGGGAGATCCACCTCTATGCTGACAAACATGACGTGCATAGCTTTTTCCAGCAATGAAAGCTGTCTACAGCCCAACTTCCCATGGTCCTACTTTCCTGAGATCACAGGATAGCTTGATGCTCCTCAAAGGCAATGAATCAATTCAAACTAGATGGAACGAGCACTCTGAAGCACTCTTGAAGCATGAGTTCACTGTGAAGGATACCACCATTGAGTCCATCCCCTAACATCCTAAAAGGGGATCTCTTTCCAACCTTCCTATCCTAGAAGCAGTCTGGTGTGCCATCAAGGAAACCAGAAATGAAAAGTCTACTGGACTAGATGGCATACCTGCTGAAATCTACAAGCCTGGCAGCAAGGAACCAGTTTCAAGACTCCATTATCTTTTTCTTGCAATGTGAAACAATGAAGAGATTCCTGGGGGATCTGAGAAATGCCAACATCAAGGCTATATTTAAGAAGGGAGATAAGTCTGTGTGCAGGGATCTATTGAGGTGTATCACCCTCCTTTCCACAGCAAGGAAAATACTCACCCTCATCCTCTTGAACCATCTTCTACTTCTTGTTGAGGAAGTCCTGCCAGAATATTAATGTGGTTTCAGACCATCTTGTTGGTCAGTTGATGTGATCTATGTTGCCCACTAGATCCAAGAAAAGTGTTGGGAACAACATCAGTACCTGCACATGGCCTTCATGGACCTTTGATGCCATAAATTGTAAAGCTTTGAGGAAAGTACTGGCCATATTTGGATGTCATGAAAAGTACATTGAGGTCCTGAGGCTTCTCTGTGACCAGATAACTGTGACTAGCAAGTTTGTAGCAGATAGGAAACAGATCCACTTGTCATTCAAACTAGGGTCAAGCAAGGATGAATCATCACTCCAAATCTGCTTTCCATTTTTTTTTTTGGCAGTTATTGTGGTTCTCATTAAGAACAGTCTTCCTTCCAGAACTGACATTCAATATTGAACAAATGGAGGGATCCTCAACCTGCAATGTTTTTGGTCAAAGACCAAAGTATTCAAAACAATCATCCTTGACCATCAATATATTGATGACTGCCATCCTTGTGCACAATAAGGAAAAACTTCAAACCATGCTGGATCTCTTTGGAGAAGCCTACCAAGCTTTACAGGAGGTCTTTCTCTCAACATTGAAAAGACTGAACATTGAGAAGATTCTCAACATTGACAAGAATGAAGTGTTCTATCAGCCTGCTGTAGACTATGAATGTAAGCCTGTTCCCCAAATCGCCATTGAGGGAAAGAGCCTGGTGGTAGTTGAGCACTTCCCTTATAGGTTCATAGATTCATAGAAGTAGGGCTGGAAGGGACCTTGTAGATCATCAAGGCTAACCCCCTGCCCTGGGCAGTAGAGAAAACTGGGCTCAAATGACCCCAGTCAGGTAGATGTGAAGCCTCCTCTTCAAGATCCCCAGGGTAGGAGCCATCACCACTTCCCATGGAGGCTGGTTCTAGATCTTAGCCACTCTGACTGTGAAGTAGTGCCTTTGGACGTCTAGTCTAAACCTACTCTCTAGCAACTTGTGTCCGTTATTCCTTGTTACCCTGGGGGGCACTTAGGGGAACAATGTCTCACCCAAACCCTACTGGTCCCACTTACTGAGTTTAGAGATGGCCACCAGGTCCCCCCTCAGCCTTCTCTTGTGAAGGCTGAACAGGTTAAGGTCCCATAGCCTCTCTGTGTAGGGTCTTCCCTTCTGTCCCTGGATCATGCAAGTGGCCCTCCTCTGGACCCTCTAAATGCTGTCCACATCCCTCCTGAAGTGCAGTGCCTAGAACTGAACACAGTACTCCAGCTGAAGCCTGACCAGTGCTGCATAGAGAGGGAGGATCATCTCCTTGGCCCTGCTTGAGATGCATCTGTGGATGCACAACAAGGTACGATTAGCCCTACTGACTGTGACCTTGCATTGTCGGCCCATGTTCATCTTGGAGTCAAGAATGACTCCAAGATCTCTTTGTGCCACTGTGCTCTCAAGAAGGGAGTTTCCTAACTTATAAGTGTGCTGCTGGTTCCTAATGCCCAAGTGCAGCACTCTGCACTTGTCAGTATTGAAACCCACATATTTTCATGAGCCCACCCCAGTAACCTGTCCAGGTCCTACTGTAATCTGTCCTTCCCTACTAGTGTGCCCACCTCAACCCAAATCTTGGTATCATCAGCAAATTTAAACAGGCTGCTTTTCACCCCATTGTTGAAGTCACTAATAAAGAAATTGAACAGTGCGGGCCCAAGGACCAAGCCCTGGGGGACTCCACTGCCCACTTCCCTCCAGGTTGAAAAAGACCTGTCCACCACCACCCTCTGAGTATGACTCTTCAGGCAATTTGCAATCCATCTGACTGTGTAGGCATCAATGCCACAGTCACCTAGTTTTTTAATGAGAATGGGGTGGGAGACAGTGTCAAAGGCCTTGCTGAAGTCCAGAAAGACTACATGCACCGCGACACCTGCGTCCAATGCTTTTGTGACCTGATCATAGAAGGCAATCAGGTTGGTCTGACAGGACCTGGCCCTAATGAAACTGTGCTGGTGGCCCTTGAGCATCATCCCTGCTGCTGGCCCATCACAGATTGCTCCTTGATAATCTTTTCAAAGAGTTTCCCCAGGATTGAAGTAAGACTAATGGGCCTATAGTTGCCCGGGTCCTCCCTCTTCCCTTTTTTAAAGATGGGGACCATGTTGGCTTTCTTCCAATCATCTGACAACTGGCCAGAGCACCATGAGTGCTTGTAAAGCTGTGCCAGGGGCCCCACAATAATCCCTGCCATTTTCCTCAATACTCTGGGGTGGAGAACATCTGGACCTGCTGATTTGAACACATCCAGCCCCTCCAGAAGCTCTTTAACCTGATCCTCCCTGACCTTAGGCCTGGCGGTGTTTCTCCCGAGTCCATCTGGAATCTTGGTCGGGGAGTCCCGGTCCCTGCACAAGAAAATGGAGCTGAAGAATTTGTTAAAGAGGTCTGCTTTCTCCTCTGGTGTAACCACCAGATTGCCAAGCATATTCTGCAGGGGCCCCACATTACCCAGTGCTTTATTCATTCTACGTATATGTTTAAAAAAGGACTTTTTATTATCTTTGATCCTTGACACTAGCCCTAGCTCCGTATCTGCCTTAGCTTTTCTAACAGCTCCCCTACAGACCCGAGCGGTGGAGGTATACTCTTCTTTGGTGATAGCCCCTCCCTTCCATCAGCTGTACACCTCCCTTTTGGCAATCAGGCATTCACAAATGTCCTTGGTAGGCCAGGGGGCTTTTGGGCACACTTGCCCCCCTTGCTTCTTGTTGGGATTGTCACCCCTTGGGCTCTGAGTATCATCTCCTTAAGGAACAACTTCTCATCTTAGGCACTGAGTTCGCCTACTCTTGAGGACCCCAGCGCCTCTCCCGCTAATCTCCTCAATTCATTGAAGGATACCTTACCTTGGTATCCACCTCTCTCAGAGTGAACATTGAGAAGATCCAGTGTACAAGTGACTGTTTTGGGAAATTGCTTTGGCACATCATTATTCATCATGATTTACAGAAAGATGCCAAGATCCAGGTCTACAATTCAGTCAACATCCCCACTCTCCTGTACAGAAGTGAAACACAGGTGACCTACCATCATCCTCTCAGGAGCCTGGTGTGGTATCATTAACAATGCCTTGAGAAAATCCTCCATGTTAAATGGGAAAATGGCTTCAGCAAGGATGCTGGCTAATGTTACCAGCATTGAGTCAGTGATCTTCAAGCACCAACTTCTCTAGACTGGACCTTGTGTGTGGATGCCTGCCTCTGACTCCCAAAACAAGTGCTTTGCTCCCAGCTTAGTAACAGCCTGAGCTCTTGCAATGGCTGGATGAAATGCTACAAGGATACATTGAAGATATACCTAATGAAAATGGATGATGACATCCAGAGTTGGGAGGAGCTTGCTGTCAACTGACCCCAATTGCACTGCAACCTCAGTTAAGCAGTACCCTGTTTTGAAGTAAAGTATCTTGCCCTTGAAGCAGAGAAGAGAGATCTTAGGAAAGAAAAGAAGAGGAATCCCAGTCTTCAGCCTGCTCTCAGGCTGTAGAAAAAACCTACAACATTTGTGGATGGATCTGTTAAATAAAAACAAAACAAACATAACAAAACCTTTTATTGTGAATTTAGTTTACCATTGCTCCTTTTTTTCTCCTCTTTCTTTTAAACGGTAACAGTTAAAATAAATATATCTTACAAATCTCTGAAGCCAGACTAATGGACTCTAAGGAACTATTGAGAGATGTTGTGTTTTTAGACATTTTTTAAACTAGTCTTGTATATGAAAAAAGGCTGGGAAGTCACTTTTCTATGGGCACTTTTACACGTGCTCTGGGGGTGGGAGGGCTGGTGCTGTAACTAAAGCAGCTCCAAGAGCCAGTCTAATTAAAGCACCACCACATCTCATGTATCAGCATCCCCATGCTTAAAAATGGTGGTGGGGGCACTTGAACTAAAGCTTATTTGATGAGCTTTAGTTTAAATACCACCGCCACCATTTTTAAGCTGGGGATGCTGATACATGAGATGCAGGAGGCTACTGGAGCATGGTAATACACTCCAACAGACTCGATTTAATTGAATATCCAGAGGTCAAAAGTACCCCTGCACTGCTCCCTTGCAGTGCAAAGAACAGCTGAACGTATGGTATGTGTTGCTGCAGATATGTTTGCAGCACCACATACCACACGGCTGCGGTCCTTTGGACACGACCTGTATGTCACACATCAAGTTTTACCTTAAAATGCATTCTGTAGTATGGCATCATAAGCTTCCATAATTTCCCTAACAGGTATATACAATATAGAAATAAACAAATACTGCTTCTAAGTGCCACTGTGCAAATCAGCCTGTGCACTGAGGACCAACACTGGCTTTTCATTCCATTTTGCATATAACCACTGTTATAGAAGTTTGGAAGGTCAGATAGGCCCTCACTTATACTAGAGCAAACACTATTGTTCCTTCAGTGACCATATGTTTTCAGAGGTAACTTTGGCACCACAAAAGCAAAAATACTTGTTGTGGATGTCAGCTGTGTTAAGACAGAATAACCTCCCACATGTATGGAATACCTGAAAGTTGGATGTGTTCTTCTCTTGATCTAATTTTACTGTGCTGAGGTTTTCTGTTGAGCTGTTTTATTACTATTGCCTGGGGAGAGATCTGAAACCCTTATAGAGCACTAGAGTATGCTGTGGGCAGAACTGTAGGCAATATAAAGGTGGAAATCAATGCAAAATGACTTTTCTCTTATGTTCATATTTCCAAGATTTTAAGGTTTAGGTGGGTGGAGTGTGTTATACTTCAGTCTTCAATGCATAGGTTTTGTCATCTAATTATAATATAAATGTGATAGACTGGAGTTACTTTGCAGCTGCTTTTACAATGAACTCCAATATTGAATCACTATTATTGGTACATACCTTAGAATATTGGAAAAATACTTTTCCATATATAGCAAATCCAGTTTTTTTTTAATATCTCCATAATTGACCCCAAGATTAGCTAATGGGTTGTAAAATGTCATTAAAAGAAAAATTCAAGTAATAATGTGTTTAAAGACTCCTGAAAGCAGCATGTTCAAGTTGATCACTCTGAATTTTCAGAATGGTCAAATCATCACTGCCATTGCAGATTTAAGTACCTAACCAGTGTGAAACAGGATCACATTTAGATGCTTGGAAAAAGAGTTAATGCAAAAGGTGGATAGGGTCTCCTCCCACTTGCTGTTTTTCGTGACTGAGTCTTAAGACTTGGATGATGGTGTGTTCCAAAAGTAGGTGCATTAACACCAAGGTTGAACAGAATCACAGGTGCCTAAACCCAGGTAGGATGCTTGTAGGTGGGCCTTGTACACAAGCAGGAAAGAATCTAATCTAGAGTTTCTCTTTGATATGCTGACTGGGAAAATGAAAAAAGAAATGGTAGTATCAGGTGGTTGAAAGGGCCAGACATAATTGGGGCTGGTACTGCTTCCATTTAAGTATTTTACTCCAGATTGCAAAAGGCGACATTTTTTTTCCCAGTGAACACATCTCTGGTCAGGAATAACAGAAGGAACCTGAACTACTTCAAGAACATCCATAAGAGAGAAGCAAAACAACCCCATCCCTACTCTATTTATGTCATGGGTTGGTTTTTAGTCATTTTTTGTTATTTCTCACCCTACATCTCTAGAGAACTGCAACTTAAATAGAACTGACTATATTATCTTTAGAAATCCCTTGAAAGGAGACATAAAATAAATTCAGGTGTCATAGGCACAGTGAGACATAAAGGAGATATTAGAGATGAAAAACTGGTGTCCTTTGTGCAATCCTGAATGCCATGGAAATAATCAGTATGCCTGATAAAGTGTATAAGCAAGAAAGGAAATGAAACACAAAGCCATTCAACATGATGGACCTTTCCCAAAATCCCCGGTTACTGGATACATTGACAGGGTATATTTAGCAAAGTAAATTAGAAAACAACTATTGCATAGAAGCCTATAAGTGTCTTCAGGAAGGTCTAGATTAAATGTTTTTGGGAGGGGAAGGAGCAGGGCAGGTGTCTGATGCTAGATTTACTGATATTATTTTTCTTCAATATATATTAATTTGAACTATTTAATTCTACTATATTATACTAGCATTAACCTGTTTACATTGCTACAGTTATATGACAGTTTTACATGACTGAGTTAAATGCCTTGAGATATAATGTATCACTTAATAAAGTCAAACATGGCAAATCTTTGTCAGAGCTGCAAAAATTTGAAAAGATTTGCATGTCAAAATTGTTTGTGAATATTAAAACAGAGCTACCACACAGCTACATATCTTATTGGCCACAGTTTGGAATTGCAGTTTCAAGGAGAGAGGAACAAAGAAATGCGATTAATTTTACTGTCTTCTGCATATGTAACATTCAGCTTTGCTTAATATTTTTCAGTTTCTTTGTGAGGATTTAGCCGAGTGATTTCCATGAATTTTTGTGAATCATTCATCTAAATCCCTTTGTAACTTATTTATTTAGCTTATTATTTACCTTTCAGCTCCTTAAACTCTCTGGAATGCTGGGTCAAATCCAAATAGGGTCAGTTGAGTCTTTCACCCTTCCAAAACAGATTAAATAGAAACCCATGCAATCTATTTCTTAACGTTAGGTGTATGCTTAAGCATCTGACTGAAGTGGAGACCCAAGAAAATGCACAAATAGGAAATCTGATCGTGCAAAACTCAGATGAACTCCACACAGGACTCTGCTCTTTTCTGTCCATTCAGTGAAAATGACTGATGAATTAGATGAATCAAATGAAATAGAATTTCAGTTCTAGATGAAGGAATGATATCTGAGATTAGCCAACTAGAAGCAGCCCACAGAAAGTGGGGAAAAGTTTCCTTTAAAAGCCTCAAACTCTGTTTAAATCTAGTTACACAACTGTAATGCCTAATTAGATCCACAGAAAAGTCTATGCATCTACATGTGTGGACCTATTAAGTCACAGTAAACTATAAAAACACCACTATAAGTTAGCATTTTTAAATACAAGTAGTATCCTGTGGCGGTGTTATTTACTGTGCAGCGATGCATATGTAGATGTTGATGGGGTTGGCTGTGGCACAAGGCTGCTTCAGTGAGGGGGCTCCCTACAGACTAGCCCCACACTGAAGTATCTTCATGCCCCAGCCAGCCCCTCTGTAGCACGTTGAGTCATGTCAGAGCAGCCCCAGGCCCTGTGACCCTTTGGGCCCCCTGCCAGCCAGATCTGCTCCTAAACAACTCAACATGCTGTGGTCCTGGGCACACTTGTAAGTGTGGCACCTGGGAGCAATAAACTCTAGTGCATTATGCATCAAAATTTATTACTGTGTGCTAATATCAAGTGTAAATGCATCCTTTCTGGTACTAATGGAAAAGAAGTCTATGTTGATTAAGTTGATGAGCTGAAAAATACAGAAAAAAAATTAGATTCTGGCTTTCAGCACATTATGAAGGTGAATTATTGCACCACAGATCTTTTTAAAGGACTATGGCATGATGGAGAGGCAGTGAAGAAGCTCTTCTCCAGTGTCATTGCATCTTCAAAATGTTACCTGGTGGAATTGTTCCAGGTGGTGAATGACCTGGTTAATCCAGCTAGTCTCTGCCTGGACTCTGAATCTCCTTCAGTCTTCTGTGGTGAGATTGCCACTCTGCAGATAAAATTGCCCATTTCTGGCACAGCTTGGCAACCATAGCTTTTGCTGCAGAGTCAACATTTTGGGTCTTGTCCTGTTTATATGAATCATTTTAAATTATTATTGTCCACTGATGCAGAGGATGTGATTGAGGAAATCACCTTGCTGGGGTTGTTTGACCCCAGTACTCTTTCCTGCCATGGCAGGGGGTCAGACTAGATGATCTACTCAGGTCCCTTCTGACCCTAGAAACTATGAAACTATGAAATAAGGGTGATCAGCTATGCACTAGGTCCATGCCAATCCTGGTTTGTAAAGGCCGGTAAGAGAGACTGGGGCTATTTCTGGTGGGAATTGTCAAGCCCTCCCTTCAGAAAGGGAAGGTACCACATGCTCGTAAGGCTGGAATTGTCTGGCCCCTGCTCAAGAAACCATCATTTGATACTGACTCCCCAGCCAAATGCCCTATCTTGAACCTCCTTTTTGGAGGGGTTGGTCACTGAATGGGTGGTTGCCCAACAGCTCCAGATCCACATGGATACCATCTGTTTCCTAGACCCTTGCTACTCTGGCTTTCAACCTGGATATAGCACAGAGACTGCACTTGCGGCCTTGGTTAATGACCATCACCTAGACATTGGCAGGGTAAATTGCACCCTCCTGTCTCACTAGAGCTTTCAGCAGCCTTTGATGTAGTTACCCAGAAGTGTTTATAAAGTGTTTATATGACCTGATATTTGCTGGTTCTGCTCTTTCTTAGCAAGGAGTCCCAGGGCGTAGTGATAGATTAGTGCTCATCTCCTCATGTGATTCCCTTTGAATCCCTTAGGACTCCATTTTGTTGTCCCTCTCGTTCAACCTGTATATGAGGTTATTGGGCAAGATTGTGTGGAGGTTTGGAGTGAGGTGTCATTAGTATACTGAAGACTCCCAGCACTACATCTGTTTCTTATATGACCCTGGCTCTGCACTCTCAATCATTTCCCAGTGCCTGGCTGCAGTTGAGGAGTGTGTTTGGGCAAACCAGTCAAAACTGAATCCAGAAAAGACAGAAGGTGAGGCTACTGGGAAGATTTTTGCCTTGATAGGGGCTAGGATACCTATCATTTGTGGGGCTCAGGCTCCCATCATCACTCAGCTTTGCATCCTGGGGATGTTCCTGCATCCTCTTCTGAACCTAGTTCTTCAGGTGACAGCAATGGCTAGGAGCACCAATATTCCAAAGTCTTCACCAGCTCCCAGTAGCTATACAGATACAATTCAAAGTACAGATTTTTGACCTAGAAGGTCTTAAATAGTCTGGGCCCTATGTAGTTAAGGGATCTCTGTTCTCCTTATACCCCATCATAATCCCTAAAATCTGCTGATAACAATCTCCTTCAGGACTTATGAATACTCAAAGTCTGCTGGATGAAAACACAGGGGAGGCCATTCTCTGAAGTGACTCCTTAGCTCTGGAACTCCCTTCATCTTGAGGCCTGGTAGAGCCCAAGTCTAGATGCCTTTCAGAAGCACCACAGGACTTTCCTATTGGGGCAAACATGTAGGCTAAGTACAGTCAAAAAACTCAAGGCTGAATCAACTCCATCATTGCAGCTTAGCCTAAGCTACATAGATTGAATTGATAAGCAAGTGAACAGACATTTACTTTATAATTCTGGAAATGCAACCACGTGCCTGCAGTGGCCAAGGCAGAATCCAGGGGTGCTAGACCATGACTCTTAGCTTGGCTGCAGCTTGGGCCAAGGCTAGCTCCCCCCCCCCCACAAGGGGGGTTTGCAGGGGAGATGCTAAGCATCCTGGGATGCTAGGGACCTGTGTGTTAACTTGAATCTGGAGGGGATCTGGGACAGAAGTTCAATAAACTGATTTAACCTAAATTAGTTAAGTTTAACATTCATCCAGGTTTATTTTAAACTGGTTTCAGCCATTTTAAAAGCAGTTTATGTGCATTGAAGTTCTGTTGTGTTACAGATCTGAACTGGTTTCCAATCACTTATATTGGTTTATGTATAATTTCTGTCACTAGCGTTAACAAAGAAAGCTAGGCTGAGATAGCAACATAAAATAGAGACCCTACAAAATGATATTTTAGTTGCTTTAAAAGAAACAGAAATGTTTTGAGATAAGGGAGAAAACGTCATCCTGACAATACAGGATTTTCTGTGGTGATGTCTCAGGCAGGTATGTTCTTATATATGCACTGAAGAAGAGCAGTTCTTTTTGAGGAAGTTATGGCAAAACTAAACTACCAGCAAAACAATTTTGAAAGAGAAAAGATATTGAAGATGCATGTCTTTTCTTTTAGTTTTGGTCTTAGAGTTTTACTTGGACATGGGCATGTTGCTGTGGAGATAAGGACACCCAGTAAAACTGTTAGTTACAGTGTGGGAATATTTGTGTTTTAAGCTTTCTATGAAGTTTTATATTTATGGGAATAACAGTCAGATAAAAACAGAATGATTTTCCCTGACAACATTCTTGTAATGGACCTGATTTTTAGCCCAGATACAATGTTGGCATAGAATTCATGCACCAATTAAAATTGCAATTTATTATGGTTTGCAAATGTGAGGATATTTTTCTGCAGTAGTACAGTCACAGTATGAAATATGAAGTCCATTTAGTCATCATGAATACTTCTACAGGATTTGTGTTGGAAACCTGGGTTCCAAACAGTATATTCCTGGGTAAAAACTACACGTGAACATGGTATTACTAAATTTAGGTTTGGTGTTCAATTAATCTAATGAAGAAAACAAAAACACTTCTTAGGATCAGGAGACAGCCATTATACTGAGTGCAGACTCCTGGTACCTTTGATCCTTACATCAACTCCCAAAAATATTTCTGTGTTGTGACTCCTCGTGAACTTCTTTGCTTATGATACCCTAGTATTTGCATCTTCAGCATATCAGCACAGCATCTTCTCCAGTCCTGTCTCTCACTGGCCAAAGCAAATCTGTTTATGCATTTAATGATTTCCTCATTACATTACATTGTATATTTTTCTCTGATAATTTGAACAGCTGTTTTTCTTCCTATTTGTGGCTGATGTATTGACCATTTATTTTCCAGTAAAATCATCACTTGCTTGGCTTCTAGTTGGCCACCAACCAAATGATGAAGCAGTAATATCACCTTTTAAAACTTTTGCCATGCATTTTCTTCTGTGCCCCTTCACTATATCTAAATCCTCTGATAGTCCCAGCAGTTGCTGCCTCACTGTAGAGCTCTCTTTTCTCCTGACATGTCCTTCTGGGAGCTCTGCACGTGTGGGTAGCTCAATGAGATCACTGATTGTATGGCATGGGTCTGCCCAGAGTCTGTACTTTCAAGCAGCTTCAGAGCCTACTGCTGTTTTTCCTTCTCCACAGTCTTCTCCCCACCCTGAGTTCAGCAGTAGGGGAAAGGAGGAGATGAGTGATGTCAGCATGTAGTCTCTAGTCTGTGGCTCAGGAGCTGCATTTATGCAGGGACTGAATGTCAGTTGCTCCAGCCAGAGCCATCACTAGAGGTGTACAGGGCCTGCGGCATATCAGCCTGTGTGGGGGAGGGGTGGTGGTGAGCAGCCAAAGCCGGCAGAGTTGGTGGGGGGGAGGTGGTGAGCAGCTGGAGCTGGCAGAGCCGGTGGTGCTCAGCAGTGGCGGCACATGGTGGCAGTGGAGGGGCCTATGCAGCACTGATCACAGGGTCCCCCCCAAAGCAGGGGGCCTGGGGTGGTCACCCCGATTTGCTGACCACTAGGGATGGCCCTGGCTCCAGCCCTCCTTTCCCCTGCTGCTGAATTAAGGGCAGGGGATGGGCCATTGAGGTTCTTTATTTGTTTTCTTCTAATCCCATCACCTCCCCTGCTCTTAGTGTTCACTTTTCCTGTCTTTCCCTCAAATTCTCCTTTGGTTTTGTTCCTTAATCCTCAAAAAGTAGACCTGATCTGGGACAGAAATTCAATAAACAGATTTAAGCTAAATCAGTTAAGTCTGATGCTACATCCATCCAGATTTATCTTAACTGGATTCAGCCATTCAGAAAGTGGTTTATGTGCACTGAACTTCTCTTGTGTTACATATTTAAACCAGTTTGCAATCACTTATACCAGTTTATGTGTAATTTCTGTCCCTAGTCTCTAACTTCAAGTCCCCTTTATTCACAGGCATAACAGGCTAGCACTGAACTCTGGAGCAAGAACCATGTGAATGGGGAGGGACGGGCTGCTAATCTGGTTTCTCCTCCCTAAGATATGCTACTGCCTCTGCTTGTAAACTCAGTGAGCATGCAACAGTTACTGTTTTGCAATCCTCCTCTCCAGTTCCATTCTGGACCTCATCAGCATTGTTAAAACTGGCATTTAATACCTCTTCTGGTACAAGCATATATCCATATAATACATCCTAATTTTCTTGAGTTCTCTACTGCAATAGATCTGATTGATTATCCTTTTCATCTCTCCCCCTTGGCTTTTATGATGTTTTCTTCTTATCGGTTGGATTTTCTTTATGGCTCATCAGTAAGTTTTCTGAGCCAAAGCTTTCTAAGTAAAATACAGCATAGCTCTATTAATTGTGTCCTTCTCCCATCTGTCACCCTCCACTGGCTTCTGTTCTTGTGTCTCATATCTTGGTTTACATTATCTTCCTCTCTGCTCTCATTCATTCACCCTGCTACAGCTACCATTGATAACTCACAATCTGGAATGCATCCAAATTCTGCCATTTCTTTGTCCACAACATTTTCATGCTTTGACCTTTCTTTCTGTTTCCAGTGCTAAATATTCTTGTTAAAACTGTCATCTTCTCTCATCTTAATTGGTGTCATGCCTTTCTGATATCCATACTGACCCTCTTCAATCAATAAAAAAGCATCTCTCTGACCACATGTTCTGTCCACCCCCATTTTTAATCTTCTGTGTCTTTCTAGTTTTTTACCACAACAAATTCAATCATTTTTTTCTCAACTTCAGGTTCTTCATAGCTCTGTCCTCCCTGTTTATTCACTTATCCCTCTCTCAACTTTGTCAGCCTCGAAAGTCCATTTATTTTCTTTTACAATTGCCTATTTTCTTCTTCCGTGATACCTGCCTCACTTTGGAATTCATTAGCTCAGCTAATTAGTAAAAGCATTCTATTTTTGTTGTTATTGCTAGCCTTACAGTCTCACTCAATGTAACTCAAAATAAACCCCAGTGCAGACTCAGAACCTAAAATGTGTTTTCAGGCACATTTTTATAACCATCCTACTTATAGGTAACACTTTCTTCACACTATTCTTATTACATAAGCCACCTTACATAAGTAAGAACTTTGGCTAGGACAATCTGTAGCCACCATACATAGATATTTTCAAGTATTTGCCACTTCTACAGCTTCACAGCTCCTTTAGATAACTGGAGCTTTCCTAAACTTAACTACCTTATACATAAAGAGGATAATTTAACAGGATTCTGAACAAAACATTAAAGAAGTTCTTTCAGAAGAACGTCTCATTAGCAGAGTTTCAACTCTTTCCACCCCATGGTAACAATAATAGTATCTTATTAAATGGGAATAGAAGAGACCTCAGAAAATCATCTAACCAAGGGCATGATCAATTATTTTTAAGTTGTTCCTAGCAGATGTTGTGTAATTTCCTAGACCTTCTGTAGGTATTCTATTTCAGTGCTGACCCATCCTTACATTTTGTAAGGTTTCCCTGAAATTTAACCAAAATTTCTCCTGTTGGAATTTGTGCCCAATACTTTGTGTCCTATTTCCAGTGGACATATAGATATAAATAGCAGTTTTAATCTTCCTCTTAACAATAACCATGTATGTATTTGAAAACTGTTATATCAAACCTTTTGTTTTCTCTTCTTTAGCCTAAACAAACAAAAGTCCTTCAGTCTCTCCTCAGAGGTTGTTTCTGAGACATCTACTGTTTTATATAATAGAAATTGAGGAAATAGCTACCAAAGAGACATTCTTTATTTTCTGATTAGAGATTAAGTATTTAATATATTCTATGTAACCTTATTTGTGTGTTTTAGAGACAGGGTACCTGTTTCCCTTTATCCCTTTACCTACTAATAAAAAACAGAGGATGGTGATAAATGGTGAATATAACAGTAATTACTTTCCTTTCAGATTAGTTACAAAGCCATATGATACAAATGATCACGTTATCCACAATACCATATTGGAAAACATCTTGATATTTTATGGGTTAATGAATTTTAATACAATCAGTGAATTTTCTGTTCTTGGAGAAAAGTGTACAGTATAGGCAAAGTCCTCCCCACATATATCCATGCATATCTCATAGTAACTATAGTAAGATTTTTGAGTATGTGTACAAAGAAATAATTTGATTTATATTAAGCTGTAAATTGTTTACAGTAACTGGTAAAGGACCAAAAAATGGCACAAAATATTTTCATCTAACTCTTATAGATAAAATAGGGTATAGTTCTGTTAAATGGCATAGTTAAAAGTGGTAAGCACTACATAAGTGGTTCTCAATGGGGTGCCATGAATCCCTTTCAGGGGTATTGCAGTATTGGAAATGCTGTGGACACCACCACCATCTGAAACACCACTTGAAATTGCCCTGTATGTCTCATGCAGAGCCAGATTGGGAAAACCTGATGAACTTAATGCAGTCAGGTTAGGGTGCTCTTATGGCAGGACTTCCCAGTCCAGTCCTGCAATCTTCTCCTGGAAACATAGGGTGCTTGTACACATGGCAAGGTTTTAGTCCTTAGGGTTGCATTCTATGCCCCCTAAATTGAAAGGGTGAGTTTTTAATCAAACTGTTGGGTTTTATTTTTATGTTGTTGTAGGTGGTTGCATGTGTCTGCTGAAGGCAGAAGCAGTGAGGGGCTTGGTCCTGTTTTTTTTCGTGACAGAACCTGCCTGCATCTCCCACAGCCAGGAGCCCATTAATCTGTGCCATTAATCTATCAATTCACCCCCAGGCCATGGGAGAGGCAGGCAGGCTCCTCAGAGAAAAAGGATCAGTCCCCTCACAGATTCTGCCTTCAGCAGGCTCCTGCAGCTGAGGCCACCTGGGAATGGCCTGGCTTGCCCCTGTGGTAGTGCAGGGAGGTGGCAGGAGGGTGGCTGGCTGTGCTGGTGACTGGAGAAGGCAGTGTGCACAGGGTTTTGGAAGCCCAGATGGGCTCAGGGGAGTTAGCAGCCCACCCAGGCAGCCCTGCACCCTGTTCAACATCCCCACAACCTTCTCCAGCCACCAGCACATCCAGCCACCCTCCTGCTGCCTCCCTGTACTGCCCCTGGGGCAAGTCAACCCATTCCTGGGCAGCCCCAAGCATCTTGCCAGGTGAGAAGCCTGCTTAAGGCAGAAGCAGCAAGGGTCCTGATTTCATAGATTTCATAGACATTAGGGCTGGAAGGGACCTTGGAAGATCATCAAGTCCAGCCCCCCACCCAAAGGGCAGGAAGTCAGCTGGGGTCATAGGATCCCAGCAAGAAAAACATCCAAGTTTCTCTTGAAGGCGTTCAAAGTAGGTGCTTGAACCACCTCCAATGGCAGGCTGTTCCAGACCTTGGGGGCTCGGACAGTAAAGAAGTTCTTCCTTATGTCTAGCCTGAAATGGTCTTGCAGGAGTTTATAACCATTCGACCTTGTAATCTGTTGGGGCACTCTGGTGAATAAATGTTCCCCCAGGTCCTGGTGAATACCCCTTATAAACTTATAGGTGGCCATCAGGTCGCTCCTGAGCCTGCGCTTTTCCAGGCTGAAAAGTCCCATGGCTCTCAGCCTCTCATCATAAGGTCTGTTTTCCTGACCTCTGATCATGCACATGGATCTCCTCTGGACTTTCTCAAGCTTCCCCACATCCTTTTCGAATTGTGGAGCCCAAAACTGGATGCAGTACTCCAGCTGTGGCCTCACCAAGGCTGAGTACAATGGGAGAATGAAGTCTTGGGATTTGCCTGAGAAGCATATATGGATGCAAGCCAGTGATCCTTTTTCTCTGGGGAGTCTGCCCACCTCTCCCATGGTTGGGGGGTGAGCTGACTAATGGCTGTAATGTTCCAAGTTGCAACATTTGCAAACTAAACTACATCGGGATGTACTTTAGTTTGCAACAATGCAAACTCATCTAAACCCCCGCAAACTTATGTATGTAATGTGTAATGCCATTAAGCCACACAAAGGAAAAATTTTGTCATGTGTACATTGTGACATCCTCATATGTACAAGTGCCCATAGGGGTGGAGGGTGGGTCAACCTGGTGACTGCAGAAATGCAGTAGCCTGGAGAAACAGCTGCCACCAGGTGAAACTGCCATGTATACTTCTATTTCCAGGAGGAAAGTGCAGGGGCAGATTTTGAAGGGCTTCAGCAAAAGCTTCTGCTGCTCCCTTCATTAGGTTTAGTAGATAACCCTAATGTAGACAGGAGGACCACTCTTGCTTCATGCAGCCCTCAGTAATGTAACTGGAGGACAGGGAGAGCACCAGGCCTAGGTGCCCTCCCCCTCTCCCGGCTGCTTTCAGGTGCTTGGCACAGCACCCCTATTTCCTCTCCCCTTATCTCTGACTAGGGAGCAACATCACTAGTTATGCCTCTGGAAGTCTGTCCCAAACTGCCTCTGTGTGAGGTTATGCAGGGCAGTTTCACTTGATGGAAGTGATGGCAGCACAACCTTGAGAACCACTGAGGTAGCTGAGCAATCTAATAGTGGTTCTCAACTGGGGTGTTGTCAAGTTCAGAAAAGTTATGGAGGGGTTCCCTGATCCTTAAAAGGTTGAGAATTACCCCAGTAGGGAAATACTGTGCTGAGAATGACATATATATTTCCAGAAAGGAAATATGTATCAAAATGGTACTTTAATATCCTTAATACCCATAAATCTGTAACTATTCCAAGCATCTTGTCCAGTCTCAGGGCTCTTTTGATCTCTGCTAGAATCACCTTCAGCCAGATAATGCCACATGTCTCTTGTTACTCAGTCATAACTGAAGCTGTCAACTCAAGATATTTTCCAGGTATTTCAACAGATTATTTCTGATTAAAAAAAAAAATTCACTCATCCTATGCTTTGCTTCTTGTCTTGTTTTACTATTAGGTAATTTATTCTGTGTGAAATTATAGTCTTCATATTTTTTACATATTAGTTTTTTTGCTTATTAAAGAAGAACTCATAAATTAATGTTATCTCTGCAAGGCATGCTCACCTGGGTGTTTTCATATGCAGTGCTTTAGAAAGCTCTCTCTGGGTGCATCCACATGTGCCATTAAGGTGACATGATAAACTCCAGCATAGTTTGCACAAGGAAAAACTGCTCCCAAGCACAGTGTTTACACAATGTACTCAGGACCACAGCAGTTTGAGTCAGGGTGAAGCAGGCTTGGGCTGGCAGGGATCCAAGGAGTCAGCCCCAGCTCTGGGTGGTGGTGTCAGGTAGAGGGGCTGGCTGGGGCATGGGTACTACAGTGCAGGGCTAGGTAGCTTTCAGCCCCTGCATTTTAGCACCCTCAAACCCCAGCGAGACCCTGTTATTGTCTACATATGCATTTCAGTGGAATAAATTACTCCACCACAGGACAGTACCATCTCCAACAGTACTATCCTACAGCAGAGTTAATTAATCCACTGTGCCCTAATACTGGCTCATGTGTAGACTATGACATTATTGCAGAGCTAATTAGCCAACACAGCAATAAAGCACACTTGTAGAGGCACCCTCTATGTGCAAGAGTGGGCTGCTGTTATAAATTTAGTTTAGTTCAAGATAGAACCACTGGAATCAACAGTTTTACATGGGATGACCTTGAAAATTTGAACTATAATTAGAAAATTAAATTTTAAGAGTTTCCTTACTGGCTTGTGTCAGAAGCAGGCATGCAGACGCTATCAAGACATTATTTCTGTGATTACAGACAGTCAATGATATTTAGCCCCCTAATTCCTATTGAAATAAATATTGAAATCAACAGGAGTTAGGCACTTAAGTACCATTGAAGATCTGGACCTTATCTCCTACTGAACCAAAAATCGGGCAATCAAAAAGTTTGAGAGTAATGAACATAGAAAGAAATGAAAGTTCTCCCCTTATGTTCTTAGAAAGGAGCTTTGTCTGGTGGTCCCTCATCAGGCATGCTGCTCAAGTGTCATCAGAAAAGGCTGCATCCACCAAATTGTTCCTATTAAGACTAGGTGATCAATTTTCTTCTAATGCCCACCCTCCCAGGAGAATTTACTTAAGTGAATTGGATGAGGTCTTGGAAGAGACATACTGATGTGATCAGCTTTTACAATCACAAACCTTGGGGCTGCTTAAAGAGCAGAGTCTAGTTAACAAGGTCTGATTTGTTTCACTGTAGTTTATTTTATTTCATCAAACAATGGCAGGGCTCAATTTTTTCTTGATTGAGAGCTTAAGGTCATTTACTCCCTGTATCATTCTCTGAACTCACAAATAATCTTCTTCTGCACCACTGGTTCTAGGAGACTATAATAGGAAGAGCTGAAACCAAAGTAAATTGCTAGTTTGCTTGTCATTTATTAGCTCATGGGCTTCCCACCTAAGCACTGTAGTCTGGCAAATGGTGGTGGCTAAACAGTGTGGGATACTGCCACAGTCCAAAAGGCTGAAGTGAAGGTAAATTAAATAGCTCCTCTTACATTCTGTAGTGGCAGATACTATTGTGACAAGCTTAGAATTACTGATTAAGGAACTGTAGAAAGATCCATATTAATTACAATGGCAGGAGGCACAGTGCTATTGACTAGCAGCTGGGATTTGAGTTTATGGCCTAAAAAGTTCTTTTAAATAATGCTCAAAATTGAGATGAAAAATGTTGAATTAAGATTAGCTAAAATCATTATATCCAAGACTGAATGCTGTGTCACTCAAGTGGGCATAGCATGGAATCATAATTCATGCAGCTGTAAAGCATGTGAGAGTGATATATTAATAGTTCATTGATGATTCAAGGTAAGTATACGTTAGGAGCTAGATTCTCAGTTTTCCTGACTTCAGTGAAGCTCTGAGGTTTTATATCACCCAAGAATCTAGCCCTGTAAGTCATCATATACCAAATAAAGTGTCAGAGAATACTGTTTAAATTAAATATAATGTGCTAAACTTTAAGAAGTTAATGAATCTATTCTAAAATAATTTATTCATAGTTTATCAGATCTCTTTAAAAATAACAGTCCAAAATAAAGATGTACTTTTATGACCAGATTTATATCTACTACCTAAAAGACAGAATAACTCCAAAGTATATTCACTTGAGAAATTAGAAAACATGACCATGGATCAGTTAGCATGGTAGTAAATTAATATTCAGTAAAGAAAATAATCTGTCAATCAAAAATAATTTGAATAGAAATCCCTTTATATAGACAACTTTCTATTATTTAGTACATAGGGGGAAAAGTGTCCAGGAGAGCTGGTTGTATTTAAAAAAAACCCAAAAACAAAAACTTTACAGAGGACAAAGGAACAAACCATCCTGATATGCAGGAAAAATAGCACTTATGGCAAGCAACCAGCTTGGCTAAGTAGAGAATTCTATGCTGAGCTTAAACACAAAAAGGAAGCTTTACAAGAAGTGCAAGCTTGAACAGGTGACTAGGAAGAAAAATAAGCAATAGCTCAGGGATGAAATCGAGAAGATCAAAGTGCAGTTAGAGTTGCAGCTAGCAAGGGACATGATGGGTAACAAGAAGCATTTCTACAAGTATGCTAGCAACAAAAGGAAGGTCAGGGAAAGCGTGAGCCCCTTACTGAATGGGGAGGCAACCTTGAGACAGATGATGAGGAAAAGGCTGAAGCGCTCAATGCTTTTTTTACCTCAGTCTTCACAGGCAATATCAGCTCCCAGACTACTGCACTGGAAAGCACAGTGTGGGGAGAAGGTGAGCATCCCTCAGTGGTATAAGAACAGGTTAGGAGATATTTAGAAAAGCTGGATGTGTAGAAGCCCATGGGACTGGATGCAGTGCATCTGTAGGTGCTGAAGGAGTTGGCTGATGTGATTTGCAGATCTGCTGGCCATTATCTTTGAAAACTCATGGCAATTGGATGATTGGAAAAGGGCAAATATAATGCCCATATTTAAGAAAGGGAAGAAGGAAGCTTTGAAGAACTACAAATCAGTCATCCTCACCTGAGTCCTCAGAAAAGTCATGGAGCAGCTCCTCAAAGAATCAATTGCTAAACACTTGGAGGAGAAAAAAGTGATCAAGAACAGTTGGCATCGATTCACTAAGGGCCAGTCATGCCTGATCAACCTAATTGCCTTTTATGATAAGATGACTGGCTCTGTTGATGTAGGGAAAGAAGTGGACATAATATACCTTGACTTTAGCAAGGCTTTCAATATGGTCTCCCAGAGCATTGTTACAACAAGCTAAGGAAGTATGGGTTGGATGAATAGACTGTAAGTTGGATAAAAAGCCTAGGTTAATGATCCAGCCAATGGGTGTGTGTGTGATCAATGGCTTACAGTCTAGCTGGCAGCTGATATCAAGTGGAATGCCCTGGGGTCAGTCCTGGGCCCTGTTTTGATCAATATCTGTATTAACAATCTCAAAGATGGGATGGATTGCTCCCTCAACATGTTCGCAGATGACACCAAGCTGGGGGGTATAGTAGATACACTGGAGTGTAGGGCTAGGATTCAGAGAGACCTAGACAAATTGGAAGATTGGGTCAAAAGGAGTCTCATGAAGTTCAACAAGGATAAGTGAAAAGTCCTGCACTTAGGACTAAAAAATCTCATGCACAGCTATAGGCTTGGGGCCGACTGACTAAGTAGCAGTTTTGCAGAAAAGGACCTGGGGGTTACAGCTTACAATAAAATGGATATGAGTCTGTAGTGTGCCCTTGTTGCCAAGAAGGTTAACAGCGTACTGGGCTGCATTAGTAGAAGTATTGCTAGCAGATTGAGGGAAGTATTTATTCCCTTCTATCCTGCACGGGTGAGGCCACATCTGGAGTAGTGTGTCCAGTTGTGGGCCTCTCCCTATAGAAAGGATGCGGGCAAGTTGGAGGGAGTCCAGTGGAGGGCAAAATAAATGGTTTCAGGGCTGGGACACAGGACTTCTGAGGAGAGGCTGAAGGAACTGGGCTTATTTAGTCTGCAGAGGAGAAAACAGAGGGGGGAACTGATAGTACCCTTTAACTACCTGAAGGGTGGTCCCAAAGAGGATGGAGCTAGACTGTTCTTAGTCATAACAGATGACAGAACAAGGAGCAATAATCTCAAGTTGCAGCAAGGGAGGTTTAAGTTGGATATTAGGAAAACTTTCTCACTAGGAGGGTGGTGAAGCACTTGAACAGGTTACCTAGAGAGGTGGTGGAATCTCTATCCTTGAAGTTTTTAAGACCTGGTTTGACAAAGCCAAGGCTGGAGTGATCTTTTGGGGATGGTCCTGCTTTGACAAAGGGGTTGGACTAGATGACATCCTGAGGTTCCTTCCAACCCTAACTTTCTATGATTTTATAATATTTGTAAGTCTTATACATTTATTTACTAGCCAATTGCCCATCAAAAATGATTGGGGGGGGCAGGCAGTAGATGTGGATTAAAGTGTACTGGGGCCCTGGGCAAGCACAAAATTGGAGGCGACCCACCCCCATGGGAGCTGGGCTGTGTGAGGGAGAGAAGCCCTTTCCCCTCCTAGTGCTGGCAGGGGAGGCTGGGGGGCATGAGCCTGCCTCTTCTCCCTGCTCCACAACGTTGCTATAGCCAAATGTACACACACAGATCCATACACACAGGAGTGCACAGACACAGGCATGCACACTCTACTGTCACTTTCTGCATGTGGACACAGACACAAAGACACACAGGCAGACAGACAGACATAGACACACATACACACACAGGCAGACACACACACAGGCACACACTTTCCCCATACAGGACCTCCCCTGTCCTCCACTCTTCATCACACAGAGGCAGCCCTCTTGTTACAAAAATTGCCAATTGCTTAAATCACAAGCGAGACTTTATAAAGGGGGATAAAACAGAATACCACATTTATTGATTTCATGAGTTAGACATAGAGGTTCTGACAGATCATTCATACAAACACACACAAATCAACATGCACATCATCACACACCAGAGGTGAGCAAAATGTGGCCCGGGGGCTGGATGTGGTCCACCAGGGTATTCTATCTGGCTGGTGGGCCCCTAAAAATGTTTATAAATTAATATGCCTCTGCCCTGGGCTGCCTGTGATGTGGCTCTCGATGACTTTCCAAAACTCAGTAAGTGGCCCTCCGCCCAAAATAATTACCCACCCCCATCACACACAGATGTACATACATAGAAAACAACCATTCCATGCATACAGACAGACACCATATATAGTTACCAGCAGTAGTTGCTAAATGTTAACACAGGGTGGCCAACCCTATGTTCACTGAGTAGCTGAGATGTTGAAGCTGATGATGGTGGTGAAAAGAGAGTAGCTGGAGTGAGGTGAGATGAAGACATGTCTGTGCTCTGGAAGAAAGACAGATGATTTCTCAGCCCACTTAGCATCATTTGTGTTCTCTTTATATATGGTTTTCAGTCTCTGTTTCACTTCTTGGGGCTTTTCCATGCTTAGTCTGTGTTTTGAGCAGCTGCTTTGCATCCATCTTCTTCTTATCTTATATAGAGGTCATTTTAGTTGTAAAGATGAGTCTCAGCCTTGAAGTTTTCTTGTTGCCCACTTGGCAGCATTTCTTCTTCTGTTATCTCCTTTGTGCCCTCAGACTTCAAAGGGATTCTTCAGCTGTTTGTTAGTTAGTTACTGGGTGGTAGTGTACACCTCTGGTGCCTTGTTGCTTACATAAACAATTACATCCTCTCTCCTTTTCTCATACAAACTCCCATTCACTCTTCACTCACCGCTTGCCCATATCTCTCTTATGCCCAGGGCATACAAAGTTCATTCACTTGTGTCAAGCTGGAAGCATTATAGAATAGAGTCAAGCATCTACCTTTTAAAAGACAGAAATTAAATCATTACATTCTGATTTAACTATACTATATAAAAAAAGTTTAACCAAATGCTACAAATGCTATACTCTGCTCCCCTGCCACCATGGATCAGCTTTGCTCCCCACACAGCCCCTATTATACTGATCTGTAGGGAGCTGCTACTGGGCTGTCCCAAGCAGCCATACAGATGCAGAAGGCTGGGATGGGCTGGGCTGGGCCAGGAGCACCACGCTGTGTCTCTGTGGGTAGGTGGTCAACTGCAGGGGAGATAAGATGAATTTGGAGGGGGCTATAGCCCTCAAGACCCTCCCAGCATCACTGTCTGCAAAGGTGCAGTGTGTCTTGGCTGCTCCTGGCCTGGCCAGCCCAGCCCCAACCACACACCTGCCCCAGCTAGGTGGGGTACAGCTCTCCCAGCCTGGCTCAGCCCCCTCCCCCCAGACATGGTGCTACTCAGCCTTTTCCCCTCCCCCAGCATGGTGCAGTGCTCCCAGCATGACCCCAACCCTGCTCTCCCTCCACCCCCCAACCCCATTGGTGGAGAGGCCCAGCTCCCAGGGAAGCAAAGGTGAAAGGCGCGGTTTTAAACTTGGCACCAAAAATGGGCACCAAGTTTAGAACTGTAGCTTTTGCTTCCCTGCTGATGC
Source organism: Gavialis gangeticus (assembly GCF_001723915.1). Taxonomy (NCBI): domain Eukaryota; kingdom Metazoa; phylum Chordata; order Crocodylia; family Gavialidae; genus Gavialis; species Gavialis gangeticus. The sequence goes on from NW_017728993.1 coordinate 74,306,979, forward strand.
AGATCCCAGGGCCCCAATTGGAAGGCCCATCTTGCCTGTTCATTAATCTGCCTGTAGTGGGCAGGGACAGAGCACCACCACCCAAAACCTTGCGCCGCAGCTGCCTCCCAGGAACCAGGGGGCAGGCAGGGGAGCTTGCAAGTGGCAGCTACTACCACCACCCACTGGCCTGTGCTGCCGCTGCTGTGCATCTGGCCATGCACAACCCCACCCTGCTCTGCATCTGGCCCTGTGTGCCCCCTTACCCCATTCTGCTCAGCATCTGGCCCCATGGCATCCTTCCTCCAGCTCTATATCCATTTGGCCTACTCCACTGGAGCCACACCCCACCCATCATTGTTAATGGGCATTTCTTCTCCAGCCTCCAGCGTGGTGGCTCCCTCCCCCCCACTTCATCTTCACCTCTTTCCCTGGAATAACAACAACCA
>NW_017728993.1:74307760-74315678 GCF_001723915.1 Gavialis gangeticus
TCCACCTCCTTTCCCAGAGCAGCAGGCCTTTCAACCACCTTCCTGCCTGTGGCAGTGGTGGCTCTCTCCCTGCCTGAGGAGACAGAGCCGACACAGCCAATTGCCTCTGGCACGTGTGCAGTTGCCCAAAAGTGTTATGGACAGACAGGTAGACAGACTAAGCCCTTTATTATATTAGATTTATAAACTTAACATACACTTCAATTTTATAGTAGTTTTGGACAAGAAGACCAGTAGTCTGCATAAAGAATGGCTAACACAGGCTGATTCAAAATTTGTGGGGAGAAATCTTCCAAAATCTCTACAATCTCATCAGCTTCACTGGAATCAGTAGAAGTGCAAACTTAGCCCCTAGCATATATTTTCCTTGAATCATTACCAAACTATTTTAATATCATTCTCACATGCTTACATAGGCATGCATTCTTACTCCATTCTACGTCTATTTGTGCGATACATTAATTAGATTTAACATTAAAATTAAAAGAAGAAATTGGACAATAAACATGGAAAATCTACAACATAAAGAAAAAAGAACCCACACTACAGCGACATCTCTTAAACCTGTACAACAAACATAACATAAATGGGACTCATTACCTGGAGCCCTCTAACTAGCACACACTACTCTATATATGCAATATAAGTAGGAAGGACTTCAGAAAAAATTAAGAACTGTCTTTACTTAACTTACTCCAAAAGGCATCAACCTGAACAGGAGTTGCTCACTTCTTTTACTGAAGTAAGAGGTATGAACTTGGAGACACACTTGACTACTAGTAGGCAGCTGACTCGCATGTATTGCCAAAAATGCCATCCAACATAAAAAGAAAAGGTGGAATCAGCTGTCACAACAGGGGCTACCTTGCAGGTAGCACACCAGAATTGCAGGAGGGAATTAAGACAGCAGTGCTCAGAACACCAGTATCATCAACTTATCACAATACATACTGTCCCATTCTGAAATATGTGTACTCCCCAAGGGCTTAAACTTCTGCCCAGAGAAAAAAACTGACAAGATACTACTATGTGGTTTCTTAGAAGATTTCTGCACACTTCACTTGAAAGAATACTTCCACTACCGTCCCTAACGAACCTCTTGCCACAACTGAAAAAACAAGGAATAATAAAAACAGACTGGATACCTCCCAGAAGACATAGCCACACTTTGCACTACTAGATAAACAATTTCAGGAAGAAAGTTAACAGCAAAATTATCAGCAGAAGCCAGGACCACAACACCTCTCTCCCTCAGAGGGGAAAATCCATAAAGCCCCTAAAATCCAACACTTAAATAGTAATCAGACCAGTGGATAAAGTTGGTTCATGCTCAACCATCAAGACTGGAACTCTCAGTAGAAGATAACTTGCATTTAAGCTTGAACAAACAGGAGTGGTATTGCTGATGGGACACAAGAGAACTAGACAAGGAGTAGGCAATAGATTTTTGGAACATAAAAGAATGGAGATATCTAATAGATCTAGGAGGGTGAAAAGATGATGAGACATGAGAGGTTGTAGAACTATAGTGGCAGCCTGGTGGTGGGCTAGGGAAAAGCATGACTGGGGCTAAGGCAAGACATATGTGGGTTAAGGGGTGATAGGCATTAATAGGCAAGATTGGAAGGCAATAGGAAATAATGTGGTATTAAAAGTGAAAGTGTCCAGGTCCCTGTAGTAATGGGAATTTGGGAAAAGAGTGAACCATTGGATAATGTATAAATGTTCTATATTTGGTTTTGCTCTTATTTGTTGAAGTTTTGGAAGATGATGGAAGTTCTGATACCATATTGTTTCATTTTTTTCTTATTTGATGTAGTTTTTGTAAGGTAATATAAGCTGATGGAAGTATGTTTTAGGTTTTAATACTTTATTGTTTTGTTGGCCATTTATTTATTTTGTAACAATGTAAGCTGATAGCAGTAGGTTTCTAAGTTTTTAACACTTTCATAATCAAAAAAAAAGGGGGGGAAAGGGTTCTTATGAGTGTGTTTGCCCAATCTGGGCCATGTGCTTTATAGTCATGCTCAGTGCTGGCTTTGTTTAATCAACTTCATAGTCAGTTTCCATTACTGAGCACATGGTGCTTCTGGCAGTAGTTTAATGATAGCCTATGTATTTAATGAAATTTCCTTGTATGCAAATGTCAGATGAGGATCTCTTTCCCCATGCTGATTGTGGGGAAAATACTCCTCTTATATTCAAGTAATCATGGCACTTTTTAATGTAATGTGTAGTTAATTTATGGAATTCACTGCCACAGGAGGTGGTAGAGACAGATAGCACAGCCAGATTCAAAACAGGTCTGGATAAATTCATAGATGATATACTTGTTAATAGCTATTAAACAGAATGCTAAGAGTTTTTTTCTCCGGCGTCTCAAAACCAAATATGGTGGTTGCCAAGGAGGGTATTGATTAGGAGACAGATCACTCGAGAGATACCTGGTTCAGTGGTCTCCTTCTGTAACATCAATTTTTGCCAGTGTTGAAGACAGAATACTGGGCTACATGGACCATTAGTCTAACTTAGTATAGTACTTCTTAGATTCTTATGGAATGCTCTGACTTGCATTGTGCAATTAAAAAGAAACCAAAACAAATAAATTATGACTGGATATGCTTACAGCCCTTTTTTATAAGTAGTTTATACCTGAGGGCATTTATAGATGTAACTTTGTCTGCTCCAATGCGCTGGAAATCCAGTGGGTCAGAGCAGAATCTATTAATCATGTCTGCAGAGCATGCAAGCTGATGTGCCTGGCACTGTGGCATATACATTTGTATAAATGGCAAAATGTGTGCCAGTGCAAAGAAAATGGCGGTGGTGTGCTTTTGAGCTAAAACAGCTTTAATGCATTTTAGTTTAGAAGTGCACCGCCACTATTCTCAGTGCTGACATGCCTTTTGCTATTTATACAAATGCATGCACTGCAGAGCCAGATGCTTTTAAAAGCGCCCAATGCTGTGGCACACCTATGTGTACAAATGCCCTGAGAGTTATTCAATGGTAATGTATAAGCTTAACTAGCTTCCCCCATGTTAATTTCCTCAGCATGTCAGTAAAAGTACTTTTTCTCAATGTGCACACCTGTGTTTATAATGATCAGATAATGAGTAAAATGAATGATCATTAAGTCTATGCCTGTTCATCTGGATAACATTAGGTTTATAGGAGTTTGTGTATAATTATGGCTTTTGGACTAATCTTCCATAATGATCTCTGTCAATAAGCAGCACTAAACCATCAACACTGATTTTATTAAATGACACCTGAACTGATGTCAATAATACTGCTGTGATGATCACCTATACAGAAGAAAGTAACTAATATCAAGACTCAAATGCTATATAAGCCTACTTTGAATGGTTTTAGGCCTTGTACTGGTTTCCTATGTTGAAAGTAAATATCACAGTATTAGCCCAATTATGCAAAGAAATACTACTTTTTTGGTGCTCAGGTCTCCATAGGAGCTAGTCTTATCATCAGGTTGCAATGGAAGCTGAGAGTATTCAGCACATTTGAGGATCAGCCTAATATTTTACAAGCAAGTTCATATCCTTATTTTACTAAGGGAAGATTACATATGAGGGCCTGAATTAGTCTCAGTTTTTATACTGCAAAGAAGAGCACCATGCCTACACCTCAATAAGAACCTCAACATGACTTTTTAGATATGGGATAATAAGGCAAATATAAAAAGAGTAGGGCTGTGCAAGTCAGCAGTGATCCGATCCAGCTTCAGATTCAGCTGCTTCAGATGGCCGTAATCCGAACCGGAGCTCCAGACTGGGTTTCCGCCTCGATCCGGCTGAAGACGCTCTGAAGCTTAGGAGCCACCTCAGACATCCGGTCCTGCGCCTGAAAGCAGAAATGGCTCAGGAGAGACCCCTAGTGGCGAGAAGGGGGAGGCTTAACTGCCAGTCACCAGGACAGCACAGGTGATGGTTGCTAGGGCAATCAGTGGAACCAGCTGACAGGAAGGGGCAGGGCTTGGCCCTTCTTAAGCCCAGGCCTGAGGCCAGGAGGGCAGTTCCCATCTGGTGGCTAAGGAAGGGGGAGCTCGGCCAGTGCAGAGACAGGGGAGAAACCCGACTTTATGAGCATCCCCTGGTTGCTGCCATGTGTTGGAGTATTTCCTGGTAGGGATTGAATGTTGTTCTGACTGGACGGTTTACCTTTATGTTATAGCCCGGGGCTTGTGTTACTGTTTGTTGTTGTTGTTAGACCGGAGGACTGGGTGAGGCTATTAGGGGTTGGAGGAGGCCTTATAGGGGCTCCACGGTAGTGTGGGGACCCTGGTGCCAGAGAGGGCACAACATTCAGGGGTGCACTGACCCCAGCCCTGAAAAGGGGTGCAGAGGATTGGGGGCCAGGTAAGGCCAAGGCTGCCTGAGCCCCACAGGAAATTTAAGACCTGAGGAGGAGATTTGGGGGCCAGGCATGGCTATGGCCACCTGAGCCCCAGTTATGAGAGGCCCCAGTGCGGGCAGTTGTGAAAGGCCCCAACAGGGGAATGAGCCAGGGAGCGTCAGTGGTGGCGCAGGCTGCAAGACGAGTCAGGGAGCGCCTGTGGGACGTGGAAAGGGAAATCGACCAAACAACGTCCAGTACATCTGCAGGGCTTGGGGCGTGGTACAGGGGTGGTTGGAGCCACGCATAGCCTATAAGGCCAGGGTGCACTGAGTCACCCAAGATAGCATTAAGACGGAGGTACATCAGAGCACCGTGTCAGGACTAAGGGCAGCCTCCCTTAAACATTATTAACATCAAAGACGTGGCGGGTGAGATTGTGAGGGTGCTTTTTATATTACATTGGCATGGTAGAGGCGCTAGGGGAGTTCACAGCCACCCCTAGGACCCCGCGCTATCACACTACTCCACACAGAAAGTTGTTTTCATCATGGCTCTTTGAGGAAGGACAGTAGGTTAGCAGAGTTTGTAACAAACTTTAACCTCCTCTTTTAAACCTTAACTTCATCTTCACGTGATAGCTTTCCAGCACCTATATCCTTGAAATTTTTTCTCTTGACCAAAATGTGAAGCGCACTTTTATTTGTACTAATCTATAAAAATGCATACCAATTATCTGCATTTTCCCATAATAACTTGATTCTGTCATTATATGGGACCCTGGTTGCTGCCTTTTCGTTGTAATTTATTTTCCTTCCCTCCAGAGGGATGGAATATTAGATGAGTCTTATTTTTAATTCCTTTTAAAACAGAGGTGTTACTCCTATTCTGTCCAATTGGAATCATAAAACACCTGTGCTAGAAGCCTTAATTATCAGCATTTGGCCTAATTACAGGTGGTTATCTTCAAATAGCACTGGCTTTTTAATATTTATCTGCTTGCTTTAGGGTTTAAAATGTCATGATAAAGATGAGTCGAACACTTTTTCAAAGCCAATTGCATTAAGATGTAACCCAAAATCACAGGAATTCACCTACTGCTTCAAAATATCATAAGGTTGCACAGTGCTTGTAAGGACAATCTTATACGGGGGGAAAATGAACTCAATTAACTTTGTACTAAATTATTTTTCTAGGGAAGATTTTCACATGTGCTATTATTCTCCAGTAGAAAAATACTACTTTTGTTGTTCTTCTGGGTATTCTTTTATATGTAAATATGTATTGACACCTATCTGTATGGCCACTGATGCCGATGATCAGTCAACTAATGTTACTTTCTCTCCCTTTTTATGACGCATTCTGGACTTGTGATAATTTAAATGTCAGAAAATTATGCCAGAAAATACCAGAACACAAGTTTTCTCATAAAGTGATAAATGCTCTGTAAGTTTGTTCTTCTACACTAAGAATAGGGATGAATCAAGCAGGTTGACACAGGGTGATTCTTCAGAAGTGGAATTTGGCAAATGAAAAATAGACTTTTATGTATGTTTCTTAAATAACAAAATAGATAAAATCACAGGGTAAGTCATTTGCAGTGACTTCTAGCAGGAGTTGGATGCATGCAAAAAGAATTTGGATCTGTGTTTCTACTCTGCAAAACAGAATAAGATACCTTATTGCAAAATTACAAAAATTGGTCTTTAAAAAAATAGTACAAATTGTACCTGTAATGTGAAAAACATGATGGGAATCAACATCATACCATGAGTTGTTATTAATGTTTATTGTGTTATAAGTACTGCACTCTTAATTTACATCTTCACATTTTACAATAATATATCCCTAGATGGCAATCTTTGGATCTGGATGTGTTCTTTATAATAATGGCCTTTCTGGTCATGTATTTTTTTTAAGTTTTAAAGAGAGGTCTTGTCTGATAAAAGAAATTTCACTATATCACATGCAGCCAACCTTTATTGTTGCAATTCATCCCAATGTTTTGGTGTGTGTGCATTAGTGTTCTACAGTAAGACAGTGAAGTCATTTTTCACCCCAATGCTACAAGATAGTAAAGCAGAGGGAAGATTAGCTTTAACATGTATGATAAAGGGAAATAAAAATGGCCACTGGCAATACAGTTGTCATAAGATTTTCAGGTTGTCTGACATTAACCCAAGCTTTAGTTTTCTGCTTGTGCTTTTGCAAAAAAACCTCTTTTACTGTGAGAGTAATCAGTGAGGGACATAACATGTCACCGCTCTTCCAAGAATTATAGTGTAAAAAACATACGACTGCTGAACATTTAAACTGGCTACTGTTACAAATGTCAAACAAAATGTTGAAACTATATGCAATTTGGGGTGTGAAGTTCCACATAAAAATTGTCTCCAGTTCACTCTGAAATATTTTTTAGTTCAACAGTTTTATGTGAAGTAAAAAGATTAAAGCCACTACAAGACCCATGTGAAATTGCCATCTATTGCTGTATATCTAAACTTCCCTGCTCAGTAAAGAGATTTCAAAAGCACCTGAGTTCTGTCAGTATTTCAAATCCACTCCAATTAAATGTCAGGCAAGGATTTAAGAGAAATAAAGCAATGCATAGATTTGCTAATTTTGTTATTTACTTACATTTTGTGTGACAATCAGGACTGGGACTCCATTGTGCCTGATCCTGTATGTACAAATAGGAAAACAGTCTATGCCCTCATCCAGTTACAATCTAATTTACAGCTAACAGTTATGAGGAAATTATCTGAGAACAGCAATCAACAAAGGACTAATATCTATGCTTACACATCATTAGAGATATTACAGCTAGTCAATACTACTATGTATTAAGGTGTGGACGTAAATTTGGAGCACTTTTGAAAGGTGAAGATATTAAAAGGGCAACAACTGTTACATTCTAAATGTTATATGTGAATGAGCTGAGAACAACTTGTATACAAGAAACCCACTCCAACTTTAACACAGGGTTCAAATTTATGTGTATTCACACACCCTTATAGATATATTCTATATTGTATGTGGCTTGACACTATTCTCATCAAGCAGAGACATCTGTTACTCAAAGGTCCCAGTGCAAGTGTGAGGAAAATTTGCAGATGAAAAGCATTTATGTCAAGATTAATTTGGGACCACTAGCACACAGTAGGAAGTAAGTAAAAGAAAAAAAAATGCAGAAAAATCCTTGATTTTGAGACTTTACCCTCTAGTGGGATTGTTTGCCTGTCCATAATTAAAATCCTATTGCTGATCTTTAACAGTCAGGGCCCAACTGTATATGTCTGTAAATTATATGTGTTCGAACAAATGTTTCTTAGACTGTAAATGGTATCTTAAGAAGCTAGAATGTGTACGATATTTGGATTTGACTGATCTTATTTAAGCTTAAGTATTGGACCTGGAAATATCAGCTCCAACTGGAAATGCTGTTCTCCACTATTGGCTAGGCAGCATATGTTGAAACACCAACAGGAATGGATTTGTGGGGGGAGGAGGCAGGAAGCGGAGGGGAGGAGGAAAGTGGTGCTGTTGCACCCCCCCCCCCCTTTGA
>NW_017728993.1:74320678-74328416 GCF_001723915.1 Gavialis gangeticus
CCAACTGGAAATGCTGTTCTCCACTATTGGCTAGGCAGCATATGTTGAAACACCAACAGGAATGGATTTGTGGGGGGAGGAGGCAGGAAGCGGAGGGGAGGAGGAAAGTGGTGCTGTTGCCCCCCCCCCCCCCTTTGATTCCGGCTACACCCTAACTTTAAAACCAACTGCTGGGGAGGAGCAGTGACATTTCTATTCAGGCACCACTGAGGGAGTCAACTGAATTATCATTCATTACCCACCTCCCTAATGCCCGCTAAACTCTCTCCACTCCATGGGTGTTAATGACCCTTTTCCCTTTTTAATGGTCCTGATATTCCATCATTCAAACTAGCCTTTCTTCTGCAATTTAGCTGTCTGTTAGCCATTCCTGGTAATAGTTCTCTTTTGTTTCACAGCCCTGCAGACTATTTTTAGCTCTTAACTCAGGTATGGCAATATTAACTCAGGTCTAGAAATGACAGACAGTGAAGTATTAGAGTCACTGTCAAGAAACTCAAGAAGGCTAGATTTTGTTTTATGAATCTGAATGAGAGACATATGTTTTAACTATAATGACTACAGGATAAATGACAGTATCTTCTGCCTATTTTGGCTTTTTTACCTATTTCATTGTGTTTCTTTAAAACTTAATATACATATTGAGCAAATTACTGCACGTTCCAATAGTTATATTTGCTTTTGCTTTGATCTTACTGAATAATATAGTGCTAGTCCTCTAGCATGTTGGTAAAGCTTCTAGTTTATCTTTAACTGGAGAAAAATGTGTTATATGTAATGATCAGGGATCCTTGTTTTCCCTGATTCAAAATAATCCCCAATTTTCAGATTTAAAAAAGTAACCCAAAATCCATATTTTCCTGTGATTTAAAATGAAACACTACTTGTATATCTTCAAAATCCTGTATCTGCCCATAGCCACCACCATCAAATGCTTGAGTTAGCAATACAGAACAATGACAACACATATTAATACAATGCTTCATTTAAGTTATGGAATTGTTTCACTTAAGTTAGGAAACTTCTTGCTGCATAAAGTTATTATTTTTAGTATTTTTTTTTATCTGTATTACAGTAATGCTTAGGAGCCTCAATCAGGAACAAAGATCCTATAGTGCTAGGAAGTGGTGTGACCAATGTTCCCTCTCAGGTGTAGTGGTCCATGAGTGCGCCGCTGTGGTCTATGAGCATGCTGCTTTGGTTTGTTCCCAAACTGGTCCCACCTCCCCCTTTCATGAGCACAGCATTGGTTTGCCCCACAGTATAACAACAAAAGATGAGACTCTAACCTTTATTTACCAGAGTGACTCCCATCTATCTTTTATGTTTTCCAAACAGAATATACAGTGTCCAGGTTCACACTCTTTCCTGAGGCTGGGTGTGACCTGTATTATGGTGTAACAGATGCTGGCTTTTTCCTCTATCATTTAATACAAATTCTCTGTTTATCCAAGAAGTCTGTCTTGTGCTTGAGATAGCTACAGGTTAAACTGAGGTTTCCAGATTGGTGTTCTATGGAGTGTGTAGTGATTTGGCTCATGTCTTTTGACAACTTATCCTCATTTTCCTTCTGCCAGATTACAGTTTAGTCCATGACATAGGTTAATATTTGTAAAATATGATTACAGTAGAAGTTAGTAGGCTTCTAGCATAGTGAGGGTTTTCAAAACTCTCCCATCATAATTCTAATCTAATTCTTTGATTAGAGGGACACTGTTGTTCAAAGAACGTACTTAATTTTTTAGGGGGGGAGGTGTCAGGTGGGGTGACTGGCCTGGGGATAACTATAGTGTCCAGAATGAGTAGTCTGAGAGGCCCTGGCTGTGGCAGTCTCAATCTTTCTATTTTCCCCCACACCTAGGATGTGGCATAGTGAGCTGCCCCTCTTCCCCACCAGTTGCCTAGGACCCAGTTTCTATGGTCCAATTCTCCTATCCCTGCCCCCTCTTATATTTCTTGTCCCTGCAACTGGGAGTCCCAGGAGCTGAAGGGTTTCCCAGCTGCAGAAGCCTGCTTTTTTCTGGGACAGGAAGAGCTTGGAACCATGATCTTGGCCTCCCTCTGCACCAGCAATAAATCGTGATGGGGCTGATTTGTCATCCTACAATTATGCCTCCTGCCATGCACTTGTGGCATGGCAGAAAAAGTAATTGTGTTGATTGCACATCAGATTGTATTCTGCCTTTAGGAGCCCTAATTATTCAGTTGACCCAACCCAAATGCCTCATTTCTGAATAACCATGAAACTTGTGGAGTTCAAATTCAAGGTCTGATCTAGATGAGTATTTCGTGGCTTCTTTATTTTAATATTATAAAATCTTCAGTCTGTCTGTCTACCCATAATGCTTTATTTGAACTCTGGTTGCCTCAGCAGCCAATCAGAGTGCCCCATCAGGCAGACACAGTACAGCATCACCATGACAGCAGGGACTGAGGGGCCAGAGTGAGAGGGGGGGCAGTGGTGCTGGCTTCACCCCCCCCTCCCACCCTTGGCCCTACTCTTTAGAGCCAGGGACTGGAGTGGGGCCCCCACCCCAACAACAACATCTGGCAGGGAGGGGGAGGCAGTGGGGAAGAGGGGTGGAAGGAAAGGAGGGAGGGGAGTGAGAAGCGGGGGGTTACCAGTGGCACCGTGTGGTCACCTGCTGACTGCAGCCAACCACTGCAGCACTGCAGCCACCCACTGCTGGCCACCATGGCATGCAAGCTCCCCTCCCCCCATCCTGGGACGCAGGGGCTGAGAGGGGCACATGTACCTATACCTGAAGCAGCAGGGGGGGGACCGGACCCAAAACGATAGGGGGGAGGGAGGAGGAATGAATCCAGGCCCGAAGCCCAGCAGCTTACTGCTACCCTAGGGGAGTACATCAAGGACTCGGTGAGCAACTGTTCACAAAGGCACCCAAGGGGAAAACCAGGAGTAATGGCCACAGACTCCTGGAAGATTGATTTAGGCTCAACATTATGAAAAACTTCTTCAGTCAGGGTGTCCAGACTGTGGAATAAGTTCCCTCCAGAGGTGCTGCAATGACCTACCCTGGAAATATTCAAGAGGAGACTAGACAGTCACCTTCCTGGGGTCACCTGACTCCCAGTTATTTTTCCTGTTTGGTGCAGGGGGCCAGACCCAATGATCTTCTGAGGTGCCTTCCAGCCTTACAATCTATGAATCTAATGAGTGGACAGGGAATGGAGGGAAGCTGTACCCTGAGCCTGGAAGGTGTGGGGCAACACAGGCCTCTGTCCCTGCCTGCCTCTTCTCCCTGCCCCCTGCTTCATGCTTGACATTTGCTAGTATGTGTAATACTAGGGTTGAAATTCTCAGTACAAGTCTCAAGAAAAATATTAGGTCATTGAGCTTAATAGATGATTAAGTCTCTAAATAACTTGTATGCTGCTGTGAGGTTCTGTAATGGAAAAAAAAATCCAATTGTCTGCCTACTTTTTGCTTTCATATTTTATTTTAAGGAGCTCTTAGACTTAGTACCCCATCCCATATCTGCAGTGTTTTAATATTTTATTCCTAAAAAAATTGTTTTCCAGTGAAAACATGTCTTACTCATAAGTGCTAATTCCTGGTTAAAAGTTCAGTCTATTGAAATCCAGGAAAATTTGCCTATATAAGCACTGTGAACTGCCTTTAACTGAATTTGTATTCTATTGTGATTTCATCCACAAATGCAGGTGACTTTCAGTTGTTATTTCTTTATCAGAAAATCTTCTTCCCAATATTATTTTACAGCCTTTTAAAATTAAGTACAGAAGTCTAATGCTTGCACTGATGAATGCTGTGGTGTCATTCTACAACACAAATATGTAGACTAGATACAAAGTTAATTACCTATCTATCACAGAAATGTGCAGTCTTGTAGTCTGACATCCCTGCCTGCTTGGAATGAATGAGTCCCATCAGGAGACAGCTGTTCACAAGAACTCTGGAAAGGCCACAATCGGGACCTGCTACTTCAAGGGATGCAGCAACAATTTCTAGGAAACCCAAGTCTTAATTTTATTGAATTAGCAAATGTTATGTACAGTGTAAATTCATTAAAAGTATAGTGATAGTCACCCAGTGCATTGTTTAAGCTTGATCATTAATTGGTTTTCCCATTAAAATTAAAATAATCCAGTTTTGTTAGACAGTAAAGTGCTAAATCTATAATAACTCCCTTCCTGATGTAGATCATGCAGATGTTTCAAAACAAAAGGAATTCTGCATTTCACAGCACATAATTACATGTTATATGAAGGAGGGAAAGAAAGCGTGAGAGGTTACGTCACTTTCACTCACTACCGTTTTACTGGCAATTTGATCAGAATCAGTGGCACCTGGGAAGTAAGGGTGAAGTTACACATTACACTTAGACCATACTAAATCTGTTAAGGAGTGTTAGGCTATGCGCAAATAGTCAACAAGCCCTAGGCTGAATCAGTTCAGTCTTTACAGGTTACTTTAAACTGCAAAGATTAATGAATTGAAACAGAAGTGAGCTTTTCATGCCTGCAGTAGCTTAGGCCAGAAGCCAGGGGCACTAGGGGATGGCTTTCTGGGTTTACTTCCTTTTCCTGCTGTCCCTGAGGTCTCTGGGATTTGCAGTCCAGAATTACAGCAGCAGAACTCTACAGGGTTGCTCATCACTTCCTTTCCTGCTTCCAGGTGTCTCTGGGATACGTAGTTCACAGTTGCAGCCAGCAGTAAGTTTGAGTGGTGGAACCCTGGCCCCAGAGAGGGTTTGCCTGGGGGGTGGGGCAGTCCCCCTCTGCAGACTGGGCTGCATCTCCAACTAGACTGCCCCCCGGTCAGTCAGCATTCACTGCTCTAGCTAGGGAGCAGAGGGGCAGGGCCAGCCCTGCTCTGCTCAAGCAGACAGCCCAGCCCAGGGCTGCAAAGCATGCTAGGATGAAGGGGAACTGTGATTTTAACTTGAACCAGGGTGGGGTCTGGGACAGAAGTTTCGTAAACCAGTTTGACCCAAATCAATTAAGTCCAATAATACATTCACCAGGTTTATCTTAAACCAGTTTCAACCATTTTGAAACTGGTTTATGTGCACTGAGCTTCTGTTCTGTTACAGGTTTAAACCAGTTTCTGATCACTTAACCTGGTTTATGTGTAACTTCTGCCCTAGCCTTGAAGTTACAATGTGCTGTGAGCAGTCTCATGCATGGATCCTGGTTTTCTCTGATAAAAAAAAAGAAATCCCCAATTTTCAAATGTAAAAACATAACCCAAAATCTACATTTCCCCATGATTAAAATGAAATGATCTATCTATCAATCTATAGATCTATATATACAGGCTTGTCTTTAGGTCCTTGGGTTCAGTTTATTTTTATTATAATATAGAGGCTTTCCAGATATGCCAACTTAAGAAACCTTTTGTGTACTTTCAAATTAAACCTCAGTCCTCCAAAAACATGTTTTATGTACCTATGTACTGAAGTCAATCTTTTCACTGAATTCAGTAGGCCAACTCAGATGTGTAGTTTTAACCTGTACTTGAATGCTTATAGGATCTGATGCATATTCAGACAAAGTTTAAATACTAGTACTAGTATTATGGGCTTCTTTCCCAGTACTCCCTTACAAGTAGATACAATTAGACAGAAAGGCTTAAGGAATGGAAAAATGGAAACTGTTTGTCCCTATCTGTAGTTCTAGAGCAGGTGTGGCAAGGGCATGGGAAGCTTCTGTGTGCACGATGTGGGAGATAAGGGAGAAGGAAGGCAGCACAGTAGCAGCTATGGTAGGAATAGAAAGAAGAGTATCAAATTGGACAGAGAGCACAGGTCAGGGAGCAGAAAGCAGAGCAGCAGATCAGGTAGCAGCTGGGGAATCAAGGAGCACTTAGGAAGGGTGCAGGGCTTAATTTGCGGTACATCTGGCAAAAATGTCCCCCCTATTGTTCTAGAGGAAGCAGTTGATAGTATATCAGGGATGTGACTGAATCCATTTGTTTACTCAAAGACAAAGTTGTTTCATGCTAGTACATTCAGTATCAGACATTACAAGGCCTTTACATTCTCTACTAACTAGAGTGTTAGGAAGGATAAGACTCTCTTAATGATAATGCTGTAGAAGCTCAGTGGGTTGCTTATCCTGCTGGCTTATGTGGGTGGGCTTGCTCCTTGCGGATCTTCTTAATCACCCCTCCCAACTAAAACACAGCCTTTAAGCTAGAAAACAAGCAGTCAAATAAGCATTCAAAGTCAAATCCTTCTGTCCTGTCCCAGGCAGTAAGAGAGGAACCCCATTTGAATCTGACCCTTAAAAGAGTTGTGTGATTTACAACGGTCTTCCTTTTCTGTAAACTGTTCTCTCCCCATTTGCTGCTTGTGTTCTCTTTTCAGGGTTTTCTTCTTTCTTTTCTGGGTTTTAAGCTCCTCTTGGGACACTCTTTTAGTAGCAGAATGCCCATACCTGTAGATCCTTAGTAGGAACAGCTGCTTCTTGTTAAGGGCAAAGACCACCCTGTTACAATCAGCTTGGTAAAGAAATACATATCAAACAAATGGCCATGCATACATGTAAAAAAAACACAAACAAAAAAACAACCCCTCCCCAAAACATTTTATTTTTGTATCTACCATCTTTTATTCAGAATCTTTGCATACAGTGAATGGGACAAGAACTGTGATTGAAATAGAGAGAGAGATACATGCTAATCTCTTTCATTGCTCTAATATTCAACCAAATCCTGTTTAAAAACCAATACATTAGCTAACTGACAGTCATCACTCCATCTCTCAGCAGAGGTTTAACAGCAGAAGCAAGACTTATCTGCCATATCACTTAAGGCTTCATTAATTCTACCTCTTATAACTGTCAGGATGTTTACTAGAATACTTTCTGATAGCATTTGATTTTGAATTATAACCATCAAATTAAATGAGAAAAGTGCAATTTCTGGCTTTTTATTGTGATAAAGGACAAAACCAAAATCAGATGCTCAGTAGAAGCACCTGGAGGAATTGAGCTCAAAACTTTTACTTTTTTTTTTTAAGTAAAGCCAATTTCACTTTGTGGATAAACATAATCTTTCAAAAATTGCTAATTTTAACAAGTTAGGCAAGCAAACATAGAGACATAATTCTTACTTTAGACACCTATGTAAGGTTACATAGTAATTTAGCTTTGAGGGCTTAAAAACGGTTGTATCTTTAAGTACATGTGCACATATATTTGTTGAAGTCAGATGGGTTAAATTATTTTTTTCACTGTATACAGTTCTACATCTAAGAATTTCTCTTTGTCTGAATTATGACTGAATGAAAGGAGACTAAGTGTGAATCTATTTTGTAGCTATTGAATGTAACAAGTCTAAATTTATGTTTAAACCATCAAGCTTAGGTACTACTAGCACTCTACCTACTACAGTATAAATTTCATTAACCTTATTTTTATCAGTCAGAAACAATCTACTATTTCAAAAAGCCCAGTAAAAAAGATAAAGTGGTCAGGATTTAAAAATCAACACATACTAAAACAATATGGTATTAAAAAGTTGTTTCCCCAGATTTAAAACAGCAATGAATGGTAAACTGCCAGCACATGTTGACTTTTGAATGGTGGCACTGAACACATGAAAGTTAAGTGAATTCCGTATATTGAAACATGCTAAATAATAAAATAGGTTTCAGTTGACTCACCCACATGTTGTTATTTCACTGTATATAGATGCTTCCTTTGTTTCTAAAACGCTTCCTCCATTTTCTAATCCTCCTCCTCTGTTAGGCCC
>NW_017728993.1:74333416-74347156 GCF_001723915.1 Gavialis gangeticus
AATTCCATATATTGAAACATGCTAAATAATAAAATAGGTTTCAGTTGACTCACCCACATGTTGTTATTTCACTGTATATAGATGCTTCCTTTGTTTCTAAAACGCTTCCTCCATTTTCTAATCCTCCTCCTCTGTTAGGCCCTTCTTGGCATTTGCTAAATGGCTTTTTGATGAAAGGTTGACCTTCCTAAAATCTAAAACTTAACATGGCTCTGCCTCTTTTGTAACTCTGACATCTGAGGGCATCTTGTAGGGGTATGATTGTTATATTATTGTTCCTGTTTTTTTCCCCCCAGAAATCTAAGAAATCTATCTTGTGCTTGAGATAGCTACAGATTACACAGAAGTTTCCAGATCGGTGTTATATGGAGTGTGTAGTCATTTGGCTCATGTTTTTTTGACAACTTATCCTCATTTTCCTTCTGCCAAATTACAGTTCAGTCCACAACATAGGTTACTATTTATCAAATATGATTACAGTAGAAGTTAGTGGGCTTCTAGCATAGTGAGGGTTTTCAAAAACCTTCCATCATAATTGTGACTTTTGATAAATAGTGATCAAATTTGCCTAACAGCTGCCTTATTGTAGGGCAAGGTTGATCAAGATATGGCACATGGAGCCATGTCACCTAACCCTTGGGGTTACAACTTTGTTCAGAAATTCAGCAGTAGAGGAAAAGTGATAGTGATAATTATTTTATTAGTCTGGAACAGGCAGTATTCATCATTGCTAATTCATCAATGCCTGTCTTGAACCTATGTCATCAATTCTTAGGGTAACATGTTACATTTAGACCATAATAAGGACAATTAAAACATGAGTGTCTGCATGTTAAAGCTCATTATCTCATGCTAAGAGCCCTCTGAGCATTTCAAAGTTACACCACTTCAGGCAAGGATTAACTCTAAGCCACACTAGCTAGTTTATGTTAGAGTAACTTCAGTTAGCTCCACGGAGATAAAACTAACAATATGCAGTCCTTCAGCAGCCCAGGATGCACTGCTCCCAGGTCTCCCCTCTCCTCCCCCTGCCAAGAGCAGGGACAGAGCCCAAGTACTCTGGCTCCTAGCCATACCTCAATTTGTTAGCTCTCTAGTGGGAAGTGAGAGTTCTTCAGGTAAGAAATCATAGTATAATAGTATCATAGTACTTAGGTTCAGAAGGGACCTAAACAGATCATTGGATCTGAACCCCTGCCTTAGGCAGGAATGGGTGCCAGGATCATATCACCCCAGCCAAATATCTGTCCAGCCTCCTCTTGAAGGCCCCCAAGGTAGGAGAGAGTACTGCGTCACTTGAGAGCCCATTCCAGAGCCTGACAGTCCTAACTGTTAAGTAATGTCTCCTGATGTCCAGCCTAAACCTTTTCTCTAACAATGTGTGGCCATTATTCCTAGTAACCCTGGGTGGTGCCCGAGGGAACAGAGCCTCCCCCAGTTCTCACTGGTCCCCCCTAGTGAGTTTGTAAATGGCCACCAGATCCCCTCTTAGTCTTCTCTTGTGGAGGCTGAATAGATTCAGGCCCTTTAGTCTATCTTCATAGGGCCTGGTCCGCTGCCCCCTGACCATGCAAGTGGCCCTCCTCTGGACCCTCTCAAAGTTAGCCACATCCCTCTTGAAGTGCAGCACCCAGAACTGGACATAGTACTCCAACTGGAGCCTGACCAATGCCACATAGAGTGGAAGGATCGCCTCCCTGGACTTTCTTGTGATGCATCTGTAGATGCACGACACAGTGCTGTTAGCTTTACTGACCGCATCCTTGCATTGGTGGCTCATGTTCATCCTGGAGTCAACAATGACTCCAAGATCCCTTTCTGCCACCGTGTTGACAAGAAGGGTATTCCCCAGCCTATAGGTGTGTTGCTGGTTTCTTCTCCCTAGATGCAGTACCTTGCATTTAACTGAGTTGAATTCCATCCTATTCTTATCCACCCACCTCTGTAACTTGTCTAGATCTAGCTGGATTCTGTCCCTCCCCTCCAGCATGTCCACCTAGCCCCACAACTTGGTGTCATCAGTGAATCTGGACAGTGTGCATTCCACACGCACATCGCTGATAAAGTTGAACAGTACAGGCTCAGGACCAAGCCCTGGGGGACTCCATTGCCCACATCTCCAGGTCAAAAAAGGCCTATCCACCACCACTCTCTGGGTGCGACCATCTAGCCAATTTGTCACTCATATGACTGCATAGGCATCATGCCACAGTCACCAAAGTTTTTTAAGTGAATGTGGTGGGAAACCATGTCAAAGGCCTTCTTAAAGTCCAGGAAGATGACATCCACCCTGACACCCTCATTCAGGAACTTTGTGACCTGATCATAAAAAGAAAATGAGTTAGTTAGGAAGGACCTGCCCTCAATGAACCCATGTTGGTTGCCCCTGAGCATTACCTCCTCTGCTGGGCCCTTGCAGATGTGCTCCTTTATAAGTTTCTCAAGGGTCTTCCCAAGAACTGAGGTAAGACTGACTGGCCTATAATTGCCCTGGTCCTCTTTTCTCCCCTTCTTGTAAATGGGGACCACAATGGCTCTCTTCCAAACCTCTGGTACCTGGCCAGTATCCCATGAGCACTCATAGAGCCATGCCAGGGCCCCTGCTATGACCCCTGCCATTTCCCTCAGGACCCTCGGGTGAAGAGTATCTGGACCTACTGATTTAAAAATGTCCAGCCCCTCCAAAAGTTCCCTAACTAGGTTGTCCCTGACCCTAGGCATGGTGGTGCCTCCCCTGGGTCCATCCACCATTCTAGTGGGGGAGATGTCCCAGTTCCTGTTCAGGAAAATGGGAAAAAAGAATCTGTTAAAGAGTTCAGATTTTTCATTTGCCACAATTACCAGACTGCCAAGCCTATCTTGTAGGGGCCCTACATTACCCAGTGCCTTCTTTTTACTTCCTATGTATTTGAAAAAGGACTTTTTTTATTATCCTTAATTCTGGTTGCTAGCCCTAGCTCTATCTCTGCCTTGGCCTTCCTAGCAGCCTCCATGCAGTCCTGAGCAACGGAGATGTAATGCTTCTTGGTGATAACCCCTTCCTTCCTTTGTTTCTACACCTCCCTTTTTGCCCTCAGGCATCCCTGGATGCCTTTGCTGAGCCATGGGGGCTTCTTAGCACTTCTGCTCCCCTTGGTGTGCATTGGGACTGACTTTCTTTGAGCTCAGAGGATCATCTCCTTGAGGAACAACCACTTATCTTGGACTCCCATCTCATTGAAACTCCAAGACTCCAATGCCTCTCTTACTAGCCTTCTTAGCTTACAGGAGTCAACCCTCCTGAAGTTGAGGACTTCTGTCTTGCTGCTTGCTCTCACCACCCTGCACTGGATAGTAAATTCCAGCAGATGATGATCACTGTCTCCCAGGTGGTCGAGTACCCGTAGAACCCTCACCAGGTCATTGCCTATGGCAAAGACCAAGTCCAGCAAGGCATTTCCCTTGGTGGGACTGTTGCCCTGTGCGTTCAAGCCAACTCTCAGGATCTCGATATTGTGCTGTTAGACAGAAGGGTGTGACACAATTGCTCATATACAAACACACAAGTCAGTTAGGTGCATACAAACACACACACTACCAACTCAGGCACATATACATCCAAACCAGCCTAGGCACATGCATACCTATCACCAACTCAAGCACATACACACAACACACCAAAAATTAGACAACAGTCAGTTGTCAATACCCACACAATCCATACACATACATGGAACACTAATTCATACATCACACACACATCTATACATATATGTAGACATTTTTCATAGATTTCATAGACATTTCGGCTGGAAGGGACCCCGGAGGATCATTGAGTCCAGCCCCCTGCCCAAGGGGCAGGAAGTCAGCAGGGATCATAGGATCCCAGCAAGATAAGCATCAAAATGTGTCTTGAAGGTGTTCAATGTGGGTGCTTGAACCACCTCCAGTCGCAGTCTATTCCAAATGTTGGGGGCTCGGACAGTGAAGTTCTTTCTTATGTCCAGCCTGAATTGGTTGTGGCAGTTTGTGACTGTTTGACCTTGTCATCTCTTGGGGCACTGTGGTGAACAGACGTTCCCCCAGATCCTGATGCGCACCCCTGATAAACTTATAGGTGGCCATCAGATCACCCCTGAGCCTGCACTTTTCCAGACTGAAGAGCCCCATGACTCTTAGCCTCTCATCATAAGGTCTGTTTTCCTGACCTATGATCATGTGCGTGGCTCTCCTTTGCACCCTTTCCAGCTTCTTCACATCCTTTTTGAATTGCAGAGCCCAAAACTGGATGCAGTACTCCAGCTGCGGCCTCACCAAGGCCGAGTACAATGGGAGAATGATGTCCCAGGATTTGCTTGAGAAGCATCTATGGATGCAAACCAGCATTTCACTCACTTTTACTAGGCACAACATCACAATGAAGGCTCATGTTCATCTTGTGCTCATGACCCCCAAATCCCTTTCATCTGTAGTGCTAACCAGCGTAGCACTGCCGAGCCTGTAAGCATGCTGCAGGTTTTTCCTCCCATGGTGGAGAACCTTGCATTTTTCAGTGTTGAACACCATCAGGTTGTCGTCCACCCATTTCCTGAGCCTGTCAAGATCCACCTGGATCACCCTCCTGTTCTCTTTACCCCAGAGTTTGGTGTCATCGGCAAACTTGGCCATTCTGCTTCTGGCACCAATGTACACATCATTGATGAAGATGTTAAATAGTACAGGCCCAAGGACAAAGCCTTGAGGGACCCCACTGGTCACAGCACACCAAGACGATTGGCTCCCATCAACCACCACTCTGTGGGTCCTACCGTGGAGCCAGTTTCCCAGCCAGAGGATTGTGGTGAGGTCAAGGCCACAGTTAGCCAGTTTAGCCAAAAGGTAATCATGGGATACCAGATCGAAGACTTTTTTTTTTAAAGTCACAATATACAATGTCAATCTCTTTCCCCCTTGTCCAGGTGATAAGTCACCTGGTCATAAAAGAAAATGAGATTTTTCAGTGTCCCGGGGGCCAAGGTAGCAAGGGACACTTACCTGAAGCCCAGGACAGAAGAGACACAGAGACGGAGGGAGAACCCGCGCAGCTCATTAGCTGCCTCTTCATACAGCTGCGGCCAGCAGCTGACGGCGGCATCAGATGCCAGCTGGCAGATTTAAAAATGGAGGCTGCCACTCTGGAGGTGGCAGATAGCACGGAGGTCAGGTGGCTGTCAGGGCCAGCCACAGTGCAGGCCCCGCTGGAAGAACAGAGAAAAGCCATCATGCCGGAGGGAGCAGTGACTCAGAAAGGAAGCCTGATGACTGGGACACTGGCGGGTCAACCCAGAAGCAATGGACCGGGTGAGCGAAGAAAGATTGAGACAACCCAGGAGGAGTCGGAGGACCCCGAAGTAAGTGCCGAGGCGGTGGGTGTGGGCTACGCTGAAGAGGGGCGAGAGACTGAAGGATCACCTGGCTGGAGGGAGATCGGGGTGGGATCGCCACCGAGAACAGCAGACGCCAATTAAGGAAATGAGTGGGGCAACTAGAGAGCGGCCGAGAGGAGCCCCTCCTGTTCATGCTAATAGGGAGCTGATGGAGGGTCAGCGAGGTAGTTAGTATGTTAGAACCTCTTAGAGGAGGTGCGTGGCCCGGGGTGCACAGGGTGAAGGGCTTGTGGTATGGGATCTATAGAGGTGGTGGCTGAGGCACCGGTTCAGGCTGGTGTGAAGGGGTCAACATCAGGGTATGAGCATCCCACAGATTGTGGGGAACTCGAAGACAAGAGCCGTGTTACAGGCCTGCGGAACCAGCACTGAGCGGGCAGGGGGAAGTGGAGCCCGCAGGTGGCATGAGGCCCAGGCCACCGAGGGACCCATGAACTAGCCCCGCCCCACTGGTGAAACAGCAAGTCGTGGCAGGAGAGAGCAGGGTTGGCGATGCGGGAGGACGAACAACTACAGTAACACACAGGTCCGGAAGGGAAGTAGCCAATGACCAGGAGGGCAGAGTTCCCAGGAGCAACTCAAGAAGGCCTGCTGGGGACAGTCAGGCAAGACCTACCTGCAATAAACCCATGCTGGGTATCCCTCAGGATATTGCCTTCAGCTAGCCTGTTAAGGATGGCCTCTTTGATAATCTTTTCCAAGACCTTCCCCAGGATAGAGGTCAGGCTGATGTTAGTTAGCCAGATCTACTTTCCTCCCTTTCTTGTAGATAGGCATGACATTGGCCCTCTTTTATCATCAGGCACTTCACCAGAGTGCTAAGGGCTCTCAAAGATCCATGCCAGGGGCTGAGCTATGATGCTCACCAGCTCCCTGAGTACCCTTGGGTGTAACCCATGAGGGCTGGCTGACTTGAAGGAATCCAGCCTCTCAAGGTGTTCTTCATGAGGTCAGCTTTGATGGAGGGCAAGGAATTTCCATCACCTGGGCCTTCCTGACCCATAGTGGGCAGGGCCATCCCATGGGACTAGTGAAAAACTTATGCAAAGTACCCATTTAGCAAGTTTGCTTTTTTCCAGGGCGTCAGTTGTCAGTTGCCCCATCTGGTTTAGCAGGCGTCCAATGTTGCCCTTGCTTTTCCTTTGGCTCCCCACATATCTAAAAAAGGCCTTTTTGTTGTCCTTGATATTTGTAGCTAGCTGGAGTTCCATCACAGCCTGGCTTTTCTGGATTTCTCTCTGTAGGTCTGGACCAGAGCAGAGTATTCCTCCTTGGTGGCGGTTCCAGTCCTCCATCCTTTGTAGGTCTTCCTTTTAAGAAGCAGGAGGTCCGCCAGTTCCCTGGAGACCCAAGGAGGTTGTTATGCCCTTTTGCTGCCTTTCCTCCTAGATGGGATGGACTTTGCTTGCACATCCAGGATTGTTCCCTTGAGGAGCAACCACTTGTCTTGAACTCCCCTCACCATTGGGTTGTGGCCTTTTAGAGCCTCTCTGACAAGCCTCCTTAGCTTGTCAAAGTCAGCTTTCCTGAAGTTGTGGACTTCTGTATTACTGACTGACTTGCCAGCATTGTGGCAGATGGTGAAGGTGATCAACTCATTGTCACTGTCACCTAGCTTCCCTTTGATTGTTAGGTCACTGATTTAGGTCCACTCTGGTTGCCAGTATGAGGTCAAGCAGCGCTTTACCTCTTGTTGGCCTGTAGACTTCCTGCATCAGATAGAGGTCATCCACACAGGAGAGAGAGCTTTGTGACTGCTCGGATTTGGCCAAGCACTCCTCCCACAAGATCTCTGGGTAGTTAAAGTCTCCCATGACAACCATACAGTGGGATCATGTGGCCTCAGCCAACTCCCTGGTGAACTCCTCGTCAAGATCTTGACTCTGGGTCTGTAGTAGACCCCCACCATAGTATCGCCTGTGCTGTGTTCCTCATGGATTTTAACCCAGAGAGCCTCAAGTCATCCATCATGGGTGCCAATGTCAGCTTGCAGGGACGTGTAGCTTTCCTTGACATAGAGAGCTATGCCCCCACCCTTTTTGTCCACTCAATCCCTCCTGTACAGGGTATAGCCATCTATACCCATGGTCCAGTCATAGGTGGAGTCCCACCAGGTCTCTGTTATCCCACTATGACATCATAGTTATTTCCATTTAGCAGGAAAACAAGTTCCTCCTGTTTATTCCCCAAGCTACTGGCATTTATGTATAGGCATACAAGTGTCCCCATGGGGGCCCTTGCCCTGCCTACATTTTGTTCCAGGGCTGGGGTGGGATCCCTTATGTGGCTTGGCCTCCTGGCTTTGCAAGGGCCGCTCTGTGGGCCAGCAGTGGCAGTAGTCCACCCATCCCCCAACGGGCTTAGTTTAAAGCCCGGTGGAGCAGGTCAGCCAGTCTGGCTGAGAAGAGCCTCCTCCCCAACAGAGAGAGGTAGAGGCCATCCACCTCACTGCCTCTCTCTCCAAAGAGCCAGACTGTGGTTGTGGAAGCCAAAGCCTTCCTGATTTTAACACCAGTGCTGCAGTCTTTGGCTGACTACCTGGATCCTCCTCTCTCTCCTCAGCCCATAGCCCGAGACTGGGAGGATCGAAGAAAACACCACCTGTGCCCCCAGACCCTTTAACCCCACACCCAAATCCCTGTAGCACCTCATGACCTGGCTGGATGATGCACTCTGAGCTGTGCCATTGGTGCCCACATGGATGAAGAGCATGGGATAGTGGTCAGTGGGCTGGAGGAGCTTTGGGATTTTCTCCACAATGTCTCAGATGTGGGCTCCCAGGAAGCGGCAAACTTCCTGGGCTAAGGGGTCGGGGCGGCAGATTACCCCCTCAGTCTCCCCTCAGGATGGAGTCTCCCATGACAAACACTTTGTGTTTGGTTTTAGGGAGAGTGGGGGTGGTAGCTATGGTGTCATCTGTGTTGCCAGCAGAAGCTGGCAACTCATCAGGCTCTTCTGGGGCTGCAAGAGGTTTGTACCTGTTGCAGAGCTCCAGCAGGGCAGGATCCTTGGTGCAGTGGGCCTTGGGGCCCATCACCATCTTGGTCCAAGCCCTGGGCTGGACAGTAAGGGAGGTCCCTGAGTTCTCCCTTGTTCTGGAGGGAGATTGTGGTCTACTCTCCTCCTGCCAGGGGAGAAGGCCCCGGCAGTAGGAGTCTATCTCCTGCTCACAGTCCCTGATGGTGCACTGTCTCTGGATTGTGGCCTGGAGCTCCTCCAGCTGGCGCACCAGAGACCCTAGTAGGGAGCAGACCCAACAAGGGGAGGTGGCCATGTTCCCGGGTCCCGGAGCCTGAAAAAGTGACAGGCAGCCCCGACAGCCAAGAGCAACAGGGGCTCCATCTGCATGGGGCTCAAAACCATGGGCTCTGTCTGGGTGGCTGTCTCTTAGGTGCCAGAGGGGGGCAGCCACAGACCCTGAAGGGACCCTTAGGCTGCAACGGGTGCCAATCCGTGTCATGCCACTGGTGGGCTGGCTATGGCTGGGACTGCTTATTCTGGGGGACTCACAGGCAGGGCCTTGGGCCCTCCCACTCACCCTCCTGTGCAAACTCCTGTGCTAACTTGCACACCAGGCCCAGGATTGTGCCTGTTTGCGTGGCCTTTTCGTGAGGCTCCGGTTGTGCAGCTCCCTGCAGGGCTGGGCAAAGTAGGAGCTGGGGGGGCGTGACCCTCTTTAGCCCACTTAGCCCACTCCCAGCTGACTAGGTCCCTCCCTCCATAGGTCCCTGCTTACCTGCCGGAAGGCCAGGGCTCATCGGAGGTCCTGGGGTTGCTACTGGGGTCCGTGGGCTCATGGGGGCACAGCAGGCTTACACCCACACGTCTTGCACCAGAGCCAGGACTCTAATGAGGCTTGTGCCATTGCCAGGCCCTCTTTAAACTGTGTGCATGTGCAGAAGAGTCAGCCAGTGCTTCGTGTGTGTGTATATTCACCAGTTCACACACGTACCATGCACCTACACTACACACAGGTGAGTTCCTAACTTAGATGGTACGGTATGTATGTATGTGTCTGAGGTACTTGGGATAGCTGAGGGAAGGTTAAGGTATTAGAGAAAGTGTAAGTTGCTGGAACTGGGATTAAAACTGGTAGACTAGAGGTAAGCTGGGTTGAGGAACTGAGGCTTCGGGTTACTTAAGGTCAAGTGGCCCCAGGGTTACTTGAGGTCACTGATGCAAGGGAAAAAGCCCAGTGGCAAGGAGGAGACAGCCAGGAAAGAAACTGAGGCAGAAACATGAGAGCATGGTGCTACAAATTGAAGCAGAAGGCTGGGAGCTTGAGGGGGGC
This sequence comes from Gavialis gangeticus, assembly GCF_001723915.1. NCBI lineage: Eukaryota > Metazoa > Chordata > Crocodylia > Gavialidae > Gavialis > Gavialis gangeticus. Next base: position 74,343,113 of record NW_017728993.1, read on the forward strand.
AGATAAGTGGTGGCAAGGAGGAAACAGGAAACAGACAAAAACCAAACTCAGGGTTTCAAAATAATAGGTTTATTAAGCAGACAACATACTACACAGCCCCATTAGGTTATTGGTTAACACATACACAAAAACACTCACAATGGCAGCAGGAGAGACTCAGTGGAAGGACTGGAGTTGGGAAGAGAAACAGAGTCCAAGTCCTTGGTTGAAGAGAGGGTGGGGGTGATTGCTACCTATCCAGGCTGGAAAGGGGTCTTTTTCCAACAGGTGTTTTCCAGATGGGGGTCACCAGCAGGTCCTCTGGGTGGATAGGTGGTGTGGCATGGTGCTGGTCCAGATGAAGAGGGCATCCCAAAGAGTCAGTCTTCTCTACCCCTTTTTATTGGGCAGACTACCTATGATTTCCTATGGGGTAGGGCAAATCTAGACAATGTCACTCCTGTTCCAGAGGGTTCCAGGTGTTCTTACTGCCCATGTTCAGCTTTGGCAAAGTGGTGGGTTCCCTCATCTTTTGTTTCTTGTATGCTGAGGTGGTTCCAATGCCTGGGTCATTGGTCCAGGTATCGGTTTTGATGGTTCAGTCATTCAGAGGGAGCTATTTTTATACCTACTGCCATTTTCTCTCAAGCACCTTCATTCATCCCCATTCATTCAGGAACCAAGATACATAGGAGTGGTAGGTGTGAGTCGTAGGTTACACAACAGGGTATGGGGACAAGGTAGAGACTTAACAAACAAAATGGAAACTTGATATGACTTATGCTAACTTACATATAGGCCTAAATCATATAATATCAATAAAACAGTAATATAGAACAAGAAAAAAATATGAACATAATTATTATACAATATAAAGAAGGAGAAAAAACAAAACAAATACACCTTGCTACCAAAATAAAATGCTAAAGCTTATCCTATGTCTTAGCTCACTTAATACTTATCTATAGGAAATAGAGAGGGAAAGAAAAAGTCAGAAATGGTTGGGGAAGGGGAGGGAATGCATTTTAAAAGAAAAAAAGAAAGAAAAACTGGGGGTTTTGCTACAGGACTATGCACCTCCTGGGTTAGGTGGATGTCCTGTATCCCAGCTAGGAACCTATATGAGCAGTCGAACCTGGCTGACTGCTCCTCCCAGAAGATGTCTGGATAGTCTTGGTCACCCATGACACCACATCCCTTCACTTTACTGCCTCCATGAGATGACCTGAGGATTCCAGATCCAGCTTGTCCCCCTGGTGAGGCAATCTGTAGTAGACACCCACTATCAAGTCCCTTTCCACATGCCCCCCTTGTATTCTTACCCAGAGCAGTTCATTTTGCCCCTCCTCTGACCCCATCCTGATCATTGAGGACTTGTATTACTCTTTGACGTATAGCACTACACCACCCCACTCTTTTCCCTGCTCTGTCTCACCTGTACAGCCTGTTCAGCCAGTCATGGTTAGAATCCTACCAGATTTCTGTGAACCCCACTAGGTCTGGGTTTTTGCTAGGTAGCAGGAGGGCAAGTTCCTCCTGCTTATTCCCCATGCTTTGAGCATTTGTGTAGAGGCATTTGAGGCCTCCTGTAGGTGCCCATGCTGCCCCCTTGTTCCTAAGCATGCCCTGGGCCCTGTCACTTACCTGGGTACTATCTGTGTGCATCACCTAGCTTGACGGCAAAGTGTCCTCATGTTCCTCTGCGTCCCCATCCACAGTGAACCTAGCTCACCGTAGGAGATTAGCCAGCCTGGAAGAAAAAATACACTTACCTTCTGGGGAGAGATGAAGCCATTTCTGCCCGAGCATGTCCTCTGTGTGGAAATGCACATCATGGTCCAACAACCCAAGACCCTCCTGGTAAGACTAGCTCCAAAGCCGCTGGTTGACCTTGCCAATGCAAAACGGAATTAATCATTAACATATCCAAAGATCCTGATTTTTCTGTGATTATAACCCCCCCCCACCAATTTTCAAAAGAAAAAAGTAACTCAAAATCCACATTTTCCTGTGATCAAAATGAAATGCCACTTGTGTGTGTGTGTGTGTGTGTCTGTAAAACTTCTTAGAAACATCCCAAGTTATATATTCATGGCAACAAATTCCTCAGGTTTCATTACATGCAATATGTGTATGTAACGGCCGGGCCTCGACCAGTCACTCTCGTGCAGCCCTCGCTCGAGTAATTGATGTTAAGTGTCTCACGGGTTTGTGTCTCCTCCTGAGCTGGTGTTTTCCATCCGAGTCATCAACCCCACGCTCGCCTGCCATGACTTGTTGGACCTCAGTGTCCGGGGTCATTCATTGGGAGTGCTCGATGACCCACAGTTCTCCCGGCGGTTACTCATGGAACTCTGCCACCCCTACATCCCGGTCTCTCGCCTCCTGTGGAGTGGTGTCCAAATGATCAGTGCCAATTCCTGGATCCCCTTAAAACGGGGTCACCCCAGGGCTCCGGTACTATCTACCCGACTCAATGACCCGCTTTTTTCTGATATCCCAGGAGCCTGGGAAAACAAAATCCAAACAGGAAGGGAAAAAAAAATGCTCCACCACAATCTCTGGGCTCCCTGCCCCCTTAACTGCCCTTCTCCCCTCCCAGGTCTCTAAGGGGCACGGCGTGCCTTATCCCTTAGGCTGTCTGGTTCCCTGTCTACTCACAGGCACCTCCGGTTCCGGCAGTGATATCCGCTCCAACAGCCAACCTTCTGGGGCTTCTCTGTAGTCCTCCTTTCCTGGGTCAGACTTCTTCAGGTGTCCTGCCATCCCCGCTCTCCCACCTGCAGTTTGTTCCGTCTCCCTAGGTCGTTCCTCCGATGCCTTCGAGCGACACTCCTAGCATCCCATCGTTGTCCCATCTGAGGCGCCGTTGAGGGGATCCTGCTTTTCATGCCTGCACTCGTCCCAGCTGGTCCTGCTCCCCGATTCCGTAGACTGGGGGGCCTCCGCTGTAGGAGTTAACTGCGGCTCTGCTCCCTGACTCCCCGCCGGCTCTGCAGCCTGTGCCACCATTTTTATCTTCACCGGCCAGCGTTTGGCGCTGACGTCACCGTCCGGCTGCAGCTGGATAAACAGGCAGCTGATGAGCCACATGGGCTCTGCCTTCTGCCCCTCATGTGCTGCGTTCCGAGCTGCTGGTAAGTATTCGTCCTTATGGCACGTCCCAGGGTAGTGCATAAAGTGGTTCTAGATATTCTTTTTCTCATTCTACCTTTCTTTTGCTTTATTACACAGAGCAGACAGATAAATAATTGACCTGAGTACAGTAATAAAATGATATATGCTGTTTTATAAAATGAGAATAAAAAAGCCCTTTTAAATATGGGAATGCATATATTTATTTCTATATGAATATGTATGTATTCCAGTTAACTGCTACATTAAATGCTGCTTAATTGAAGTATATTTGTTTAATTAAATTAGCACATAATTATAGGCCAGTAATTTAAGAGCATACATCAAAATGCTTTTTCTGTGCACGGAATATCTCGGGCTTGAGTCTTAATTTTACTAATTCTGCAAGAGTAGTGAAAGTGCCTTAGTATTAATTAACTGAGACACTCCATTAGCTTAGAGATGTAGTTTTGGGCATTTTTAAAAGAATTTATTCTTTTGTTGGCCTTTAATCCATGTAGCTTTTTTGGGAACACATGGTAAGCTGATGGAAGCAGGTTTTCAAGTTCTTGATACTTTTATAATGATGATAAAAAGAAAAATAAAAGGTTCCCATCAGTATGTGTGCCCAATATGGCAATAGTTTTATGATAGATACTGTCAACATTGCCAACTCGCATGATTTTTGGTGGTGTTCTTAAAATCTAATCTTTCGGAATGTGCAAAACTTAGCTCTTTCTTATATATATATATATAAAAGAAATAACTAAGTTTTTCACATTCCCGAAGCACAGACTTTAAGAACAATGCTAAAAATCATGAGAGTTGGGAATTCTGCACTTTATTTGATGAGATTGCCTTGTATGTGAATGTACAGCAAGGAGCTTTTTTCCCCATGCTGGTAAGGAAAACCCTCATCTTATATTTAAGTAAATATGGTAATAAATTGAG
>NW_017728993.1:74347340-74348482 GCF_001723915.1 Gavialis gangeticus
CCCCCCCCCCCCCCAGTTAATGAAGTAATTATTGTATCCTAAGTTTGACCTTGGAATTTATTACTGAGTTGACAAGAAGTGAGAAGCTGAGATATATCTTTGTTGCTGGACATGTCTTGATATTTGGAGTAGAAGAGCCAATCAAAGAAAAAAATCAGAGATTATAATAGTGAATCACAGTATATATATTTGCATGTTAATAGGGCTGTTGAGAGCTAAGTACACAGTGATCATGCAAATATCTCAGCTATGGCTAATAATGACTGTCGGTCATTTATAGTACAGCATTTAATATGGTGTATGTTTGCTGAGGAATAACAATGCCGTGTATGTGCAATAATACAACAAATTACAGTTCAAAGAACCACATAACTGAGAAAAAACTGCATAGAATACCTAATTTATCATTGGATCACTCTAAGTCTGTTTTAATATAAAGTTTAGAGATTGTCCAAACCTTTTTTTTAAATTTCATTTGACAAGAAATAGCTTTTTGACAAACATATTCACTGTGGTAAAAATGATGAATGAAAAACTAAAAACCCAAACAAAAAGCTTTGTTTGTTTGTTTGCTTGTGTTTAACCCCCAAAACATTGAGAAATGTACGCGGCTGATTTTTTTTTTTTTCTTACAAAAACCTGAAAAAGCATTTACTATTCTATGCCATAATTTCATTTGAAAATTATTTTTGAATATTTCTAATAATATTGCATAATGGGGGCTTAACTATTCAAACTGAAAATAAATTCTAACATATTCAAATAGTAGAGATCAGATTTAGTTACAATTGCCTTTGCTTGTGACTGGTCTGGTGATATCTGACATTAACACCTTCAGGGACAAAACTATTATTTCAGGAGAAATAACCCTTGCTGCTGCTACTTGTCCCTGGGGAAACAAATGCCCATACTTATCTGCATGTGCCCTCTGTGTTTATGTTTTGAATCATTTGTAGGTATTTATATACCTGATAGTGCTAATTTTGTGTGTCTCCCCACGGCACCCATAAAGTCATCACTGAGTGAGCATCACTGAGTTAGTGAACACTGGATGACCACCAGTATCTTTCACATATTCTAACTATGCTAGAATAGATGTCTCTGTATTCATAGTTTCATAGTTTCTAGGGTCGGAAGGGACC
>NW_017728993.1:74348493-74349766 GCF_001723915.1 Gavialis gangeticus
GATCGAGGTAAGGCTGACTGGCCTGTAGTTCCCCGGGTTCATATGTATATTTTAGGCATGCTGAAAAAATGGAATTTTTAATTATGATTCTTGGCCCCCCTATAGTCACTAGACTAGATGTAAAGATTTAGTGAGTCTACTCTTTTCTGTCAATTAATGAATTTGGTTCCTCAACTCAAGCGACAGTGGTTCATGCTTTTAGATACAGAGAACTTGGGTTCAATTTTCTTTGGTTATGTCTCTTTCCCAAGTTCATTTTCTATATTCCTTCCTAAATTCTGCTCCCTACACCCACCTTATCTGGAGATGAGCAGAAGCAGAGATTTCAATTCTAACTACTTACAATGTCTGGAAATCTAGAAAATGAGATCTCTTTCTCCCTCTTTCCCTCTCTCCCTCTTTCTCTCTTTCTGCAGTTGGTTAAAATTTTTTTTTTTTTTTTGGTCAACTTCTGTTGCCGTCTGTGGGTGCTTACAGAAGTTATACGGGTACCTTGATCCTGCTGTAACTTTTTGTCCTTTACCCAATAATAGCACCTTGCTGTGGTACAGTTTCTTAGTGGCATACCAATGAGGGAGGGGTGGAGAGTAGGGGGCCACGGCCCCTGGGCACTGGCTGGGGGGGGTGCCAGTTGGAAACCCTCCTACATTTACTGTGTGATCCACCTGCCTTCCTGCCCAGTAGGTTGTGGGTTTGTTCTGTCATTTTTGCTGGTGCCCCTCTCCCTGTGGTTGGTGTGCCATGCTGGTAATTCCCCCACAGATGTGCTGTGGGGCAGGAGGTGGGGCCCCATACAGACTGATTTGCCTTACCCCACACCCTACTCAGATCATCCAAGGGGGGCAAAAATGGAGGTGTTGCCCCCTGGGCACTGAGAATCCTTGGTACTCCACTGCAGTTTCTACTTTCCTGTTGATGGTATTTTCAGCTGGTCTCTGCTAGCAGTTAAATTTCAGCATGTTGGGACCTAACATACATGGCTCCTGTGCATAGGGATTCAGTACCTTCAGGCACTGACAGAAGCCATGGAGCAGGGAACACTGTTGCTGGCTTTGTAAGCTGGCCAAGGCTCCAGAAGCCCCCAGATGGCTGTCATTGTGGCATTTCCCCATGTGTATGTGTTAGGAGTTTTCAACACGCCTGCCCAGTGGTAGCATTGGGCACTGGGGTCACTCTCCCTCAGGGAGGACCTGGCTAGGATACCCCCCTAACTACTGATACCTGGCTCAGTTGCCCCCCACCTGCATAGAGGCAGCCCACTGGCCAACCAAGT
>NW_017728993.1:74354766-74363799 GCF_001723915.1 Gavialis gangeticus
TAAGCTGGCCAAGGCTCCAGAAGCCCCCAGATGGCTGTCATTGTGGCATTTCCCCATGTGTATGTGTTAGGAGTTTTCAACACGCCTGCCCAGTGGTAGCATTGGGCACTGGGGTCACTCTCCCTCAGGGAGGACCTGGCTAGGATACCCCCCTAACTACTGATACCTGGCTCAGTTGCCCCCCACCTGCATAGAGGCAGCCCACTGGCCAACCAAGTCTCCAGTGCTTTCTCCCTCCCTGGCTTCACAGGGAGGAGACTCTCTACTTTGTCCCTGTGGCAGACCAGGGACATGACAGGTTACTGTCACAGGGAACTGTATACTTTTTATTACCTGATTGAATGAGGGTTACTTTTTTTGTGTAATCAGCCATTTTAGGAGCACTCTGCAGCTGTACACACATGCCATGACATGGCTGTAAAGTGCTTTCAGGAGCCAGATCTCGTGAAAAGTGTTACTTCTGTCTGCATCCACTCAGCTAGTCAAACAGATGTACAGCAGGATGAATAAATCCTGGAGAGGAACAACATCTTTGATTAACTATAAAAGGTGAGTCTTAAAGATATTTTAAAATGGTATTTTTCTTCTGCATAAAAAAATTTAAATTGTTTCTCTTTACAAATTATTTATTCATTAATAGTTTTTGTTAAAACCATTTACTTATCTCTAAACATTAACTGCATCCATCTGCATTGTCATTCATTTCTGTGCTGTTCAGTCTATTTTTACAGTGGTAAAGCCTCAATCTAGTTCCATTTGAGAAAAAGCAACAAGCTGAATAAATTCATTCTTCCTAGTAACTGTCATGAGTAACCCATGGTTAAAGTAAGATAGAGCATGGGAAAAGGCAGCCCTAATTTTCTATCAACAATTAAAAGAATTATAGCATGCTTCCTTTGACAGAGCTTGTGAGAACATACCTTTTCTACAGAAACCAGGGTGACTGGAGGTGACAAGGAGAAGTTGGTGCCTTTTCTTCTTTGTTCCAGATTTGCATTACTGGTATGGGTTTGCTTTGGCACATGGACTCCTTTCAGATAAATGTGTTCTCTCATGTTCATTTCTTACCTTTGCCATCCCTCTCTCAAATGGTGATAACATGTCCATTCATTTCTTAATGTCCACCACACCCAACAATAACATGAAGCTTCTGCAATTAATTAGCTCCTATTCCTTATATGATTTTACTGCTGCTGGTGAACTCTAACTTCATGCGGAGGACAGGGATAGTGCTGGTTGTTGCCAATCGATGTATGACCCAGATGCCTTTTTCTAGGTGGACCCAAACCCTCAGAATGACCATGACTTCCCCAGTTGATAATAGGCAAATTTTATTGATACACCGTGATAGCACGTAAGAATAATGCAGACATGGCAAATACAATAACCTCCCCAATTCTATAACTACTGGTCTTACAGCTGTCACAGAGGAAAGGTATCTCTGGCCAGTATGCAAACTTCAGCCTATGATTCTCTCTTGAATGTCAGATGTCAGCAGCCTGGAGGTCAAGGGCCAAGGCCCACCTCACCAGTGTGGTGGGTGAGACTAGATGGTAGTGTTCCCTCTATCCAGGGTGCCTTGAGTTCCCCTCTTGGGGACCCTTTGCTGCTCTGAATTCCCTCCTTTTGTATCCTTTCTCCCCTCTGATGACTCTTTACTTATGGGCATCATTGATTGGTCTCTCTGTGGCTGTCATACTGTCCATGTTGTATTCTGTCAGCATATTCCTTTGTTCCAACAAACCTATCAAATGCACAATTCTTAATTTGGTTATTTTACTGGGTTTCCTAATTTGGTCTGTTCATCAAAACCAGAAATCCCAAAGGCTCTGCAGTTGGGCACTGTGACCTGGCACCAATGCTGCGGAGTCACTTATCTCTGGTATGGACCAGTGTGGTACATGTTTTGAATTTCCCAGCCCTTGTGTCTGCTGGTTCCATAAACAGTGGTCCTGAAGGGCAACTGTGTCACAACTTGGCTTTTAGAAACCAATTAACCTTTGTCATTCCCCTGGACCATTGTTCTAATGCAATATCTACTTTACCTACAAGCAATACCATTTTATAGCCATCACTGGGGTTCATACCCACCTCTAGGTTCCATCCAATCTCATAAGAATATAAGAACATAAGAAATGCCATACTGGAGTAGGCAAATGGGCCATCTAGCCAAGTACCCTGTCTCTGACAGTAGCAGAAGTGGATGCTATACTAGGAGAACATTGAACTGGATAATAACTCTGGACTGTTCTACCCCTATTCAATACTTTCCATGGCATCTACCATTTATTGGATTAGAGATGTCAGAGAAAACATCTTCATCCATTCTGTTTAATAGCCTATAAAAGGGAAACATGTTCCTGTAACAGAAAAGTGGCATGGCCCCTTTAAGGGGAGGGTCTTTGTAGCATAGACAGCCAGCAGGTTGTGTGTGTGTGGGGGGGTAATGAACTGCCCTATAGCCAAGCCAGCTGGTAGGGGCATCATGTGACCAGAAGAGGGCTCAGGCTTCAGCTATATAAGCCATGATCTGGATCTGGTCAAGAAGGCTAGCCCTGAGAGCTGTGGAGTGGAGAGCTCCTGGCCACAGCACAGCAGGGCTCCTGAAGCTACAGTGGGAGTGGAAGGAAGCAGTTCTGCTGGCCTGGGAACAAAGGAGAGTTACCTTGGGTAGAGAGAGACTTATTATGCAGGCAAGTGGCCTTTATCTTAGGTTAAACCTGGTGAGGGTTTGGGTGCTTACCAGAAGACTGAGGTGTTTTGATTTAAGTTACACTGGTGGCTTGGATTTGGGACTAAAGAGGTGGTTTGGAAATCCCATCAGTGTTCTTAGTGGCACATAATTGCCTTGAGCCCTGCTGGTGGCAAGCTCAAGGCAGAGCAGATGCTGAGCCTGGAGGAGAAGAGAACATGGGGCCACAGAGCCCAGAGCCCAAGAGGGCAAGACAAGGGATGGGGTCCAGAGTCCAGGTCTAGAGCAATAGGCCTTGGCTAAAGGATCAGCCAGACTAGTGGGACAGAAGGCAGGAAGGCTAAAACCCCATCAAGGGAAGGAAGGCCTGAAGTAGTCTGAAGATATAGGGACAAGTGTCCCATCTGACTAGTGATTCAAAACACCTATGAGGCATGGGGCACAGTGTAGGGGTGGAATGGAGCCACACAATTATCCCATAAGGTGTTGACCCCCAGCATCTGGGAATCGTTAGTGTAAGATCAGAGCAGCCTCCCATACTTTATTAACAATTTTTACAAAGGCATGGCAAGTAAAAGAAGGGCAGACTTCCCTAAGAGCATGGTGCAAAAAATTTGCTTGGCCTTCAGGGACTTTATGGTCACCCCTAGAGATGTTGCCCTGTTACATATCCATTAAAGGATATACCTTCCATGAATTTATCCAGTCCCTTTTTGAACCCATGTTATCTGCCTCCACCACTTCCTGTGGCAATGAATTCTCAACTCTCATGTCTACAGTCAATATTTCTTTCCACAGGTGCTGTGATCCTAGACTGCTACAATGGCAATTGGTATTTCTATGAACCTTGTGAGAGCCCCAAATTTGGGATATGGTGTTTTTATAAGGTGTATGCACATGAGGGGAAGCTTTCAAGTAAAATGAGTCTTTCATATGTTTCAGATCCAATTTAGTTTACAGCTGTTACTCTACATAATGAAGGTGCTGAATGTATTCTTGATAAAGTATGAACAAGAATAAAATGTTGCAATCAAAAATACCTGTATCTCTCTTGTGCTAACATCAGCAAAGTTTGGTAATTTTTTATAAGTAAAATGAGTAGACGTAACTCAGAAATTAGTTGGAGAACTCATATGATAGGGAAATAAGCTTATATTTATATTGTCACTTGTTATTGTTTTTTGTACATACCTCAGGGTACCAGAGGTGGCTCATGAAGACTATGATGGTGGGGTGGATGGAATGTCCCACAGGGGTGTGTGTGGGGGGGGCTTTTGTGTGCTTGGCGGTGAACCCAAAACTGGACTGGAAGTACTTCTGGTCCACTTCTAGGTCCACTGGGGAGCATGCAGGGGGACCCCCATTCCCTCCCAGGTCAGCAATTGGCCATGGGGGAGCCCTGGGTGCCCCCCTCTAGACCCAGGAGGCACCAGTCACCAAGCTGGTCTTGCACTCCCCATTGGACCCAGAGGTGGACCAGAAGTGCTTCTGATCCAATCCCTGTTCTGCTTCTGAGCATGCTGGGGGACCCACCCATGCTCCTATGGGACACTTCATCCACCCTAGCATCATAGCATTCACAAGCTGCCTGGTACCTTGAGGTATATAGAAAAAACATTTAAAGCTGTATCTATGTCTGAATTTCTGAATCTTTCTGAATTTCTTTGAATTGATTTGGAGGATTCTGATTTGATTCAGAGCAATTAAAGGGTTACCTGATTCTGGGGTTGAATCTCTGAATCCAAACTGAATCAGGCTGAATCTCCACTGAATTGAATCAGGGACCAAAGCTTCACACAGCCCTAGAAGGTACAGCACTTAAGAGCTATACCAATCGCTAAAAAAGGCCAGTGTTTTCTAATGCATTTCCTGATTTTAGGTATCTCATTAACTGGGTATGTAATTTTAGCACTAAAATCTTTATAGTATTTCATAAGTACCCTAACTTCATGAGATGCTGAGCACCTATAGTTCCTTTAACATTGGTAGGAGCTGAGGATACACATCTAAAGACTGAGCCACTTCATTAATGGATTTATTTAAATATGGACTTTTGTACAAAATCTTATTTGAAAGCATTAGCATGGGTGTTTAAAAATAAATATATATAATATATAAATAATAAATAACACAATATTATATAATATACATAATAATTATATGAATATATACACAATACATTTTATATTTATACTTATTAAAATATAACACAATTATATGGTTATTAGTCAATAAAGAAATATGTATATGTATATAAATAAATAGAAATAGAAATGTTATTAAAATATATAAATTATATAGGTTATTAGTCAATAAATAAATAAATAACTATTGTATGGTCAATAAATAAATATATGTATGTATTTATTGACTAATAACCTATACATTTTATAAAGATATAATATAAATTATACATTTATATTTGTTATTTTTATATTAATATCATTATTAAATATATTTAACATTACATAATACTTCATTATTATTTACACATTGTATTATGTTATATAATTTATATTGTGATAAAATTATATTAAAATATAAAAATATATTTATGTATATAACTATACATACATATATACAATATATAAAATATATCTGAAAATAATCAGTATATATATTGTCAATCTTTCTCTAGGAACCAACACAGTTTGCCTCTGTGTTGTCAATATTTTATCTGATTACTCTTGGGAAATTTTATTGGGTCATACATCAGAGGACAGTGTATGCTAATTCATATAATATGCTTGAACAAGCCATTTCTTTCCTTTCTGACAGCATCTCCTGAGCCCAGAATAAATTTTCTAGATCATTGTCTTTCTGCATGGTAAATCCAGGATCAAACACCAAGATGGTGAATATCTCAATCTGGAGAATACTGTGATAATCCTGCTTGTGCTTACTACCTGTGATTTTTGTAAGGAAACACCCACTTGTCCATCACTAAACCATCCCAGTCCTAGGATGTAATTTCTCTTGAGCTTGACCATCTCTGACTGTTTCACAATTCAGAGTTTACTCTTGAGACTGCCAATTTTTTTCACTCCAAGTATCTGAAAACCTTTATTTTCTCTTAGGTAATAAACTAATTTTTCTTTTTACATTCACAATTGAAGCTGGAATCTGTTTATAAAAAACCTAAAGTAAATGAGGTTTTCAGGGAAGACTGAATTAGAAACTGGGGAGATGGAACTCTCCAGAGAATGAAATAAAGTGCATACATGTCATTGTAGCACAGAGGCAGGCAATTATTTTGGGTGGAGGGCAACTTATTGAGTTTTGGCAAGCCATCGAGGGCCACATGACAGGCAGCCAGGGGCAGATAAATATTAATTTTCTAAATTTTCTAGGGGCCCCGCGGGCCAGATAGAATGGCCTGGCAGGTCGCATCCAGCCCATGGGCTGCATTTTGCCCTCCCCTGTTGTAGCATGTAGACCTGGTGTGCATGTCCTCATTTCCAAGCAGACTTATGTCCGTAGGTTTACTGGCTATGCCTCTGGTGCTCTCCTGGTCTATCCACAAACCTCTCCCTTTTGTGGACTATTACAAAATACGTCTTCATGGCACTTGTCTGCAGAGTACATTGCTAATAAGTCCACTTGTTTAGGCTCTTCACTTTCCACTGTTTCTCTAGTGAGACAGAAACATAACATTCCCCTGAAGTTGTAGAAGCAGCTGGAGTGTTTAACCCAATACAAATTTGAACTCATTAATGAAACTATGTATCATGAAATCTCAAGATGCTTACAAATGGGAAATATCCAAGGACAACCTATAAAACAAGTTTGTTTTTTTTTTATTTTAGTAAATGATACAGCATTAAATTTCATATTTAAAGACAAATTCTCCCTTTGGGTGCATGTAGTTGAAGCCAATAGGAACCATATACACTCATCAAAAGGTAGAATAGTGTTTAAACTTGTCTGGTATAGTTACTTTCCTCCCATTTTCCAGATGTACAATACTTGCCAAAAATGTACAGTCCTTAGTCAAGGACTATCTATACCTCTAAAAACTAAATTGTATATAATAATATTTGGGGTGTGTCCTGGGACATAGGAATACTCACTGGCAACTCGGGAAACAGGGCGGAACACAGAACCCACGCAGCTCGTCAGCTGCCTGTTTATACATCTGGGGCCGGCCAGTGACATCAGCTCTGAACACCGTCTGGCTCAGCTAAAAATGGCGGCGCACGCTGCAGAGCAGAGAGGAGGTGAGAGGGTGCTGCTGCTGGGGTCCCTGCAGCAGAGATGAGCAGGAGTACCGGACCCAAAGACCAGGAGTGGCTGGGACAGGAGCTACGTGGAAAAAAAGGAGCAGCCTGGCGACGCTGTGGATAAGGCGGGAGGACGACATCTGAATCACCACAGAGGGACGGCAGAAGGCACGCCGGGGAAGATCCAGTCCCAGGGAGAAGGACAGCGAAGAGTCCAGGCAGAAGTATCGCTGGAGGGAATTTCGCCACTGGACCGGGAGGTGCTTTAGAGTAGGCAGGGAGTGGGATGCCTATGGGGATGAGGCAGCCAGTGTCCCGGTGAAGTGTGGGGGGGCAGTTAAAGGGGCAGTACACCTGGGTTTTATGTTTGGGTTTCCTTTTTCTTTCTCGGTGGTTTTTGGTTCTAACCCCAGCTCCAAGGGGTCTAGGAGAGTAGCTGACTCGCGTTGTAGGCCAGGTAGTGTCAGGAGGGGCTCGAGCAGGACCCGGTCGAGAGCCACAGGAGCAAGATGCTGACCATCTTATGGCTGCTACACAGGAGGCGTGAGGCCGGGGTGTAGGGGGGGCAGAGCCCTGAGAATAACCGCTGGGACAAACCTTGGGGCCAACAAGCTCGTCCGATGACCGACCATGGACATTGAGGTCATTAAGTCGTGGCAGGAAAGCATGGGGTCAAGGATTCGGGTGGAAGTCACCAGCTCAGGCAGAAGAGCAAACCCGAGAGGTGCCCAACATCAATCGCCCGAGCAAGAGCGGCAAGAGAGCAACTAGTTGAGTCCCAGCAGCGACAGGGTGTATATAGGGGTATTCAGATCTGTTAAGCACTGCGATGCACATCCTTTTTTAAGAAATAGCTATAGTTCAAATATTCATAGCTATTATTATTATTTTTAGTTTCCTGCTTAAAACAGTTTTCTAGAGTTACCTCAATAAAATTTATGTTGAAATTAAGCTTATACTTAGGGTGGTAGGATAAACACTTTAACCTATGAGATGCATCATTTCACTTGGAGTATCTGGAAATTATATCATATTTAGTACAGATCATGAATATCCCTGACAATTAAAAAAATAATGTAGAGATCTCTACAAACCACTCCCATTAAAACTGGTGGGAATCACATGGCTAGAATTGGGCTCAGTGCATCAGAACTTTTTCTTTAAGGGCTCCTCCAGATGTACAGGTAAAGGTGGAATAGGATCTGATGAGCAAAGCACACAATTGTGCCTCATGCATAGAGGCATGATTGGGGATTGCACATCAGATCTCATAATGGCTTATTGTTGGTGGAGGGGGGAGCCCAGTATCACAATCTTTGGCTCACCCTGCACCAGCAAGTAGCAGGCTCCCATGCATGGGAACCCACTTGGCTAAGTCTAGCTCCCAGTCATGGGGACTTATGGTACTTCCCTGCAGTTGTTAACCCAGATCAGCTGATGGGGCTCTCGGGTGCAGGGTTGTCCCTGGCCACATGATCAGTTAACGGTGTGGTAGGAACCAGCCTCAACGTTGTCAAACATTTTTTTTGTGGAACAACTTTGTGGCTTATTCCTCTTTTTATCACACCACTTACTGATTGAGCAAGTGGCCAGTTTATAACTTAGAACATGATAAACTGGTTAACCACATTTTAAGTGTAATGTGTAGCAGGGGCCCAAGTAAATGCACAGTGAAATATGTAGAATAATTATTTTTATTATTATTTTATTAGGGAGAGTGGAAAAATGGGTTTCTAAGGGTTTGTACAAAAGTTCAAATCAACCAATTGAAGTTCAACTGACTGAAGTTCAATTGGTTGATTTTTTTTCAAACAGCTTACTCTGTACATAAATGTAAAGGCCTGTCTGCATACTCTGCAGATAGTCTAGAATGCTAAAAGCATCTGGCCAGAGGGACCCAGAGCATTCATCCCAGAATGCTTTACAGGTTCTTCTGTCTTCCTAGATACAGGTGACAGAGAAACCCAAGGCACAGGTCAGGGCTGATGGGCTAG
Organism: Gavialis gangeticus; assembly: GCF_001723915.1. NCBI lineage: Eukaryota > Metazoa > Chordata > Crocodylia > Gavialidae > Gavialis > Gavialis gangeticus. The sequence continues at coordinate 74,363,673 of NW_017728993.1, forward strand.
TGCACAAGGGACCCCAAATCTCCCTACTTGAAACACTTCATGCCCTCCTTGTCAGGCTGTCAGACATCAGACTCTGAGTTGTTCTGATACCTCTCAAGCCTGTCAGTTTCCCCTCCAAAAGCCCACT
>NW_017728993.1:74368799-74370748 GCF_001723915.1 Gavialis gangeticus
GGGACCCAGAGCACTCATCCCAGAATGCTTTACAGGTTCTTCTGTCTTCCTAGATACAGGTGACAGAGAAACCCAAGGCACAGGTCAGGGCTGATGGGCTAGTGCACAAGGGACCCCAAATCTCCCTACTTGAAACACTTCATGCCCTCCTTGTCAGGCTGTCAGACATCAGACTCTGAGTTGTTCTGATACCTCTCAAGCCTGTCAGTTTCCCCTCCAAAAGCCCACTCTTTACTCATGTGGCACCAGCTGTTAGATCTAGTACAAATATCCATATTCCAGCCATTTTGGTAGTTTCTGTAGGGGGTCCTTTAGGAATTTGGGAACTGGGGGCAAGGGAGGATGGGTCAATGGCCATGCAGCAGGGTCAGGGTGGGGGTTGGGATCAGTCTGGGATCTCCAGTCCCTTGAGGGGAGGGGGTTGGAAGTACACAGTGTCTCTGCTACAGTGGGTGGGTCCAGTGTCCCTGTGGGGGTGAAATTAGTATAGGTTGGGGCTAGGAACATTGGGCAGGATCCCCACTTTTTGGGGCTAGTAGGGGTGGGATCAGTCTGTCAAATTCCATCCATGCTCTCCTTGGCAAAACTGCAGGGATCTGGCCTCATTGGGACCTGATACCTGCCCCTGGTCCTGCCCCCCTGCACAGCTGCAGCTCTTTGATGCAGGCAGAGTTCATGGTGAAAGGGAACAGGAGGGCAGGAACAAGGGGTGAAGAGGACCAGGATTGGGGGTCGGGAAACAGAATGGAAGGGAAGGTGAGGAAGATGAAGCCAGGAATGTGTTTGAGTGTGGGGGGCATAGGGATCTCTGGGAAATGGGCTGGTGTCAAGTCCCAGAAGGGATGTGATCCTTGCAATTTGGGGACAGGAGAGGCAAGGTCACTCTGGCATAGCCACCCTCTCTTGCCTCCAAACTGTAAGATCCTTCCACTACCTCTTATAAAGACATAGCCCTGTGATCCAGGTAGGGTCTTTGGGGGAAGGTTTCAGGGGGGCCAAGAATGGGGGATGGTGATGAGGTTGGGCCATATCTGTGTGTGATAAGTGGGGAGTGGGGTGGCAGGAGGGGGCAGGATTGATTTTTCAGGACTCTACCCCTTTTTCCACTCTGCCTCTCTACACAGATGTAGCCTAGTGTCTAGGTAGGATCAGGTGCCTCTGGAGGCGTCTCTGGAGAGCAGGCTGAGTCTTGGAGGGGGAGGGGTTGGGCAGGGTCCAGGAGTTAAGGGGATTAGGGATGGCAAGGATGGGGGTAGTCCAAGTTCTAGTGTTAGAAGTTGACTTTCCCCTGTCAGCACCAGTTGGGCTTTGGGAGTTGCACAACTTCTGGATTATGGAGAGAGGCTGGGCTATCCAGCCCCTGAACTGTCAAGGGGAGGGACTCTCTGCCACTCAAGCTACAGCAGTAGAGCACAGCCTGAGCTAGAGCATCTTTTTGGGGTTGAGGGTGGGAGGTGGATGCATTGTATACCAGAATGCTGGAGGGGATCCCCACATGACAAGCTGATTTGGATGAAGTGAGATTTCCACTGCATCTGCCATTTTAACAATAGTTGAAGCGCTGTGAATGCTTCCATACAAAGAAGTTCAACTCATGGAACTACAGTTCCACTGGTCAAAATGTAATGTTTGTATGCATCCTAAATTTTCATGTAGTTTCTAGTTAAAAGAAAGGTCTGTACTTCTGTCCTGTTGTACATAAATGTATTTCATAGATTTCATAGACATTCAGGCTGGAAGGGACCCCGGAGGATCATCAAGTCCAACCCCCTGCCCCATAGGAAGGAAGTCAGCAGGGATCATAGGATCCTAGCAAGATAAGCATCAAAATGTGTCTTGAAGGCATTCAAAGTTGGTGCTTGAATCACCTCTGGTGGCAGTCTATTCCAAACCTTGGGGGTTCGGACAGTGAAGAAGTTCTTTCTTATGTCCAGCCTGAATCGGTCATG
>NW_017728993.1:74370914-74384865 GCF_001723915.1 Gavialis gangeticus
GACGCAGTACTCCAGTTGCAGCCTCACCAAGGCCAAGTACAACGGGAGAATGACATCCCAGGATTTGCTTGAGAAGGATCTATGGATGAAAGCCAGCGTTTTGCTCACTTTACTAGCTGCAGCATCACATTGAAGGCTCATGTTCATCTTGTAGTCAATCATGACTCCCAAGTCCCTTTCATCTGAGGTGCTAACCAGTGTAGCACTGCTGAGCCTTTAAGCATGCTGCAGGTTTTTCCCCCCAAAGTGGAGAAACTTGCATTTTTCGGTGTTGAACACCATCAGGTTCTCATCTGCCCACTTCATGAGCCTGTCAAGATCTGCCTGGATCACCCTCCTGTCCTCAGGTGTGAATGTGTTACCCAAGAGTTTGGTGTCATCAGCAAACTTGGCCAGCCTGCTTCTGACACCAATGTTCACATCGTTGATGAAGATGTTAAACAGTATAGGCCCTAGGACTGAGCCTTGAGGGACCAACTGGTGACTGCACACCAAGATGATTGGCTTCCATCAACCACCAACCACCCTCTGGGTCCCACCGCGGAGCCAATTTCTCAGCCAGTGGATTGTGGTGAGGTCAAGGTATTCATTTATAATTTACACCCCTTGGTACCTGATCACAGGCTTCTGAGACTATTTGCCATCCCAAATCTCTTGCATGATTCAGAAAATCTGCCCAGGAGATTTTGCAGGGAGGATTCATTGTGGGCACCAAAGCTGTGTCATCTGCAAACAGGAAATCTCTCAGAACCAGTTATTTCACCTTGGTTTTTGCTCTAAACCTTGCAATGTTGCACAAGCCTCCATCTGGTCTGGTTCAAAGATAAATGCTATCATTGCTGTCCTTGAATACATAAAGAAGCAGGAATGTAGAGGAGATACTAAAAAGCATTGGGGCGAAGACACACCCCTATTTCACCTCGTTGATGTCAAAGGCATTTATTTCTTTGTTTTCATATACTGGAGTTGCTCTCATACTTTGATGTAATGAATGAATGAATGATGTTCAGCAGTTTGTGGGAAAAACAGTTTCTTTAGAACAGTAAAAAGTCCCTGTCTCTTGACTGTATCAAAGGCATTCATTAGATCAGTGAAGGCTATAAAGAGTGGTATTCATTCCCACCCCCCTACACTTCTTTTGCAGTTGCTTCCTGAGCAAAAACTGCATTGATTTTCAGGATAGATTCTTTCACCTAGAGATTGCAGCCTAGGGAGCATGATGCAAGTGATTTTTTTGACAATGTTCAACAGGAAGATATCTTTATAGTTGTTATGGTCTCTTCTATCCCCTTTGCTTTGTATAATTGTACACACTGCACATCTTTGAACTCTTGTGGTACCACTTTCTCTTTCTAACGGAGCAGTGGAACTTCACAAATCTTTCAAAGTAATTTGTTATTGGCACATTTGTAGATTTCAGCAGGCAAACAGTCATTGCCGGATGCCTTGTTCCCAGAAATCAATTTAATCATTTTCTGCAAATCTTTTAATGTAGGCTTATTGTCTAAATGCATCACAACTTTGAAAAGTGGTAATCCTTTGAGATTTTTGTGTTTGATTTCAGCTTCATTGGAGTGTATAATTCCAGAGTGTTCAATCCAATGCTCAAGTTGTTTTTGTTTACCAGTAATGGTATTTCTTTTCTTTTTTTTTTGAATGGACCAATTGCTCACTTGATGCCTTTGTACATTCTGGGCTAACACCTGTATCAACTGCTTTCTGAATATCATCACAGAAGTTCAACCAAAAACCTTGGCCTCCTTTTGCATTTTTCTTCAAGTCTTTCTCAGATTCTCTAGGGTTATGGTGTTGGGAGGTTTCTTATATTTGGTTAGAGTTGTGCTTTTGTTCTTAACCAGTGGTAGATGTATTTCAGTGTGTGAAGGAGTGAGACAGGACTTACAGCCTGAAGGGCTGCAGCTGCAGCCCAGAACTGAAACAAAATACCCACCCAGTTTCTGGAGCTGTGTCTCACTCAGGATTGGTGGAGGGAGACTGCTAAATGGTATTTCCTGCCCCAGAGAGGGGCAGAGGGGGGTCAGTTTCCTGCAGGCTGCAGGGAGAGAGGAGCAGCTGAGCATCCTGGGAGGCAGAAATTGCAGAACATGCTGGAGGAATGCTGTGGGAGTGACCCTGAGGCAGGTGGAGGCCTGTGAACAAGCGGCTGGTGGGAATCTCCAGAGCAGAGCTTCAGTTGAGGATCCAGAGCAAGGGAGCCCACAAGGCCAGAGAGAAACTCTGGACTGGACTGGAGTTTTTCCAACAGAGGATCCAGAGAAGGACTGGAAGGAAAAGATCTACAGTTACAGGTACAGCCTTCCTGCACTAGGGGAGACCCTGAAAAGACTGTATGCTCATAGGGGTGCAGGGCAGGCTAGTACCCAGCAGAGACTGGACTAAGGGTTTGTTTTTTTGGGGAGACGTTGCTGGAGCCCGACAAGAAGGCTGAGAAGCAGCTGGGCAGGGGGAGGGGAGGAGGGTTGTGATTTCTTTTGCTGTCTTTTTTTTTTTTAATTTTGTTTGAGCACAGACCAAGACTGGCCCCTGGAAGGGTGTACCCAAAAGAAGTACTAAGACACCCTGGGGTAAGACACAGGGATCAAGACTAGGCAGGATCACTGTGGGCATTGCCTCCCGGGAAAAATATAGGTCATCAAAGTTGTGGCAGGTGAGAAAAATGTAAGATCCACTTCCTGGCAGACCTGGTGAGCCAGGGCCAAGGTCTATCCTGTCACCACCTGTAGGCAGATGAGCACAGGGCAGCACGAGCAAGCCCTATAATACCTACAGATGTCACACAGTGCTTTTCAAATTAATCTTCATTTTCCTTGCATTTTTTGCCAAATGTTCTTTATAGAGGCATTGCACATGTTAGTTTTTAAGTTTTCTCAAGCCTTGGTGGTTGAGTTTTTAAGTAAACTTGCTTTCACAACTTTATTGAATAGTCTGCTTTTTCTGTGTTTTTAGTTTGGCTGATGTCTATCTGAGGGTGATTGGTAGTTTTGCCATGGTGGATCTTTTTTACATTGATTCTAACTTTGCAGCAGACTAGGGCATGGTTAATGTTAATCATCACTGTGATAAGACCTCATATGGAGGATTTTTTTGAGGTGGTTGCTCCTGGTCAGCACTAGATCTAACTAGTGTCTGTGTCTTTATCCTGGATGTTTCTGCAGTGCCTGCTTTGTGATTTTTCTCAGTAAAGTAGGTGTTGGTAAAGCAAAGATTTTGACTTGCACAAACTTCTAACACTTGCTGGTAATTTTCGACATCCAACTCTTCCACTGAAGTTTTCAAGTGTTATAATGGTCTAATTTCTATGCATTTTCTCAATCTCTTCAAGTTTTTGATAGAAAACATTCTTGTCTTCATTCCTAGCTTGATGGGTAGGCACATAGACACTAAACAGCATAATGAAACTGTTTCTGTCTGAGCATTATAAAATAATTATAAATACACATATTTTATATTGATAATTGATTTCTTTAGAGACCAGTTGATTTAAATGAAAGCAGGATTGAAGTTTTCAGCTTTAAAAGAGCATTTTGAATACAAGTACAAACAGGAATCTTCATAAGGAGTTTTGAGGAACTTAGGTATCCAGTTCCTGATTAGTTAAAATGGGATTTCAGTGTCTAACGCTTTTTGGTTTCTTTGAAATGTTACCCATCAATTGCACTGGAACTTAAGTATATGCTGAGATACTTTTCAAATGTTGGCCTTTTGTCATTTCTGCATGATATACCTGATTTCCCTCTTGAGACTGCTGACAAGGTACTGATTAGCCCCAGGTGTACTAGGTCTTTCAGTATTTTTGTGGAATTAACACACATTGAGGTGCATCTTGTTCCATATCATATATTCTTAGGTTATCTAAATTCATATACACTTTCTGAATCTTTTTTTTGATTGCATCTGATTAGCAAAGTAAAAACAAACTCACAATAATGTTATTTTCTAGTGAGTTGGGTGGCACAGCAGATGCATGTAAAGAATAGAACGTTGAATAGAAAAACTTGTTTAAAAATAGCTTTGTTCTGTCGTATGCCATCATCTGTGTTTAATAAACAAAGACAAAGAGTATTTAGTCATTCATGAAGGGTTTTTAGTCATTCACGAGTCAATTAAACCCCTTCAACAGAAACATAATCAAGCTTCAGTTAGTTGCTTAAGTACTGTATTTATTTTCCCAGGACTCTGTGAAAAGTTGTTTAATGTCATGATTGTATTCTACAATGTGACAGCAAATAAATATTTTAAATGTTTGAACTTAATTAGGTGTATTTTTGAGACTCAGCTAAAAGTTTCAATATTACATGACTTTTTGATGTTGTTGATGTCAGAACTGTTCTAAGTAAAGAAAAGTATAAAATGAAAATGTCAGAAAACTACATTTCATATGTATGTGACAAGATCAGTGTAGATATTCCAGGCACACTGTGATTGAGGAATTGTTTTTAATTTTCAGGTCATGTTTAATAGGGTCAGACCTATTCCTAAAATAGTGAGTAAAATAATGTGTGAATGAAGCTATATCATACTAATACAATCAGAAAAAACACACACATTGTGCAGAATTAACTGAAAATTATAAGGTGTCACTGGTTAATACAATTGTGCTAGAGACAATACAGAGACTTACTCAGATACTTATCCTTGAAAGTGTAAAATATTTAGAATAATGCTGAAACTTTCCCTGCTTTCTTCTCATTTGTGATTAGTTGGAACAGCAAAATGTAATCAGGAAATAGAAAGTGCCAAAACATACTTCTGATGCAAAATATTCTATGGATTGTTTCATGGGTTTCTAAATCTGTTCCTTTGGGGATAGACACGTTAAAAGAGATGCAATACATAATAGAAACCATTGCACATAGTAGAAATCTGTTTAAAGAGTACAGTGTAACCTGGCAGAAAGCATAGTATTTTTATGTCATTCCCAGAAATATTGTAATGACCTCAGTGCTTAAGTCAACTAAAGCTATGGAAAGTCTCAAACTCTATCTCTGGATGGTAAACTTTGTCCTGGAGTACTGTAATAGTAAAACTTCACCTGAAGATTCAGGTAGTTGAACTCACAATCATTAGACTCGGCTATTAGGAATCTTTCTAAATGCCTGTTTGAAACTGGCACAGAACAAGCATTGTCACAATGGGAACTTATACACGTGCATCAAGACTGCTCTGATGCACTGAGTGTGGAAATTACCATGTTGCAGCAGACTCCAACATCACGTGTATTGGTGTCCCCATGCTGAGAAATGGCAGCGGGGGTGCTTTAACTATAGCTTGTTTGATGCTCTCACTGCCATTTTCCAGCATGGGAACACTGATGCACATGACTCTCTGGGCACCTTAATTAGAGCAGTTCTTGGAGCCACTCTAATTAAAGCAGTCTTCCCCCCGCCACACACCTCCCAGAGCACATGTATAAATGCCCAATAAGACAAAGATGTTGCTTATAGATCAAGGGAATGATGTTGATGGTATAGTTGAGGATTTGAAAAGTGATACAATGGAATGCTGTGCGGCACTTGTCCAGGCAGTTTGAAGGTTTGTGGTTTTGAAACTCTGTCTTCTGCTGGACCCTTGGGTGGTGATGATGACCAAGAACAGCTTGTTTCATTTTCAGTTGGTTATACAAGTACAGTTTTTTGTTTTTTGTTTTTTTCTTCAGTTGGGACCATGCATTTGTAAGTCCTACATTGAAAGCCTACAATGTGAGCTGAAGATCAAAGGACCTTTACATTATACTTTCTAAGGAAAATGTCCACTGCATGATGTATTAAATATAAAGGTATGATAATATAGATGAATAAATGTATTTAAATAAAAGAGTTTAGAAGGCCCTATCATTGTAATATGCAGTTAAATATGGTTTGGGGGTTTGAACATAGAAACCTCTGTTTAGCCCATGATAAAACCCTCATTAAAGAGTGTTTAATTTTTTTTTATTTAAAAAAAGGAAAAATAGTTACAACATTTGAAATGAAAAGTATTAATCATGACTGTAACATACCCTGACCCCATTTTGGTGAGGGATGCTTTTGAGACATTATTCCCAGGGAGTATTCATACCTTTAGGGATGGCCTTCAACCCCTAACTTCTCTGACCTCTGCTGCTTAACCACTGAGTATCAGCTAAGATGTGCCAGGGACCAAATTCTTGGCCTGTGGCACTTCATGCAGCCATACCCACCTGACCCAGGTGTTGCCAGTTCTCAGCAGAGGGGATTTTGCCAACTAGAAGAATCACACCCTTGTCCAGTCCTATGCTTAGAAAAGATGGATCCTTCTCTTCCAGAGAAGAGGTTTGCCTGTATGGTCAAATACTCTGAAATCACACTTACCCTGACAATAAATAAGTTATGAAATATATATATTTAAAAAATATATATTATCAAAACAAAATCAAACATAAGCAATCAATAGCCATAGGTTGAGATACAGAAAGAGATATAAGAATTACTGAATAAAATAAAGCCTAAGACTTTAGGATCCTATCCAACTCAATAGGTTAGAAGCAACTTTTGCCCCTGACCTTCCTTTCAGAGCTTCATACTAGTTCTCCTGTCCATATAATTTATTTAGCCCTCTGGCTGAAGGCCTAAAGCCATTCTCTATGCTTGGGAACAAGCTGAAGACCAACAGTTGCTCTCAAGACAAAACTTGAGCATAGTTTCATATTTAGCATTTACATACATCCTTCATTGGATACTTAGAAGGAGCACACTATATGCATATAATTCCTCCTACAACCCACAAATGTGTGTTTTCTTTAGTAGAGAAGAAGTATTTCCTGATCTAATTAAGACCAGGATAATGCTTGCTCCTTTCAGACATGAGGGATACGAATCCAGTAACCTAAATATCTTGTCTCTCACTTGGTTTCCCAACTGTGAGAAATGTCCTTCCCTCACTAGCCTGAATCAGTAGCACAATAGAGGGGGGTGAGCAGGCCCCACATCATACCCACAGGAGGCTTTACCATGGCAGGGGCAGTCCCACACCTCCCAGTCATAGGAGATGGGCAGGCACAGCCCCACGCCCAGTAGTATGTCTTGGAGGAAGCACAGGTGGAATCACACCTCCCCCTGGAAGGTGCACATCTGAGGGAGGAAAACATTGAATGAGGCACCAGGAGTGGCCCCTGTGGAGCCTGCACTGCTACTCATCCTCTGCAGCAGAAGCAGCTGGTGCTGGAATAAGGAGAGCCAGATGGTTAAGTGTCTTCTCCCACTCCTCTCTTCTCCTGCCTCTTGCTCTCTACTGGCCAGCATAATTCCCACCTCCTCCCCCCATCTCCATCTCTGCCCCAGCTGCTGAAAGAGCTCACTACACCTCTGGCCCAAATAGTCAAGTGTTATTATTTTTAGAGTTCCCTTCTTTTAAAATGTAAATTTCTTATGGTCTGGGAATCCTGGCTCTGTAACATACCCATGTTGGATCCTCTCCTATGTTGTTTGAAATTTGAGCCTCTCCCAGAGCAATCCTGGTGGTGTTATATTTATAACAATTCATACAAACTGAAGGACAATAAGACCAAATACAGCTAGATGCTACATATCTTGCTGAGAAACCTGAGAAATGCAGTTATAATATGTAGTCTTATTAACTACTCAGAGACCTCATGAACATATTTCCAGCACTGGGTTGTTTAAGACACTAATTTTAGCTGCCTGTCTATGCACAGATCCACAGCAGTGTTGTGAAAGAAAATGTTGGTTAGCAAAGTTGAACATTCTTTAGATAAATGGTAAAAAGAAAGTGACAGTAAAGAAAAGGAATAAGGTAGTGAAGGAAAAGGATGCCTTAGGAGGGAGATGATGGCAGAAAGATGAGTCTCATTTTTCAGCTAGTGGTAATTGCTTCACCAAATCTGGTGAAAGTGTTAGCATCTGGTCCAGGCTGATTAGCATGACTTTCAGAATTTGGACAATGAAAGTCCAAGGGTGCTATGATAGATTGTTGGATCATAGGAGATTGTGGGGAGGTAGCAGTTGTGATCATAGAAATTAATCTTTTCATTCCATTCATCCTCCTATCATGATCCCTCATTAGAATCTCTCGTCTAAGGTCCTCCAAATGGGTAATAATTGGAATATACCAGCATATTATTATTTTGTCCACCCATAAGGTCTAATTTCTAACTAACCTATTTTATGGGTTTTTTTAACAACTGTTTAAATTCTCCTCATCCTGACATGATTTTTGCATGATTCGTGGGCTGATGTCATTAGCAAACTTTTATATTTGGATTAATTCAGCCTTTGCATGGTGAACTTTGTCTGACTTTTATTTATTCTATGTAACAGACTGAGTTAGATTTTGATTACTCTGGCGACTTCTGAATATATGTGTTCCACAAAAAGAGTGCTATAAGTCATGGAGGAAATATATATATGCGTATGTGTATATTTATGTATATATATTTATTAGGGTTGTACGAAGCTTCGGTCCCTGATTCCATTCAACAGAGATTCAGCCCGATTTGGTGGCTGCAGCTCTGAATCTGAATCAAATCAGAGGACCCTTTAATCTCTGAATCAGATTGGAACCTTCTGAATTGATTTGAAGAGATTCAGAAAGATTCAGCGATTCAGACATAGACACAGCTTTAAATGCTTTTTCTACATACCTCTAGGTAGCAGACAGCTCGTGAATGCTGTGATGCTGGGGTGCATGGAGTGTCCCACAGGACCATGGGGGGCTCCCCAGTGCACTCAGCAGAAGAGTTGGAAGTGGACCAGAAGCACTTCCCATCCACTTCCAGGTTCATCAGGGAGCATGCAGGGGGGCCCCCCGTACCCCCCTCCAGCTCAGTGACTGGTGCCTCCTGGGTCTGGGGGAGGCACCCAGGGTCCCCCCATGGCAGATCATTGAGCTTGAAGGTTGTGGGGGGGGGGGGCAGCATGCTTTCCGGCAGAACTGGAAGTGGACCAGAAATACTTCTGGTCCACTTCTGGATTTGCCACTGACTCCATCCACCCCACCATCACAGCATTCACAAGCGACGCTGGTACCTTGAGGTATGTAGAAAAAACTTTTAAAGCTGTGTGTATGTCCAAGTTGCTGATTCTGCGAATCAACATTGAATCTTTAGATTTGGATTCAGCTGAATCAAATCAGGGAAAGTGATCCAAATCAACTAATCAAATTACTGTCCCTGATTTGCACTGAATCCGAATCAAATAGGGCCTGTTTCGCACAGACCTAATATTTATATGTATATATCCATTTGTCAATAACTGCATGTCTTACTATTTGTTTCAAGGTGCATTTCAAGGCAGTAAAATTTGACCTAAAAAGCTCTTTGGTCATGTGACTTCAGGAAATTTATTCTTCTCCCTATCTGTTATTGACTACATCTGTAACCTTCCATGTTTACCCAAAGCCAAGTACAAGAGACATAACACTGACTGGGACTTATGGTTATGACTATAATTAAATGAAATCATAATAAGCTACCACACAATTGAGGTTATTGCCATCCTTCAGGGTTCAGTGCCTAGATATAGTCTGACATTAAAGACCCATTGTTTATGTAATACCCATATTTTCTCTCAGAGTTTGCTTAAAGGGAGACCTGATATCATTGGCACAGAGATTTCTCTTTGTTTATATGAATATTGAAAAGTATATTTGCAGAGGTATGAATAAATATTTTAATCTTTGAAAAATATTAAAAATAGAAATATACATTAATATATAATAGGGTGCTTTTCTTAAAGATCTTTTATCTGTAACTAAATACTTAGAACAAGTGAATACCTTCTAATTTTTAATCTTTTTGATTTAAATAACATTTGGTTTTCTGTGAGTGCATCTACATGAGACATTTATTGCAGTTGCCTATTTAGCTCCGCAGTAAAATCTCAGCATCTACATGTGTGCCCCTATTAGGCCACAATAAACTAATTAACTCACCCATAGATTAGGTCTGGTAAACACAAGTACTATCCTGAGGCACCATTATTTATTGCACTGCAACGTGCATAGCTGCTGAGCTAGCTGGCTGGGGAATGAGGATACTTCAGTGTGGGGGCTGCCTGCTATCTAGCCCCACACTGAAGCACCCTTGTACCCCAGCCAGCTCCTCCACAGCATGTTGAACTGGATCAGAGCAGCCCAAGGCTGGCAGGCTGACCTCCCTCAACATGCTCTGACCTAGCTCAACATGCTGTGGTCCCTGGCACATCTGTAAATTCATTGCCCAGGAGCAATAATATCTGGCAAGAACTGTGCTGGAGTTTATTCAGTTGAATTAGGTATCCAGGTTGTATCCAGATTTTGGTTTAATTAATTTCTTGTGTAATGAGCCCTGTTTGACTTAGCAGAAACTCATCAGCAGTTTAATGGAGACATTTCGTATTTGTGAATGTGAGAATTTTTTCAAAATGAAGTTTAAGATGTTCAAGATAAATTCTTTAGTTCCATGTGTGGATTTTATATTCAGGTTTACATGCATAAAAAAATTGTTTGTTTTGGATGAGATGGGTAAACAATGGATTTTCTCTAAACTGATTGAAAAAAACCCCCTTATAATTCTGAAGTGCCATGGAGAGAGCTGGCAAAAGAACTTAAAACAGATGTTTAGAGCAGTGTGAAGCTGAGTAGCTTCAGTTCACACAGTTTTATATAACCATTTTCTTTGGTCTTTATGCACACTACCCAAACTATAAGTTTATGTAAATACACCCCAAAACTCAAAGGGAAATTCCATTTAAAATATTATGTTTAACTAGGGTGGCCATCTGTCCCATTTTTCCTGCGACAGTCCCAGATTTTGGAGGCTGGTTGAGGGCACAGGGCACAGATCAAAATGAGTGTCCTGGGTGTGGGATGCAGCTCAGTAGGAAAGGGAAATAGCGTGGTGTCCTAGGAAGGCGGCCAGGCAGACTGTCTGCTGCAGCATGCCACTCTACCTCTGTCTTTCTCTGTAGCATGCCACTGACTTGGGAGCGGTGAGGAGAGAGGAAGGGCAGTGTCCCAGATGTCCTGTATTTCCAACGAGGACAGATGGTAACCCTATTTTTAACCTACTTTAATAAGGGAACCTTGCCAACCAGAAATTTACTGCAGTTTGACACGCAATCAGCTTCATTTACAATCAATCAAAAGGTTCATGAAATCCTATTACACATTTGGTAAAATTGGTTTGAATTTCAAGACAACAATGAAACCCTGTACCAGGTGAGATCTGCATGTAGGTCTCTCTTTTAGGTACATGTATATGTATTTCTTTTAGCGAAACAAAGGAAAAGTGCTGGAAAGAATGGAAAAATAACACGGTACTTTTCAATTCATGGCAATAGCTGATTTGAAATAAGATCTGCCCAGAATGATCAGCCTCCTTGTCTTTTTGCTGTTTAAGCTGTGTCTTTAGTCTTTTTTTTATTTGGTATCATGTCATTTTCTGGGATTTGGTGCACAACCTGATATGCAGTGAGGTTGCAATATTGTTGCTTCTTCCTTGGCTAACCTTTAAGCTTCTGGAGAAGTTATTCATGCTTTCTTCCTGGTGTTGTCCATGTATACTGTCATGCCTTCTTTCTTTTCTTCTTTAGTATTGTAGCAAAACCCCCAGTTTTTCTTTTTTTTTATTTATTTTAAAATGCATTCCCTCCCCTTCCCCAACCATTTCTGACTTTTTCTCTCCCTCTCTATTCCCTATAGATAAGTACAAGAGAGCTCAGACTTAGGATAAGCTTTAACATTTGTATTTTGGTAGCAAGTTTTTGGTTTTGGATATCCAGTGTTTTATACTGTATTATTATTAGGTTTAGATTTTTACTGTTGTATATTGTATTATTATCATTTTCGTATTGATTTTTTTATTGTTTCATATGGATATTGTGTGGTTTAGGTCTGTGTTTGTAAGTGAACCAAAGTCATGTCAAGTTTCCATTTTATGTGTCAAGCCTCGATCTTGTGTCCTCTGCCCAGGCATCCCCTGTGTTGCAACAGTATGATTCATTATACCCCTCCCATGTAAATTGGTTCCCGGATGAATGAGCGTGATTGGGAGGGGATAAAGAGGGGAGGTGTGTCGCAGAGCGTGCAGGTGCCCTGCTCCTTAGAGCGGAGACAGCCCTAGCAGTGAGTGGGGAGCTCAGCTGCTAGTTACCAGGGCAGCCAGGTTAGTGATAAAGAGGCACAGGTGCTGGTTGCTAGGGCATCCACTGTGGGTCAGCTGACTGGAAGGGGGCAGGGCCTGGCTCCCATTTAATCCCAGACTGAAGCCAGCCAGGCAGTTCCATGCCAGGAGCCATGGGGGTAGGAGCTCTGCCTGAGTGAGGAAAAGGAAGGGGCCTGAATGATTGCACAATGCAATGCTGGTGAGAGAAGAAGCAGCCCTGGAGTGCCTCGAATGTGTTAGAGCCAGATGGCTTAGATTTGTGTTATAGCCAAAGGGCTTGAGTTTTCTGTTTACAACCGGTGGTTTGGATGAGGCTATTAGGGGTTGGAGGAGGCCTCATAGGGGGCTCACAGTGGCATGGGAACCCCAGCCCCAGAGAAGGGGGGCAATGAGAAAGGCGCCAAAGAAGGACAGCATTTGGGGTGCACTGACCCCAGCGCCAGTGAGGGCGCAGCATTTTGGGTGTGCAGACCCCAGCCCTAGAGCAAAGGGGCCAGGCACGGCTATGGCCACCTGAGCCTATCTGTGGGGCTTCAAGACCCCGATGAGGAGAGTTGAGGCCAGGCACGGCTATGGCTGCCTGAGCCCACCTGAGAGCGGGAAGCCCCAGAGCAAAGGGGGCGGTGATTGACAAGCACCTAAAGGCCGTGGTTGTGAGACAAGGCTACAGAAAGCCAGAGTGCCAGAGGGCACGGTTGTGAGACAAGGCTGTGGAAAGCCAGAGGGCATGGTTGTGAGACAAGGCTGCGGAAAGGCAGAGCACCAGAGGGCGTGGTGAGAGACAAGGGCTGCAGAGAGCCTGAGCGCCAGGGTGGGCGCAGAGAGTGAGACAGACCAAATAATGTCCGCTACATCTGCGAGGCTTGGGGCGTGGTACAGGGGTGGTTAGAGCCACACATAGCCCATAAGGCTGGGGTGCCTAGAACCCCATTGCAGAAGCGAGACGTGGGGTAGCAGGAGCACTGTGACCAAGAAGACAGAAAATCAGCCTCCTTCTATATGTATAAGATCAAGATGTGGCAGGAGAGAACAAGGGTATTTTGAAGTAAACTTCACATGGTAGGGGGTGCTAGGGGAGATCACAGCATGGGGCCCTAGGGGCAGCTGTGACAAAGGGGCAGTGAAGACAGACCCAGTGGGAATGCCATTTCCATCTGGACCAGAGCAGCTTCACATCACCTATCCAACCCAGCGGCCCTACCGGTGACCCCCTCTGGACAACACCGAGCTGAAGGAGACCCTGACTGGCCATTGAGGATCAACTTTCACCCTGTGATAGGTAGATATTACCTGCGCACCTCCTCCTACAATTTGGACACTCTCTCTCTCTGTCCCTCTCTCTTCTCCTGGACTTCAGCCCTGAACCAAGCCTCTCTAACCCCTGCTGCAATTGTGTGTGTGTGGGTGCAAGGGAACCAATAAAACATTTTGTCACCATCTCCCCTGTTCAGTAAAACAACTGTCACTTGCAACCCCAAGTTGGGTCATGTTTTACTGAATCCCAGTCCCTTCCCTATCTTAAATTCCAGCCTCATTCTCTCTCTCTCTCTCTTTCAGCTCCAGCCCCCAGCCCATCTGCTTGTTTCCCAATCTCCTCTCAATTCCATCTCCCCTTTTCTGTCACCTCTCAGCCTCTCCTTGCTTTCCTGCTGTCCCTTCTGCATGCTGCTTTTCCTTTGATTTGCTGCTGCCTGTTTCTCTGTTTTCGGGCTTCCCCCCCACAGCTTCTGCAATCTCCCCCTGCTCCCCCACAGCTTCCCAGCTCCTATTAGCTGTCCTGCAATTCTCTCCAGCTTCCAGCACTACTGCCAC